>NW_021703784.1:103752035-104014490 GCF_005190385.1 Monodon monoceros
ACTTTGCTGTACAGCAGAAATTAACACAACATTGTAAATCAACTATACTTCAATTAAAAAAAAAAAAATCCCTATGTCCAGGCCACACTCATTCCAATTAAACGAGGATCTCCAGGGCTGGGGCGGGGTGGGGGGGGGGGGGGCTATTTATCCCCCAGGGGATTCCAATATGCATCCCGTCAACTGAAAAAATGCACTACCTTAAAGTTGAGAATTATGTTTTATTCCGCGGCCTTTCTGAGGACTTGAGCCTCTCAGATAGCTTTGAGGGACTGCTCCCAACACCCCCCCCAAAAAAACCCCCAAAAAACAAAAACCAGGTAGTCACATCAAAGCCTTAGACATCAAAATATTACTGTTACTTAAAGAAAAACCAGACATCTCAAGTTAATGAATTTAGTGTGACATTTCTCTGTACGGGGAGATGGAAGAGTCTGGGCTGATTGAAATCATTCCTTTGATATGCACCTTAGCAACCTAGGGCCAGCATCCTGCTTTCCTCTATCCTGAATCCCCTTAGGGTGCACAGTCCGGGGGGAGGCGGCTGCAGTGTCTGAGGGCTTGATGGCCGCAACATCCTTTGTTTACTGATATGGCAGATGACATTTTTCATCCACAGCCAAATCTGAGAACCAGTGGAAACGATGGTTCAGGGTGGAGAGTTCTAGTCCTCGTGAGGGCTGATGTCGCTGGCAGCCCACCATGTAACGGGATCTTGCAGACAAAATTCTATTGGATTTCCCCAACAGTTCTGCAAGGCAGACATTGTTCATCTCACCGTCCGCACCAGGGTGCAGACTCAGAGAGGCTACAGGACTGACTCAAGGTCACGCAGCAGGCTAACGGCCTGAGGATTCCTTGCCGGGTTGGCCTGACCCCATAGCCCTTCCACCAGGCTGCCTCTGGGCTGTGCAACTTTGGATGAGTGCCTTGCCCTCTCTGGTCCTGCACTTCCTCATCTGTAAAACAGGGCTAGAGGATGCTGTGTCAGCAAGCATCATGCAGTTCTGCCTGCCCAGGACGGCTGGGGCGTTAAACTGTGAGGGGGCCTCTTGATGTGCAAATGGCAGGGGTCAATTCTGAGCGCCTTGGGCGTGTCATCTGTGTGAAAGGTGGTTTAGAGGGTGGGGCCCCCTTGCTGGTGGGGTGGGGGGTGCCCGGTGAAATGGTTTTCCTAGACTTTAACAATGACTTCAATCATCGTAAGGGCCCCACCTAAGCACCCAGTAATCCTTTGCTGAGCGAGTGAAGAAGACACTTGCCCACTCCAGGCAGTGTGCTGCAGCTCCATTCTCATCCCACCCTCGGCCCATTTTACAGATGAGGAAATTGAGGCTCAGCTAAGAACAAACAGCCAGCATCTGTCCCCCAGCAGTCTGTTGCCCAGCCTTCAAACTTACCCATGCTGCATCTGGGACCCGGACAGCTGGAAGAGCAAACGCGTGGTTTTTATGTTGTCAGAGGACAGGTTGTTTTTGCTCGGCAGTTGGTGACGGGGCTTTATTTTTTCTTTTGAAATAATTATAGATTCACCACAAGCTGCAAAGTCGGCACAAAGAGGTCCCGTGTCCCCATTGCCCAGCTTCCCCCAACGGCTGCATCTTAGGTAACCTTGGTGCTACATCAAAAGCGGGGATTGAGGTCAGTCAAAGGTGAGCGTCATTCTGGCATTTTGTCACGCGTGTAGATGTGATGCCACACCATCAGGGAGACAGGGAGATACAAAGCTGTCCCAGCACCACCTTTACATTCACACCACCCCTAACCCCTGGCAGCCCGTCAGTCTTGACTTTTAACGCACATTTCAGCAGCCGAATCCATGTATCTGTACTTGCATTTAGGGGGTAGGTCCTGAATTAGCCGCCCCATGGAGACCGTCCCCCACCCCCCTTCTTCCTTGCTAACAGACCCTCCCGACCCCGTTTGATCAGAGTGGCGGTGTGCCCCACCTAACACCTGCTTTCCCAGCCTGCCCTGCAGCTGGGGGTGGCCCTGGGATGTAAGTGGAGTCTGCTGGAAATTTCTAAGAAAGCTTTGGCTTTGCAGATGAGAGGCCAAGGCAGCCATGAGTCCTTGTCCCAGGCTGGAGAACAGATAAAAGTTTCAGCTGAAGGCACACAGCCATGCTGAGACCACGAAGCCACATGACAGAGACACCATGAGGGTCACAGAAAACAGCCTGGGTTATTGCTGGGCCGTGAATAGACATCACCACCTGCTTTGTTACTGGACAAAAGAAACCCTGTATGTGTAGGCCAGTGGTTCCCAATCAAGGGGTGATTTTGTCCCCCAAGGACACGCAGCAACCTTTGGACATTTCTGGTTGTCACGATGGGGGGTAGGGGAGGTTACTGATGTGTTGTTTTTTTTGTTTTTTTTTTGCGGTACGCGGGCCTCTCACTGCTGTGGCCTCTCCCGTTGCCGAGCACAGGCTCCGGACGCGCAGGCTCAGCGGCCATGGCTCACGGGCCCAGCCGCTCCGCGGCATGTGGGATCCTCCCGGACCGGGGCACGAACCCGTGTCGCCTGCATCGGCAGGCGGACTCTCAACCACTGCGCCACCAGGGAAGCCCCTGATGTGTTTTTGAGTAGAGGATGGGGATGCTGCTCATCACCCTAGAACATTCAGGAACACGTGCCCCCAAATATCAGAGTCCCAGACACAGCAAACACACAGCAAGTGCCTCCTCCCCTCCCCCGGCTCCCTCCCAAATATCCCAGTCCCACAAATATTCCAAACAATTTTTGATACAAAGTCTGCTTTAATGTAGAAAAAAACCCTCGTGTACATACATAAATACCATTTGGGGGTATAAATAAAGTAAGAAAATAAAGAGATGTACATATCAAACACAATAAATTACTCATAAATATCACAGTGGAAACCAAGTGCTGGGGAAAGGACCTGATCTCCATGCGGCTTTTACAAGTTACTGGAGAGATGGGGGGGCTTTCAGATCTTCCTTTTTCTGGCTTTGAGATGAAATATTTGGGTTTACCTAAGGTGGGAGGCTGCCAAGTCCCAGTTCACAGAATGACCCCACGGGCTGGAAAAAGGGAAGCGGCTGCCGGAAGACAGCGTTTTGCCCTTTTCAGGCCAACATCCCAGCGCGTAAGGAGGGAGTCAGCCCCCAAAGTGAGGTGAGAGCGAGGAGTGGCGGGGGGCAGTGGGGTTCCATCTCTAGGGGGCCTCAAGTGAAATCCACACAACCAGAGATCCCATTCCCTGGAAACCCCAGCGGCTGTGACAGGGACGGGCGGACTGGCACCTTAGGGGCTTGAGAAGGAGGTGGGTAGACTGCCTTATCTGCCCTGGGCAGGTTGCGAAGGGGTCCCGTGGAGATTATCCATCCCAGAACCAGCCATAGCAGGGAGTTCTCAAGATTTACACCCAGGCTGGAGGGGGCCTCTGCGCTCTCCCTGCTCTTGAAGCCTGGTGGGCAGGGCCTGCACCCAGTTACTTCTCAGCCGGAGAGGCTTGGGGAGGGCCAGTGGGCCTCCTTGGAGTTGGGATCTGGAACAATTTTCACATGCAGTAGAGTCAAATTTACCTGAGGTTTCACCAAGGTGATCACCTGTACGTGAGTTAAAAACGACTGCTTTTCCTCTGGCTGCCCCTGCTAGAAAGGATGGGAGAGAACTGCAGAGAATGTCAGTTTGGCATAAGAACGCTGCCAAAGGTAGTGAGCTCCCCACCAGAGGAGGTATTCAAGCAGAACCAGGGCAGCACAGTGACTTGTCCAGCAGGGTTGGGGGGCTGGGGTAGGTAGCGGCTGGACGGGTAGGATGGAAGGCTTACAATTTTATGATCATACAAGTCTATCCACTAGAAACTGGCACAGCCAATGTAAAACTTTTGTCTATGTACAAGTTCTAAATGTTTCTTCCTAAAGCTAAATAGAACCTGGACTCAGGATCATACTTGTAGAAAACCCAGTCCGCAAGCACCACAGGCCTGGGTCCTGGTCTCCAGGAGCTGGGGGTGGGAAGAGGACAGAGCCTCTAGTTACTTATAGAAGCTGGGACTCTTCACCACTCCCAGTTTGGTGGCGAGCCCAAATGGGTCCATGCTATCTGTTTTCAGGGGCAAAGCAAACAAATCGGGCTTCAAGTGGTCCTGGATTTCATCGGGCTCTGTTGGGATGGTGGACAGCATGGGAAGGAAGTGAGACAGCGGCAGAAAACCCCTGCCTTTGAACAGCTGCCTCTGCCTGGCGCTGCTCAGGGAGACCGGGAGATGGTGTTTCTTGGACCAGTACACGTTGTAGCCGTCCGGACGGATTTCCTCCTCAAAAGCACAGTCTTCAGCCGAGTACTGACTCTGCAGAGCAAAGAGGCAACTTGTGAGCATCAGTGGGTGCCCACCAGGGTGTGACACCGGCAGAAGTAGTAGAGAGACCACAGCCAGGTGAGCATGTGTGCTACATACTGCCACTTGGGTCCACACCATTAGCCGTGTGTGTGTGTGTGTGTGTGTGTGTGTACAGAGTTAAAGGTTATATAAAGGTTATAAACTATGAAGGTGTATAAAGCACATATTTATATATGCTTATATGTATTTAGTATAATGTATATATACTTATATAAAGTATATAGCATGTGTTATATTAATATACTCATTAACCATATTACTTTTATTAATATATAAATATAATTATATAATATTAAGTGCGTGTTAATATGACACTAAACATATATACTAAACATATACTTTATATATAAATATATAGGCACTTATGTATATTTAGTATAATGTTATATAACATATACGAAGTGGAAACCTTTTTGTTATATTAATATACTCATTAAACATACATCACATTGTATTAATAGGTAAATATTTAATAAATTATATCATATTAAATACATGTTAAATATAACATTAAACCTATATACTAAACATATATTATACATATATATGTACCTTATATACCTTTATACTTTGTAACCTTCAACTATACACACATACTTCATGTGTTTTATGTATATTCTCAATACCTATATATACCTTACATAGATCCTTTATATTTTTCACTAACTCATGTCACTTTTTAAACTTAGTCTTGTTCTGAGCAATACCCATAAAATCACGGCCACGATAGGCACACACGCTTCCCTTCCCCTTACATTGACTATATAATTATTGCCATGAAAAAGTCCCTTGTATTCCACTGGCACGTTGGGAGACATTGCTAAGCTAGGTTATCCTTTTTGGATCAGTCTTTTAATTAAGAATCAGGAGTAATCCAATCCGGGGCCCAGATGAAAGAACCTATTCCCCATTTAGGCCCAAATGACTGCGGTTCTGAGCCTTTTTGTCTGGTGCCCTGGTAAGAGAAACCTCAGCCCCTCTGGCTCCTTTATTCAGTAGCTGGGGCCCTCCAGGCAGCCTGCCAGGATCGGGGAGATAAAGGCAGCCCCCTCCCCCCAGGCCAGGAAGAAGCCGCCACCCCGTGGGTGGCCGGAAGGACCGGAAAGCAGTCTCTGGTTCCAGAACACAGAGAATCAGCAAGTCGTCTCCCAAACCGGAGAGGCTCATTACGTCTTGGGGACACAGAGGACAGCCAAAGGCGGGGAGCCAGGAGGGCTGGGCCATAAACTACACTGGGAGGCACCCAGTCTCATTTCTGCCCAAGTCTACAAAGGTCGCTGAACTGCAGGTGGGTGAGCGCTGTGCTTAGATAAGGCCCTGATAAGGCCTGCATCTAATGAAGCAACCCGTGCAGGGATAAGGCCACCAGACTGCCGGGGAAATGCAAATTGGTAAACAAGGGAATTAAAACCAAATGGAGCGGCTACTTCACTCTGCTGTTTCTTTGGGAGAAATTAGCATCTCATTTGCCATAGAGAAAATGAAATGATTTCGAGTTTCTAGAAGAATGTGGAATTTGTTTAAAAAAAAAAAATCCTCAAGTTTTGCTAAATCGTGACCACGGGATCGAGAGGCAGAACAGGATTTTAGGTGAGGAGAGCCTCACCCCCCAGTTTGGACTAGAATGGTGGGTTAGACCCATTGGCCCCTGCCGGCGCTCCTCCACTGGCGCCCTCACCCCACCCGCATAAGTAAACGTCACAAAAGTGGCAACTGCGGGTTTGGAGTGGCTTTGGGTATCAGCTTTCTTTGCCTCCATTCTTGTCCTTTCACGCAGGACTGCCATAAAGCCTGCAACAGGCAGGTTCATTTATCTATGGATAAACAATAAAAGGGCACAAAATTTGGGGACACAAAAAAGATGTGCGCTGCGGAAAGGCGGGCATCTGCACCCATCTTTTCTGGATGGTGGGGCATCCATTGAGGAGCGGCCCCCTCCCTACCCCCTGGTCCCTGCCCCTCCATCCCAGCCCCCGGCCCAGCGGGGCTGCATTGAGGCCCCGCGCCAGGCCGGGACCTCACACAGCCTCCTCGGCGAGCCCGGGGGCGCGGGCTCCCTTTGAACTCTCCGCCTTTGTTCCGGCGACCAGAGACCCGGCATCTGCTCACTTCCTGCCCTGAGACCTCTGTGGTTACCTGGGCCTTCCCAGCCTGCCCCCCGCCACCCAAAAAAGCCTTTGCAGTTCAGGTGAGCCCGACAAGAGGATGAGCACGGCCACTGCAATATTACCCTAACGCGGCTGCAAAAATCAGTTTTTCTAGTGGATAAAAATTCAATGTAAAAAAACCCTTCAATCCCAAGTGCGGTTTTTCTTCTGACTTATTTGAAGGTTGACTTAAAAAAAAAACAAACCCAAGTTGTGGATATACCCTTCTTTCTTTCCTCCCCAGCTCCTTCTTTTAAAATACCGCAGGGAGAGGGGGAGGGGGGCCGAGCACCACACACGCACAGGCAGAATCGGAAAAGGCCCGAGGGGGGCTTTCCCCGTTTAACGTCAGAGAGCCGAGAAATGGGTTTCCTTAGTCCGACTGGACCCGCTTTTGGTTCAAGTGGAAATGCAAAGGCGGGTCTCAAGCATTCTCCGGCCATAAACTTCCATATTTAGAAAGTCGGACATTAGCTTAGTCCGGCCCTTGCAGCCTTCCCCTCCGAGCTCCATGGGGACCCCGGCGGAGGACGCAAGGAAACCCTGTCTCTGATCCAGCGCGCCCCCCTCGCCCGCAGGCCCGCGCCCCAGCGCGTCCTGCCGGGTGGAGACACCTACCAGCCCTTGCATTTTGCCGTCGGCGCCCATGCAGAGGTACAGGACGCTGCGCTCACCCTTGATGGCCACGGTACTCAGAGCGACTGCCCTGATCTCCATCAAACCTGGGCGGGAAGACAGCACAGAACTGCAGCCGGAGCCCGCGGGGCCCACAACACGTGGAAATGGTTGGTGGGTGCGCGGGCCCGTGCCCCCCCCCATCCCCCAGTTCCTCTCGATGTCTGGGGGCCCGGGGAGGGAGTAGAATGCCGAGGTGCCAAGACCTGGGGTTCCCGGGAGTGGTGGTGGGGTCCGCAGGAGCCGAAGGGGGCAAGGGGAGGGTAACGCGTGGGTGCAGTAGGTCCAGGCACCCATTACCCCCTCCGCCAGCTCCTCCCGCTTTCGGGGGGTCCGGGGAGGGAGTGGAACGCCGCAGTGCCAAGACCTGGAGTTCCCGGGAGTGAGGAGCTCGCGGGAGCCGAAGGAGGTAAAGGGAAGAAGGGGGGATGTGACGGGTGGGGGACCCGGCGGGCACTCACTGTGCGCGCTCTGAACCGGCGCGCAGTCCACGGCGCCGTCTGAGTGGATTCGCAGGAAGCAGCTGGAGAGGCCCTGGGGGCCCGCGGTGTACAGGTGCCGCAGGCGGACGGACTCGCCCCAGCCGTAGTGCACGTGCGGCCCGGCGTCCGAGAAGGCTAGGGGGCGCCCGGCTGCAGCCAGCCAGAGGCCGGCCAGGACCAGGGCGCGGGCCACGGCGCACCGGCTCGGAGCGCTCCGCATGGCACCTCCCTCGGGCTCGGGGGTCTGGGCGCAGAGCGGGCGGTGAGGATGCGGGAGGCTGGGCGGCAGCCGGGAGGGCCTGCGGAGCGGAGCGTGCGGAGGCGGGGTGGCCGCTGCCCTCGAGACAGGAGGCAGCCGTGTGCACCGGGCACCTGGGCGTTCGGCTCTCCAGCTCCGACGGCGCGGCGGCTCGAGGCCTGCGACCTTATATAGAGCGTCTCACCCGCGACACCGAGCATTTCTTATCGGGATTGCATCAGCCCTCCGCCCCCCACACACACCCACTCACACCCCGCCCCCGACTCAGCCTCTCCCTGGGCCCCGCCCGGGTGACCCCGCCCAGGCCGCCCAGATCTGGAGGAGGAGGAGGCCCGGCTTCGCCGGAGACTTGGGGGGAGCTCCTACCCGCGGCGCGGGGGCGAGGCCTGCGGCCAGGTCGCTCTCGGCTGGGCGACGTTGGTTCTGCAAAGAAATCAAGGAGAAAACGGAGTCCAGCCCTCAGGCCACGGGATCCCCGGGGAATGCGCCGGTCGCGGGGCGCTAGCAGGGGCGCGGAGGAGGAATCCTGGGATCAGAGATCGGGGGGCGGGGGGATGGCGCTGAGCTTTCCGTCCTTTACTCCCGGTCGGAAAAGCCTCGCCTCGGCTTTGGGGTCCTCTCCCCGAAAAGTCCACATCCATTCCCTCCCGCCACCGTCCCAACCCTCAAAGCTCCAGAGCCGAAGCCGTCCACTAGAATTTTGCCTGCAGCTCGGACCCTCTCACGTTCTCCGGCTTTCTGTTCTCGCGATCCCTGCCCTCACCGACCACCCCCGTCCCCCGCTTTTACCCCAGTAAATTGTCCCCCGACTGGGGACCGGGCGCGACCTCCACTCTCGGAGGAACAATGGGGTCGCGCGGGCGAGCGCTAGATGGCGCTTCAGCCCCGGATTCGGCCCGGCTTGGCTCTGCGCCCCGTCGCCGTCCCGCCTCTTCCCGGCTCGGCCCGCTGCAGTCCCCGGAGATGGAGCCTGGAAGGGCCGTCGTGGTGAAGGCGCCTTTCGGGGGCAGGGTGGGCTCGCAAGCTGCGAATTGGGAAACTGACTTTCCAGGGTGCACGGCGCAGGGAGGCTCCTTTGTTTTTGAGGGGCCTTTTGCCGTAGGTCCGGTCCTTGGGTCCCTGAGCGCTTCTGCAGTGCCAGGGTGTGCTGTTTGCGGGGGGCGGGGCACCAGCTGGGGAAATTGGGGCCACTCAATGCAATGGCTCCCACAAACTGGATGGCTGTTCTGATGAGGCTCGGAAAAAGGAGACCGCGTCCAGAGAATGCCCGGCGGGAAAAAGAGGGGTCCTCCTAGGGGGCTTTTGGCTCAACACTGATTCTTTCTCATTGTTCCTCCAACCCCTCCGTCCCCAACTCTGGGTGAGGGGCCCCAGGAGGCTGGTTTTGGGGAAAAGCCACACTGGCTGAGCTCAGGGGCGACGGGAGGGCAAACAGGGGAGACAAGGGAGAAAGCAATGCCAGGCCTAATGAATTTCAATGAGCAAAGGCCATGTTCATACCCCAGTCGGTGACTGGCGTTAATGACGGAGCGTGCAGAAAATGTCACCAGGAAAGTCTTTACAAAAAGACATCATCTCGAAAGCTTTATAGGCCGGGGACCCCCACGCTGAGTGTCTTGGTTCAGAAAGCCGCGGCTTCTGTTAAATCTAATTACTTCCCCCCTGTGGCTTTAAATCGACAGCGGCCCCTATTAAACTTAATTACCCTCCCCTGCAGCTTTCGTTTTAAAGATCCTGGATAAATGCGGGGCATTGAGGAGGGTGACAGAGGCTGCACTGGGGGCCGTGCCCCAAATTGGGCTGGGGGAGGACGGGGCGGCCTCTGGTTCCACCCGCACCCCTCCGCTGCCCCTCCTAAGGCCATGGTGGGAATAGAGAGGCCACCGTGAGCCAGGAGCTCAGGAAGCTGGGAAAGAGGCAGCTTCCGACGCCCAGGCCCTATTCTAAGCGTGTGATGGGTGCTCTCCCCCCACGGTATTCTGCCCTCCCCCACTGAACAGAGAGGGGGCCCCAGAAAAGTGTCACAGTGACCCAAGGCTGCACAGCCTGTAAGTGGTGAACCTGGAATTTGAACCCAGGCCGTCGGGCTTGTAAATCTAGGCCAAGCTGCATTTCAGGGAGACAGTGTGGCCTCCTAGCAGGGGCGCGGGTCCCAGCGTCAGACCCTCTGCAGCACAGATCATGCCCCGCTGCTCCCTGGACAGCTCATGAGCCAGCTGGGCCTCTTGCCTCCTCCTGCCTGCTTTCAGCCTTGTCCTGGGTCGTACGGGAGAGTGGACAGATAGCGCCCGGGATATAGTTCATGGAGACGGACAGCCATCGCCTGAGGAGCTGCTGTGTACGTGACATTTCATGGTCAGAGCAATGGTCTGCGAGTTTCGGTGGTTAATCTGTTAACCAGCCCAGACTCGGCCAGACCTCCAGCCAGGGTTTGCACCCAGGCGGTGGGGCGCAGAGTCTGGGCTGGTTCGCTGGTACCCTGGGTCCGTGTGGTGGCAGGAAGCCAAAAAGGGCCGAGGAGAGGCGACGCTTGCCAGCAGGGGGCGCTGCCGCTAACGGTGGGGCTCTCCAGGTGAGAGCGGTGATGGCCCCGGAGGTGAGGACCAGCCAGCTCCCGAGCTGCTCAAGGCAGACCCCGACCCCTGCAACCCCCAGTGTGCTGGGTGGGGCTGATTTCCAGCGTTCGGGCTGCACTTGATTTGGTCCAGGTGGCTGAGCCATCTGACTCACCCTGGTGAGTGGAGCGGGCAATGCAAGCAAGGTCCAATCATCCCCACACTCTCTAGACCCACGCAGGGCCCCAGGGGTCTCAGGCCCAGATGGCCAGCAGGGCTTGGCGTGGCGGCTTTGTTCTGGGTCTGATGCTAGCTGGGATCTTTTTTAACTGCCCTAAACGCTTCTCCTGGGGTCTCCCTCCTGCATCTGAGCTTGTTGGTGTCGTTCTTCTGATCGTGGTCAGTTTCCATTGTTTCTAAACCCACATCCCAACAGCTAAGAAAATCTCTTTAGCTTGACTTCCAGGCTTAGCATTGTGGAAGTAATCCCTTTTCTTTTCACTTTACAGTTAGAAATTTACGTTACAATGTCAAAAGTGCCTTCTTAAATACACAAGCAATTCTCTGGGCCCATCCCAAATCCCCCGCCCCCGCCCCTTAGTTGAGAAGTACTTTGTAATTACAGAAACTTTTGGGTGTTGGTAAAAATCTTCATCAGAAAAAAATAGGAACTTTGGGGACAGAAAGGATGGTGAAGACTTGGATGCGGGTGGCTGGGGCGGGGGACAAGCCACACAGCCGGTTCTTGGCCTCGCTGAGACTGGAACTCGGGGTGGGGGGGGCACCTGAGTCTCAGCCTCATATTTTTGCTAGAATCTACTAGAACATGCATCCTTTTCCCCAAAGCGTTCTGCTTCACCAAAGCCCTTTTTCCCCCCTATTAGGATCATTGTTCTAAAAACAGGGCATCCTGCCAGCCTAGAAAAGAGAAGTCTTCTCTGAGCCTCAGTTTCCTTATTTGTGAAACAGAAAAAGGAAAGTTTTTAAACTCCAAAAGAGTTCATGTGAGAATTAACTCACATTAGAGATAAAAGATATCTCTATCAAACACGGGATCCATATTTACACAGAGACCGCCTGGCAAATGTAGGTGTATAACAGAGGGGCTATATTTGCTGCATTTATTACTTATTTTATTTTATTTTTATTTTTAAATTAATTAATTATTTTGGGGGACTGCGTTGGGTCTTCGCTGATGCGTGCGGGCTTTCTCTAGTTGCGGCGAGCGGGGGCTGCTCTTTGTTGCGGTGCATGGGCTGATCATCGTGGTGGCTTCTCTTGTTGTGGAGCACAGGCTCTAGGTGCACGGGCTTCAGGAATTGTGGCACATGGGCTCGGTAGCTGTGGCTCACGGGCTCGGTAGTTCTGGCACAGGGGCTTAGATCTTCCCCGACCAGGGATTGAACCCGTGTCCCCTGCATTGGCAGGCGGATTCTTAACAATTGCACCACCAGGGAAGTCCCTATTATTTATTTTAAAATGTAATGGTACTGAAGAATTGAAATAAAAATATTATTTAAAAAATCCAAAAAAAAAAAATGTAATGGTAACCTTAAAGAAAAGACCAGTCTAACCTATGGTGACAAATCCTGGCTGGTGGTTGCCCAAGGCGGGACAGGGGGTGGGGATCTACTGGAAAGGCCCAGAGGATGCTTTCTGAGATGATGGGAATGTTCTTTTTCTTGATTGCTGTGAATAATAACAGGCAATGACATTTGTCCAAACTCCTTGAACGGTGCCCTTGAAATTAGACAGCATTTTATTGTAAATTATGCCTCAGTAAAGTTGATTTTGAACATTTTCAGTGCAAAAGTCATCCTTGTTCCTGGTTGAAAATTTGGAAAATACAGGGGAGCACAAAGGACAATTCTGAAACCTGTAACATCGTGACTGCATTATGAGTCACTGTTTCTATTTGGGTGAATTTCTTCCTCAGACTTTTGAAAGTGTGTTCATATATTTTTTTTAAGTATTTGAATTGTATACTCCTGTTGCCCCACCTACTGTAAACATTTCCCGTGGCATTAAATATCCTGCAGGCGGCCTCTCTAGGTGCCAGCAGATCTGAGTGGTGTACCGTGGGGTGTGCAGTCTGTCCCCTGTTGCTGTATATTTATCTTGTTTCCAATTTCCCAGTCCACGTCGACCAGGGGAGGACATCTGTGGAGGCACATCTCACACCTGCCCACTCTCGGAAGGGGAATTACTGGGCCCGTGGTCTCTCTTCCCATGTGCGTTCCATCAGCGTGAGGCCGCTAGATCAGGGCAGGCTGGAGCGGCGTTCTCCTGGAATTCGGGAACTACCCTGTCGTGTCTACACTGAGGGAGGTACAGCTTCCTCCAGACATCATTGGGCGAGTCTGACACAGTGTTTAAGTCACAGCCACCACCAGCCATCACCCAGGTGGCACAGCAGCCGGGACTGGCAGCCTCTCTTGCTGTTGACTCAGACACCCACCCCCCCGCCCCCCCCCAGGGCCTGAGACCCACCCCCCGCAAGTTGGCCAGCTCCTCCCCCACCCCCATCGGGCAGGGCCTGGGTTTTGTTGTGCCCGACTTTTGTCATTTGTGACGATAGGAGCTGGCACGTTTTTCCTGGGATTGATTCCTGCCCATGAATTCTGTTTTCCCACTGCCTCCATCATCAAAACAGAAATATGTTCCAACGGAAAAGATTTGGACCCATCAGTGTAGCGATGTAAGAATGCAGCAACGGCGTAAATGTGACCCAGCGAAAGAAAGCAAAAAGTAGCTTGATGAGAAAACATTAACTGTGCTGGTAGTGATGTCTTTCAGATAAAATTAAAATATTGAAATTGGAAAGTACTAGGACCCCAGACCTGTGATTGCCAACCCAGCCTCCACCAATTGACGATTCTTCAAACTTGATACACAAAGTGGGCTCACTTTGCTGTATGCCTGTTACATACCAGACGCTGTGCTGGCCATGATGATGATGGGCATGGGCATGGGCATGGGGATGGGCATGGGCATGGGCATGGGCATGGGCATGGCTGACACTTGTTAAGCCCTTAGTACGTGCCAAGAAGTGTGCTAGGCACTTTATGTTTTTACATTTAATTTTCACAGCACCGATTATATTTTTATTGAAGGGTAGTTGATTTACAATGTTGTGTTAGTTTCAGGTATACAGCAAAGTGATTCAGTTATACAGATATCCATTCTTTTTCAGATTCTTTTCCCATATAGGTTATTACAGAGTATTGAATAGAGTTCCCTGTGCTATGCAGTAGGTCCTTATTGATTTATCTATTTCATATATAGTAGTGTGTATATGTTAATCCCAAACTCCTAATTTATCCCTACCTCCCACCCCCTCCCCAAACTAACCATAAGTTTGTTTCCTATGCCTGTAAGTCTGTTTCTGTTTTGTTAACAAGTTCATTTGTATCATTCTTTTTAGATTCCACACATAAGTGATATCACATGGTATTTGTCTTTCTCTTTCTGACTTACTTCACTTAGTATGACAATCTCTAGGTCCATCCATGTTGCTGCAAATGGCATTATTTCATTCTTTTTATGGCTGAGTAATATTCCATTGTGTGTGTACATATATATATATATATATAATCTCACATCTTCTTTACCCATTTATCTGTCAATTGACACGTTGCTTCCATGTCTTGGTGCTTGTGAATACACAGCACCCATTTTATTTTATTTTATTTTTATTTATTTATTTGGCCGTGCCTTGGGGCATGGGGGACCTTAGCTCCCTGACCAGGGATCATACCCACTCCCCCTGCAGTGCAAGTGCGGAGTCTTAACCAGTGGATTGCCGGGGAAGTCCCAGCACCCATTTTAAAGGTGTGGAAAGTGAGGCTCAGAAACTGTACTCGGCCCAGAGGCACAAAGCTAATAAAAGCAGAATTGAGGTTTGAATCCAGTTGTCTGAATTCAAGTCATAAAACTCTTAATTATTGTACTATATTTAAACAAAAAAAAAAGAAGAAGAAGGAAAGAAGGGAAAACCAAAACAGACTCTCTCAGAAAGTTGAGAGGCCCGCCCAAATTCAGAGGCTCAGCCGGGGCCGGGACCCTGCCTTCCGATTTCTCAGCCCCATCACCTGCCTGGGTATTTTCCTAGAGTGGTCATCTGAGCCCCTGGGTTGATTCCCTGTAATACAGCAAGAGAGATTCCTCCCCCCTGCTTCAGAGCAGCCCTGATTCAGTCACACCCGGCTGTTGTTTCTTGGTGCCATTATTGCTCTGTCATCTGTCTCCTCCTGGACACATCTCTGCGGAGGTGGGGGATGCGTCTGCACAGTTGACAGCCGAGCCCTCAGCGCCTCGTGCAGATCCTGACATGTAGTTGGCGGTCAAGAAATACTGTGAGAATCATTTAAAGGAACCAGGAGGTGTTGATGTGGCCGTGAATTCACTGGGTTCGACAGTTTGTCTATCCTTTCCTTGTTCTTTCCATGCATCCTTCCTTACACCCTTCCCTGGCTTTCATTACCGTATTGATTTTTTGATTTTTTTGTTGATCTGCCAACCTTTCTGAGCACTTCTGATGGGTCAGACCTCATGTGCCAGAGCCTCTTCCTGCCCTATGGTTCCCCAGAGGCAGGGCTCCTCCCCCGCAGCTGGGGGATATACTTGAGGCATCCAGAGATGCAGACAGGGAGGCCCCGCGCGGGTGTGGTTGGCATTTCAGTTGCAGGATGCTTTGGGCCAGCCAGGTAGCGTACATGAGAACTTCCCCAGAAGTCTGGAACAGGATAGCCCCCTGTACCGTAATTACATTTCAGGGAGCACTGCTGGACTCTGAGATGCCTGCTGTCATTTTCATCGTGACCCTCGGAATGCTGGAATTCCTCTTGGAGTGAAGTTGATAGAGAGAGAAACCTACCAGCATTGGGGGAGGAGGGGCAGCGACTTTCACCCACGATCAGATCCGGTTCCTTTGCCTCAGCTCACGTGTAAGACCTCGTCTCTGCTCTGCAGTCAAGGCCGTTATCACACAGAATTCCTGCAGCAGCACTGAGAGCCAGCTGTTGACCCATTTGACAGATGAGAGACTGAGGCTCAAAGCCAGGCTGGCAGTAAAGACCCGCTGATACATAAGGGAATGGCAAGCAGCTTCCAGGAAAGGAACCGAATGAGGTCACCCAGGGAGCAAGGCTCAGGGGCGGTGTTTCGACAGGCACATGTCACTCTAATTTCCAATCAGGTAGAAGAATTAACCAAAGGCTCAGGCTGCCCCCCGGAACCAGAATAGGGCCTGAAGCAGTCCTGCGGTTTTGCAGCCAGCTTCCAAAAAGGCGATTTGAAAAATGGAGCTGAGGGGAACTGCAACTCACAAACCTGGTCTCCTCCCACCTGGCCCAGGCAGAGACCATCAGGAAGGACAGGTAGGTGTTCCCCGAGGCTAAGCTTCTATGGACGTTGAACGCACTGTTCCAGCTCATTTGAAATGGATGGGCTCAGAGTTCTGGGGCTGGACAGGACCTGCAAAGATGATTTCCTAGAAGCCCCTCATCCCTAAGTGAACAAAATAAGAACCAGGGAGGGGAAAGGATGGGCCCAAAGACATCCAGCCTGTGGGCAGCAGAGAGGGGACAGGAACACACTCTATTGTAACGACATTCCTTCTGTCCCAAAACACACACACACACACACACACACAGTCCAGTGCAACATTGGATTTGTGATAAAGTCTTTTGAAACAGAAACCCCCCTACACTCTGAAAGTCCCTTATTAAAAACACCTGCCCAATGATATATCCAGAGAAAACCATACTTCGAAAAGATACACGCACCCCAATGTTCATAGCAGCTCTATTTACAATAGCCAGGACATGGAAGCAACCTGAATGCCCATCGACAGATGAATGGATAAAGATGTGATATATAGTATATATACACAATGGAATATTACTCAGCCATGAAAAATGAAATCATGCCATGTGCAGCAACATGGATGGACTAGAGATGATCATACTAAGTGAAGTAAGTCAGAAAGAGAAAGACAAGTACCATATGACATCACTGATATGTAGAATCTAAAAAAATGATACAAATGAGGGAATTCCCTGGCGGTCCAGGGGTTACGCTTGGTGCTTTCACTTCCGGGTCCCGGGTTCAATCCCTGATCAGGGAACTAAAATCCTGCAAGCTGTGCTGCACAGCCAAAAAAATAAAAAGATACAAATGAACTTATTTACAAAAGACTCACAGAAAACAAACTGATGGCTACCAAAGGGGAAAGGGGGGAGTATAAACTAGGAGTTTGGGACTAATAGATACACACTACTATATATATTGATAAAACAGATAATCGTCAAGGACCTACCGTATAGCACAGGGAGCTCTACTCAATACTCTGTAATAAGCTACATGGGAAAAGAATCTGAAAAAGAATGGATATATGTATATGTATAAATAAATCACTTTGGGCTTCCCTGGTGGCGCAGTGGTGGAGAGTCCGCCTGCCGATGCAGGGGACACGGGTTCGTGCCCCCGTCCGGGAAGATCCCACATGCCGCGGAGCAGCTAGACCCATGAGCCATGGCCGCTGAGCCTGCGCATCTGGAGCCTGTGCTCCGCAACGGGAGAGGCCACAGCAGTGAGAGGCCCGCGTACCGCCAAAAAATAAATCAATAAATCACTTTGCTGTATACCTGAAGCTAACACAACGTTACAAGTCGACTGTACTCCAATAGAAAAATAAAAGTGTTTTAGAAATAAAAAAAAATTTTTAATCTTAAAAAAAAGGTCAAGAGAAAGTAAACCGCTATAAAGGGCATTACCGGGACCCTTGGAGAAATGTAAATGCAGACTGTCTGCTGGTTAACAGTCTGTGGTGGTTAAATTTCCTGGGTTTCTCCTTGTCTCGTGGTTCTGTAGAAAATGTCCTTGCTTGTGAAGTATTTAGAAATAAAACTGTCATAGCCACAACTTTCAAATGGTTCAGAAAAACGCGTATGTAGGAGAGAGTAAGGATGCAAATGTGGTAAATGTTGGTGATGCGGGGGAAGGGAGTATGGGGGTTTCTTGTGCTGTTCTGGAAAGTCCTCTGGAGGTTTGGAATTTCTCAAAATAAAAAATAGACATATATACACTAATATGTATAAAATAGATAACTAATAAGAACCTGCTGTATAAAAAATAAATAAAATAAAATGCAAAAAAAAAAAAATAGAGGAGAAAGCCCCACCCACCTGCCTGGTACCCACTCGTGGCTTATTGTAGAGCCAGTGGCTGGTGCATCGGGAGGGATTTCCAGTCCCAAACCAGGTTCCCAGATTTGTTCCTGTTGAAGCACAGTGAGAGCACCGTGGGTTCATCAAGATCGCTGTCATCACCACATTTTCTAGAGCAGGAAACTGAGGCCCGGGAGGCCATGGGGCCGACCCACAGTGCCACAGCGCAGGACCAAGTAGGGTGTAGAGAAGTCGGGCTATTTTGGGCCTTCCAGGGGCGTGTCTCCTGGATAAACGGGAGTCACGTTGTCTCCCTGATGTCACAGGATATATTTTCTGAGGCAGCCGTTCCCTAGGGAATGACCCCCAAAGCTCTCCGGTTCCGCAGAAGCTCTTCCCCCACCCCCTCTCTGACAGTAGACAGTGGCTCAGTTCTCTCTTCAATCGGTAGCTTCCTTTCGGTCATAAGCAATGCCATTTTTAAAAGTGGGAGATCATGTTTATGAACTTGGGGGCTGGGTCTCGTTCCATATGGGGGTGTCAGCCTCCTTTTTGAAGGGCTACCTGAGAAGCAAACCCAAGTCCAGGGCACAGGGAACAGCCGTTTTAGGAATCAGAAGATGGTGAGAAGTCCAACTTGGGCCGAGCGTTCCAGAGTATTCTGCACCGTTTATTACAGCTGGTAGTCACCGTGGAGCGGAGCACCAGCTCTGGGTCAGACACTGCATGCATGCATGTGTGTACCCGTGGATGTGCACATGTGTGTGTGTGTATGAGTGCGTGTGCTCGTGTGGGCGTGTGCCGGTAGCCTGTGCCTCTGGCCATGGCAGCCCTGAGGGTGCTGTCCCCATTCACAGCTGAGGAAATGAAGCTCGGAAGGGACCCTTGCCTCCTTTACAGAACTTACCATAACTTATCATTTGATGATGGTTTCTGCCATCGCTTCCGTATTTCCCTCTGTCCAGCGTCTATAAGCTCCATGGCGGGGCTGTGGAGATCTTGGTCAGTACCGTACCCCCAGGGCCCAGCATGGCCCTGGCATGTACATGGCCTGATAAACGTCTGTGAAGTGAAAGAGGAGAGAGGGAGGCGGGTGAGGAGGACGGATAAGAGCGGCGTCCTCAGCTCCCGGGCCTCCAGCCCTGCCTTTCTGGCAGGTCAGCAGAGACCAGAGGTATTTCTGTTTTGAGGCATTTAAACAGATGCTCCCAGCTCAGTTCTGGCTAGGGTTTCTGGCTGCACATACCACAGATCAAGGGGGTTGGAGATCCCTTCCAAAGGCTCCCGCTGAGTGCTGGGGACCAGCACTGGGCCTGGTTTCCCCGTCTAGGAAATGGGACAAGACTCAGCTGCAGTGGATGCGTGAGAACGGAGGGGCTGCTGGTGGCTCCCAAGGCCCCAGGGCAGGCCGGGCCACGAGGGCTGGGGTGCAGGCACTGGGCACGTCTGGAGGGCTGGTCTCGTCGGCCCCAATCCCGACCTTTTGCTGCACTTAAGCAGCGACAAGAAGGGGCCTTTTTCCAAAGCCCCGTCCAGGGCTTCTCTGGACCTGGATGCTGCTAAGTGGCAGCCTGCCTCCTACCAGGTCACACGCGATGTTTCCGAGGGGTGGCCCTTGGCCTCCCGTCCTCTTTGACTACAAGTTCCTGCAACCCCCAACGGCCATTTCCAGGCACCTCTGCCGCGCCAGGCCCTACCGAGACCCCGGGTCGTCACCCTTACTCGAGGACACGGGTACCCCTGCCGGGGCCACGCCGCTTCCAAGCAGCAGCCCAGGACTCCGCACCAGTGTCCTGGGGCGCCCGTAACAAATGACCACAAAGTGGGCGGCTTACACACACAAGTCTGTTCTCCCACCGTCTGGGGGCCAGAAGCCCCAGATCCAGATGTGAACAGGGCTGGTTCCTTCCCGAGAGTCTGAGGGAGGGTCCTTCCTACCTCTTCTAGCTTCGGGGGCTCCAGGCATCGCTGGGCCCGTGGCCGCCTTTCTCCGGCCTCTGCCTCTGTCCTCACGTGGCTTCTGTCTCCTCTTTTCTCTGTCTCAAATGTCCTTCTGCCTCTCTCCTGTAAGGACACTTGTCCCTGGATTTAGGGCCCACCTGGATAATCCAGGATGATCTCATTTCAAGATCTTTAGTTGCACCTGCAAAGACCCTTTTTCTAAGTAAGTTCACATCCACAGCTTCCAGCTGGACATTCCCTTGGGGGACACCATTCAGCCCCCCATCAGCAGGCCCCTTGGTCAATGCTGTCCCAACTTTCCCACTACAGCACAATGACCCCCAACCGAGACGGCTCCTCCTTTGCCCCGAGAGACAGGTAGTAGGGGTGGCTGGTCTCAGAGTGTCCTCCAGCAGAGACAGGGGGCACACACACCTGTGTGCGTGCACGGGGGGTTGGTCAAGGGGGTCTGCTGGAGAAGACGTGGAGAGAGCCAGCAGAGACGCCCCCAAGACTGGGGGCTGATCGTCCCGGCGGAGGGCCAGCGATGATTCTCGACACTAGTTCACTAAGGGGCTCCCCTCCAGGCACCCTGGGGGCCGATGGGCTCATTGACCTGGCTTCCCTCTGGCCTGGCGGGTTCAAAATGCACCCTCCCCAGACCCCCTCCACCCTTGGCCCCAGCACACTGCTGGCGTAGTCTCACCAGGCCAAACCCCACGACTGGAAGCTGGGCCTGGGCTTCCCATAGCAGGCGAGGCCTGGGGAGAGAATCCATGAGTCTGAAACAGAGGGGAAAGCTACGTGCTCAATGCTAAGGCAGCAGTTAGGTGAGCGAGGGAGCCCGCAGCTGAAATCGTCACCGTGGGATGCTGAGCGCGCAACGCAAGACATCGGCTGGATGCAGAGTAACGCTCTGCTTTTGTAAAAGCCAAGGGGAAAAGAAAAAAAAGAACAAAAACATGCATCGAGGTACATTAAAAGAAATAATGCACCCATTTTATTTCTATTTGCGTTTGTCTCTGCTTTTCCCTACGTTTTCTGCACTGGAAATGGATCTTCTCTGTAATCGCAACACAGAAGCTATTGAACCGGCTGTTTCTGAGATGCTCACTCGGGCCGGCAGACAAAGGGTCCCTGTGGCGTGGTCGAGTGACTCCGATCAGTCGACAGTGAGTGACCACATGTGGGGACGTCCGTGCGGCTTCAGTGGTCAAAGGTGTGCAGACGGCGCTGTCTTACACGTCCCCAAGTGTCACCTTCCTCCCAAACGATCCCTGGGCTCCAGCACAATGGCCTTGCTGCTCTGGCCCCACCAGCCGGAACCTTCCCCAGGTTTCCTTAGAGGGTCAGAGGAGCTGCCCTTCCTGGATGGAATCTGCGCCTGCCCGAGGCTCTGAGCTCCTCCAGAGCCAGGCTCTCCGGGCCACTTTTAACTTTGTCAAATGCTTTCGCGGTTCACAACGATGCTTCCTCCAAAGGGCTCCATGAAATTCTCGGAGACCTGTCACACCCAGCAAGTCGGGAGTGCTTTGATTTACGGGACAGATGCTTGCCAACTGACACTTGGAGAGGCTGAGGGAGGCGGGGAGGAATTAAATAAGAAGAGGGGTGTCAGCTCCCAAAAGGTGGCATATCTCTGCTCTAATTCCTTGACGCCCAGTGTGGTTCAGAGGTCGGGGCTGTTAATGGGCAGGGAACAAATTGGGAGCTGCCACCTGTGGCTCTTCCAAATGGGGAGGGGGTGCCCCCTTTACAGTTCAAGGGCCTGTTTACTCCAAGGTCGGCAAAGCCCAGGTGCCCCGGGGTCTGACATTGACCTGTTTTGGGACGCTCCCCCGCCTCTCTGAGCCTCGGTGTCCTCACTGGGAATCAGGGCTGCTCCGAACAGGAAATGAAATGATGCCTGGAAACACCGGACACAGTGCTTGGCACACAGTTGGTGCTGCTACTTTCTGGTTCTGTCTCCCGGCAATCCAACCAGGCTGTTGGAGAAAAAGCATTGCCCTCCCTAGGGGCTTCTTCCATTATGCAGAAATTTCTAGGAAGGGAGGATTGGAAAGACACCCAGGCCTTAGGAGGCTTTGTTTATCAGCTTCCTGGTCTCTGTGAGTCGGGGGCCCTGGCACAGGGCCACCATGCACAGTGGCCCAGGTTGCGCACTGCACAACCCCACAGATCCCGGGGTGATGCAATATGGCAGCACTCTCTGGATGACACAGGGGCGGGGTGGGGGAGAGAACAGATGCCAGAAGACCTTCTACCCCAACAGAACACGACACAGCGTGACTTCTTTATGAGTGTGTTCATCACATGCTCACCCTGCTCATGGTTCACGAGCGCAGGGCCCTCGTCCACCTGAATATTGCTGTTTCTGCGGCACCTAGCATCCTCTTGGCACATCGTAGCTGCTGGAGATATTTGTGGCATGAATGAAGTCAGGGATGGGGTGGGGGTGGGGTGAAGGTGGGCAGAGGGAAATTTACAAGCTACAGGCTAGCCCAACGTTCTGAGAAGCCATGGGTGGACCACTTTCACTCCGCGAGCCCCCCATCCCAGTTCTCCTGCGTAAGGTTTGAAGAAGCCAGGGGTTCGGAGCATGGATCGGGCGGGCTGTCAGAGACGACACAACCACTGGCCTGTCTCTGACCAGGAGGAAAGCAGTAAGATGATGGCCTTGCTTTCCACCTGTGCCTGGGTTCTAAGTAGCTGAGGGAAGACTGTGTGACCCCAAACGCTGACCCTCATTGCAGAAGTGTATGTATGGGGGGCTTCCAACTCAGGGCAAACACAAGCCCAGCATGGCAGGGGAAAAAACCAGAGGAAACAGTCCGGTAGCACCGGCACTGGGTGGGGGAGGCCGGCGGTGGGCTCTGTCTGCACGCTTCTCTTTTGTTTTTACCAATTCCCAAATTTTCTCTAAAGACCGTGCACTACTTTTATAATATTTTTTTAAAGACCTGGTTGGAAGGGAGGGAAAGATCATAGAAATGGGTCAAAATGGATATTCGGGTAAATTTATTCTAGTCTTGTTCACCATAGTGAGAAATGGAAACCAACCTCAACGTCCAACTCCTGGGGATGGTTTGGACCTCACAGCATGGGCAGCCCTGCCAGTCAGGAGCAAGGTGGGTTTGCAGAAGGCCACGGCACTTAATAATCCCAGGCTTCCAAGCGACACCCGCATATGAGCCCGTTCTGATTATAAAGCGAACATGCCCGTGGGAACATAATTAAACAATAGAGAGGGCGTAAAATGAAGCATAAACGTAGTTCCCCTCCCACGCCCAGCAGTCTGACTGCTAACAGATTTTGACAGAGATGTCACCTTTCTGAAATATTCTCTGCACACACAAGCACTTATAGGGGAGCCTTTGGTTTTGCGTGGGCACACACTGACCCCATGGCCACTTTTCAAAGATCTCTACATAGATGCAGAGCAAAACGTTGACTTAAAAAACAGTTGGCGGGGGGCTTCCCTGGTGGCGCAGTGGTTGAGAGTCCGTCTGCCGATGCAGGGGACACGGGTTCGTGCCCCGGTCCGGGAAGATCCCACATGACGTGGAGCGGCTAGGCCCGTGAGCCATGGCCACTGAGCCTGTGCGTCCGGAGCCTGTGCTTCACAATGGGAGAGGCCACAACAGTGAGAGGTCCGCGTACTGCAAAAAAAAAAAAAAGAAACAAAACAAAACAAAAAAACAGTTGGTGGGACTTCCCTGGAGGTCCAGTGGTTAAGACTGTGTTTCCACTGCAGGGGGCACGGGTTCCATCCCCATCAGGGACCTAAGATCCTGCATGCCGCAAGGTGCGCCAAAAAAAAAAGAAAAAGGTAAAAAAGAAAAACCAGTTGGCATCATTCGGTAGTGTGGAAGCTCCAAGTGCGCTACAACCCGCAGTCCCACTGCCCGGCACCATCGCCCTCCCACCGTCCCTTCTGAGCAGCTACGTTCCTACAGCTGCAGCCTGAAATGGTCCAGATGTCTCTCTACAGGGAGACGGATGAATGGAGTGTAGCACAGTCACACTGTGGGATGTTACACAGCAAAGGAGGATGAATGACTGCAAGTTCATGGGGCCACAGGAGCAAAACTCACAAACGTAACAAAGAGGGAGAGGGCAGAGCACAGGGCAGCTGGCGTTAAGAGGTGTGTCCAGCTTACAGCAAGGAAGTTACTATAGCAAAAGCAGAAGAGTGGTTATGTCGGGGAGAGGAGTCTGGGCTGGGGCTGCCAGGGGGCAGGAGGGAGGTTTCTGGGTGCTGAGGGTCTACCTCTTGCCTGCGTGTTGGTACTGTGGGTCTTTGCCTTAAAATTGTTAGTCAGTCTGTTTCTGTTTCATAGATAAGTTCATTTATGTGGTATTTTAGATTCCACATAGAAGTGATATGGTATTTATCTTTCTCTTTCTGACTTACTTCACTTACTGTGATAATCTCTAGGTCCATCCATGTTGCTGCAAATGGCATGATTTCATTCTTTTTTTACAGCTGAGTAATATTCCATTGTATATATGTATATATGTGCCACATCTTCTTTACCCCATTCATCTGTTGATGGACACTTAAGTTGCTTCCATGTTTGGGCTATTGTAAATAGAGCTGCTGTGAACTTTGGGGTGTCAGGTGGGGGAGGGATAAATTAGGAGTTTGGGATTGGCAGATATAAACTACTATATATAAAATAGATAAACGACAAGGTCCTACCATATAGCCCAGGGAACTACATTCAATATCCTGTAATAAACCATAATGGAAAAGAATATGAAAAGGAATACATGGAAGTATATGTATGTGTGTATATATATATTATGTATAACTGAATCGCTTGGTTGTACACCTGAAGCTAACACAACATTGTAAACCAACTACACTTCAATTTGAAAAGCTATTAGTGAAGCTCTGCTTTTTTTAGTATGTATGCTATTTTCCACGATAACAAGAAGAAGAAAGCGAGAGGCCCCAAGGAGCCGCTCCAAACAGTAGCAGGCTTATCTTTTGAAGGTGAGATTCTGGGTAATTTCCACTTTCATGTTAATAAAATCATAACCATTCACTGAGTCCCTGACATCTGTCATCTAATTTAATCCTCACAACAATTTTGAAACTAGCTTTTATGACCCCCCCTTTCACACCTAAAGGACCTGAAGCACAGAGAGGTTAGTGGTGTTACACGGAGAGGTGGGATTCTCGCTCCCATCCTTCTGGGGGGCCAGGCACTTGGATGGCTTTACTTCAAAAATGACCGTAGGTGACTTCTGTCAACACCACCAGAAAAGCTGGGCAGGAGGAAGGGCCACCGTGCCCGGCTGAGCTGGGGCTCCAGGTGGCTGGACCTGGGCTACCCTGGCTGCCCCGGTCTGGGGGCCAAATGGCGGGGCCACAGGGGCTAAGTGCTGTCCAGGGGCTGCTCCCTTTCTCGGTGCTACAAGCAGGTTGTAAAGCACTTTGGGGGCCAATCGGCACCAGGGCAAGGAATTGCACCCTTGAGGTGGTTTGTGACCCCATAAATTGCCCCAAGGTGGGAGGCAGCTGGGAGCAATGCCGCCGGTTCGCTGGGGGCTGTGACTCTTGAAGTGCGGCATTCCACAGGCCCCCGGCCCTCCGGGCTCCTCCAGGAGAGACCCTGGAGCAAAGGTGGATGCGGATCAACCCCCAGAGAACGGGAGTGGGAGGGCCTCGGGGCGCAGGCTGCTGAGGGTGGGCTCGTGGACCCGGAGCCTCGTGGGGGACCTCCCAGGTGCCCTAGCTGAGACGCCTTAGGCACAGAGGTCACAGGGGCCACCCCAAGCAACCGTGCTTCCCAGGTGTGGACAAGCCCACCGGGAGCATTGGCTATGTTAACAAACAGGCACCTGCCTGCCTGCCCGTGGAGTGCACGGAAATACCCCCACTTTCTGACTCAGCGCCCGAGCACCCACTGCGTGCTGCGTCCCGGCCATCCTGACGTTTAAGGAATGGAGGGAGCCTTGCAAGCTCCTGTTTCCAAGGGGGAAACTGAGGCCCAGAGAGCAAGCCTGGCTCACTGAGCCCAGCAGGGCTTGGGACCCAAGGCTGCCCTGCTCCTACCACAGCCAGTGCCCCGACTAGCTTATAAGATGTTCTTGCAACTGAGAGAAAGGTATCCTTGTTGCACAGATGGAGCCCCACACCAGGCATCCGGCTGGGTGGCGGGCCGGACTTCAGGCTGGATGAAGCCTTGTGCAGTGCACAACCCACACAACTGTATAAGGCAGACCTGCCTGGCCTTGTGTGCAAGGTTGTACACTCGTGCGTGTGTGTGTGTGTGCGCGCGCGCACTTGTCTGGACAGCCTGCTTGTCACTTTCATCAGGTTCTCAAAGGGGTCTGTGACCTCATAAACGAAGAAGGATCTCCAGAACACTGGGACCCCCCACTGGCAGCTCCCTGAGCACCACTTAAGCTCACCAAGGCTTCCCCAGCCCAGTGTGCCAGCCCTGCCTCAGGCGGCAGACTCCCTGGGAGCTGATTCTTTCTTCCCCATCTGTTGAAAGAACAATGTACCATGTGTCATATAACCCTCAGAGCGACCCTGAAAAACCTCGGCTTCTGGGGTTACCTTCATTTTGGAGACAGGAGACTGAGGCTTGGAGGAGTGTGCGAACTTGCCCAGGTCCAAGTGGCAGGTGAGAGGTGGTGACAGCACCTGGCTTCTGCCTTGTGTCCGTAACAGAGGCCACTGTGGCCCAGGCGGGGGTGCATGTCTGCCTGGGTCTCTGTACCCCTGGAACAAACACCTGCAGAGGCGCAAGAGGACACAGTGCCCAGAAAAACGCTGGCTGCAGCAAGAAGGCCAGAAAGCTCCAGAA
This sequence comes from Monodon monoceros, assembly GCF_005190385.1. NCBI lineage: Eukaryota > Metazoa > Chordata > Mammalia > Artiodactyla > Monodontidae > Monodon > Monodon monoceros. The sequence goes on from NW_021703784.1 coordinate 103,778,460, forward strand.
CATGGAGGTCCCCCGCATGCGGCTTCCCTGAGCCCTTCCTGCTCGGCCATTTGTACTCAGGCCCTCGGGTCTGAATCACCAGGGTCAGGTTTAAGAGCTGAAGGTCAGAGGTTGCCCAGGCACCCATGCCAGGCCAGAGGGCTGACCTTTATGTGACCAAGTCGAAGGCCCCTGGGACCCAGAGAGGGGCTTCAGACCCGTGGCCGCCATCTGAAATGCTGCTTAGGGGTTGATCCTAATCACCCCTAATTTAGGGGCCAAATGGCCAATTAAGGGCCCGTTTGAGAGTCAGAGAAGCAGAAGGCGAATGGAGCAGACAGATGAAGTGCAGCTAAAGCCCCGCCGTCAGAGCTGGTCACGGGGTGCAGCCCAGGAGGGAGGGCAGGGTCTCCTCTCCTGGCATCAGGGGATCCTGGAGACCTGTTGTCCCCCCACCCATGGCTGCCGAGGGCCCCGTGGGCCCCCAGAGTCCCGACAGCAGCATTCCCGTGAGGCTCACTGCAAAGTGAGCCCCCTGCAGCCGCTTGGCTCCAGCGGTCCCCTCCCTGTCCGCTCACTGTCGTCTGAACGCCCACCCCGTGTCTCAGCGGCGCCCAAGCGGCCAGGTGCCGGGACTCTCCGTCTGGACAAAGCAGAGTCCCCGCCCTCGTGGAGCATCAGCTCTCACATGCCTGTGAGCACGCATGCGTGCGAGCATGAATGTGTGCGAGCACGCACAGGCGTGCGTGTACGAGAGAATCCACGTGTGTGAGCGTGGGTTTGTGTGCAGTTGTGCAGTGCACGTATGTGTGGGTGTGCATGACTGTGCAAGAGACTGAATGGGAGGGTGGGAGTGTGAATGGGTGTGCCCACGTGCGTGTGTGTGGCCCCAGTGAATCCAAGAAACAAACAAGAAATACACGATCAGTGGAAACATCAGATGGTGCCGCCCCCTGAACTGAGTGGCTTCACGCAACTGACTCTTGGCTGGAAATCCCGCGCCCAGGAACTGGGGACTCTGCGGCATCTGTTCCTGTGGCCCACTGGGCTCCCCAAGGTGGCTTCCATGCACAGGAGGCTGAGAGGCGCCCATGGCCACCCTCGAGACCGGGCCCGGGTGCCTCAGCCCCTCTGCCCCGACGCAGCCCCCCTCCAGCTGCCTCCCCTCCGGGGCCTCGGCCTCCCGCAGCTTCTCCCCCCAGCAGCAAAGCCTCCTTGGACCTGGGACCCCACGTCCTGGGTGCTCAGGGCAGGGATGTGGGCCTCACTTCTGCAGGGCACTGTGGGCATCTTAGAAAAAAATCCACCCAAGCGGGTTATTCCATCTACACCACAGTCCCGGGGCCGCTGGCGATGGGACACTTGTGCAGAAAGCTGGAGGAGAGGAGGGATGAGCCCCCCAGGTACCCGGGGTGCCCGGTCCAGGGAACCCCAAAGGTCCAGGATGGGAAGGAGCCGGGGAGTGAAGAGTGGGGGTGTGGAGGGAGGCAGGGGTGAGGGAGGGGGTCTCAGAGGGTCAAGTTCAGGAGGGAGCCAGCGCAGCCCACCGGAGGGAATCCACAGGGAGGAGGTGCAGGTGGAGGGGGCGAGGTAGTAGAGGTCCTGCAAGCTGAGGGCTGAGAAGGGGCCACTGCATGTTCTGTAAACGTGGAGAAGCCGAGGCAGCTGCAGGAGAGGGTCCAGGGGCCAGTTTGTGCTTAACATGGGACGTCAGAGCACATCTGCTGCTCAGGATGGAGGAGAAACCGGGGGTGCTGGAGACGGGGGGCAGGAAGGGAGCTGTGTCCTGGAGCCGTTGGGAGGGAGGACGGGATGGGCGAGGGAAGGGGCTGCCCCTGAGAGTGGCTGGGACAGGTTGAGAGGCCTAGGGTCTGCGACCAGAGGGAGGGACGGAGGGGAGTGGCCGTACATGGGTTCTCTTCCGAGGGCTCAGTGTTCTCCGTGAAATAGCACTCACGATTATTAGGTGAGACTGAGGAAAGGAGGCATGATGGGAAAGGCTCTTCTAGAAGGTTCTACAGACCAGACAATTGGGCTCAGAGAGGTTGGGTCACTTGCCCAAGGTCACACAGCAAGGACGGTGTGTGGATTGGGCGTCACTCTCCTGGTCTGGGGACTGTTCCTGGAGAGCTTGGGAGTGGAGCCTCAGAGGGATCATGGCAGCCCCCCTGCCTCCCCCCAGCCCCTCCGCACCCTGTCCCTGCTCTTGGCGGGATCCCCGGCCTCCTCACCATCCACTGAGGCAGGGATGGGGACAAGTCCTGGCCATGGACCACACCACTCCCCGCCCCGCACCGCCAGCACCAGCCAAGCATGGAGGAAAGGGCAGACCCCAGCCCAGGAGTGGAAGATTCTGGGCACCCACCAGGTGAGGTGTCCTATGCCCCCCACTTCCTACAGATGCCAGCTGGCAGGCCCCTCCTTCATGTGCCAGGGGTCTTGGGGGCAGAAGCCACAAGGTATTCACCCGACCTGGCTTAGCCTGGTGCTGGGCTGTGCACACAGTGCGCTGGGTGCTTCCTGGGTGAATGAACAGATGGATGCGGGGCGGGGGGGGGGGGGGGGGGGGCTTGGGGGGGGGGGGGGGGAGGGGCAGGCCCCAGCCCTGCCGCTCTGCAGCTGTGTAACTTTGTCTCTGGTGACCAACTGTCCAGACGGACTGAGGGGGTCCCCAGGACACGGACTCTGCTGCTAAGACCAGGATGAGTTGGTCACCCTATTGGGGACATCGCCAGGGAGCCTCGGTCCTCTCCTGTCCTGAACCAGGGCTGTGCCTGTGAGCCTCGTACGCCTACAGAGAGAGGGAGACCCTAAGTCCATCTCTATCCAAATAGGGAGGACCCCTCAGTCAACACTTAAACCCCAGCTTGGCCAGGAAATGCCGCCCCTGCCCCCCAAACACACGCACTCTTGAGCCCCAGATGAAGGCATTATTCTTCTACTTCTGTGACAGGTGTCCCCCAACCCGCCCTGCTGACAGAGATCTCAAGGTAAAGTCCCAAGAGTGGCCTTCAGTCCTGGCCACTGGATGGGAGAAGGAGGCCAGGGCCCAGCCCCACGTCTCAAGGACTCGGGGACCAGTGGGGTCCCCCCATCCCTGACTGGCTTTGTGGCCATGGGGTCTTATCAGTTGCTCTGTAATTGAAAGTGATTTGGTTTTGGCTGAAAGGAATTTGTTTTGGAGGCTAATTTGATTATCTCCTGGGGGGGCTTCCTACCTGTCCCCCCCAGGCTGCTCACCATTACCATCAATTACCATAAAGATCCTCTTCAAAGGGCAGGCCCCTCCCATCAGGCTGGCCCATTATGGCCAGCCTGAGCCCCCGCAGGCTGCAATAAACTTTCTGATGTTAAATGATGGCTGAAGTGTCAGACACAGGTGATGGGGAGCTGGGCCCAGGCCTCTGTGGCTTATCAGGGTGAGATGCCTGCTAATTGGGAACCCCTGGTCTCTGTGGGATTTTCTACAGTCCTGCCCAGTCTCCACCACGAGACTCTACAGGCAGCACCCAGATGACTGACCACCGTCCCCTACATTAGGCTCCTAAAGTGGGCACGTCCTCAGAAACGGTCGCCTGAATCTTCTCAACAACCCATGAGGCAGGGTAATTTGTGCCCATTTCACAGGTAAGGAAACTGAGGCTCAGAGAGGTGAGAAGACCTGCCCAGGTCACCCCGAGTGGAAGTGGAAGATAACAGGATTGAGAGCTGGGCCCGAGCACCCCCCATGCCATCACAAGACCATGAAAAAGTGAACTTCCTGGCGTGGGCCCAGTGGTTTCAGCCTTGGAGTGTTCGTGGGACACCAACCGAGGGGACTCAGGCCCATGGCTCACCGGCCAGGTCCGATAGTCCCAGCACCTCGCACAAACGTCTGGGCTCCAAAGAGCAGCAAAGAGTGAGAAGAGTCTGAAGCAGGTGGGCCTCTGTTAACCAGACACGTCAGGAGTGTCCAGGATCCCCAGAGGACGGTGGCGTCGGGCATGGCAGGCAGGCAGGCAGGCATCTGGGCGCTGGGAGGAGCTGCATCTGTGCTGGGGGACAGCGGTGTCCAGGCCCTGCCAGCCAGTCCCCACCCACTCCGTGGCTGGGAGTGGATGGGTGATGACGTCCTGTGGCTTTTCCCAGCTTTTCATGGGAGAGAGCCCATCTTCCAAGACATTCTGCCGAAGCTGGAGGCCCCAGGCCGTTTAAATGTACAAACACCAAAAATCTATCAGGAAAAAGAGAAGGCAGGAAAGCTAGCCTCTTTCTCCCCCGGCCCCCCGAGGCCGCCCTCCACTGCAGCAGTGGCTGTCTGGGTGGTACCAGGCAGAGAAGAATAAGGACCTTTCATAGCAGCACTTGCGGGCCGCAAGCACGGTGGAGGAATGCAGAAGACGGTGACCTTTTGCAGAAATCCTCCCTTCCCGGCCTGCCCAAGACTCCGCTGGCTTTTCCTGGGGCTTTTCCAGGAGTTCCCTTGGGTCCACTTCCTTCCCTCCATTTGGAACATCTGGGAGGGAGAGGCCTCTGTCTGGGGACCCCCAGACAGGGGCGCAGGCCAGGGACCCTCTCAGGTTCCCCCCCTTGACGATGAATCAAGCCAACATCCGATGTCAGCTTCTCACCCGGGGTGTAGATGTCCTCCTGGCAGACCAGGCAAGACCTGGTTCTGCTGCCCACCTTCCTGGTGGCTTAGTGGTTGGGAGAGTCCACCTGCCGATGCAGGGGACGTGGGTTCGTGCCCCAGTCCGGGAGGATCCCATGTGCCGCGGAGCGGCTGGGCCCGTAAGCCATGGCCGCTGAGCCTGCACGTCCGTGGAGTGTTCATGGGTGGGGGATTTAGTTGGTGATGGGACAAAGGGGAGCCAAATACACTTAGAGGTGATGTCCGATGCAGGATGAAATCACGGTTTCTTTGATTTCTTGACCAAACTCTTGGGATATTTACGGGATGGTTGATGTTTTGGTGATCTCTTACTATATAACAAACCACCCCAAAGCTTAGGGACTTAAAACATTGTTTATTTATTTGTTCGCTATCCTGAAATCCGGGTAGGGCTGGGACGGCTCCTGTCCACTACACAAAATGGGCCGAGCCACTCCCATGGGTGCCTCCATCTGGGTACTGGCAGGCTTCCCACTTTGCCAAAAGTATGTTCCACCACCACCTAACAGACATTGAGGAGCCCCAGAGGCTGTGTTCCCCCACTGCACTGCCCTTACACTGAGGGAGGGAGTTAGCATGAGGCTTACACAGAGGGGCCCACTATTGTCGGCTCTCGACCCCAGTGTGAAGGTCCAAAAGGCCAAAAGTAAGTGGGGCTTTTACGAGAATCAACGCCTCTCACCTTGGCTGCAAGGGTAGGAGGAGCCAGGGTGGGCAGATGTGGGAGGGGGACCAATTCTAACGTCATCTGTTTTCTGAGAGGTGAGTTGAATCCCTGCCTCAGGCTCTGCATTGATGAGGCCAATGTTTCTGCTCTGTTTTTTAAAGTCTCCAAAATCACCAGGGCTTAAGTCAGAAGTTTGTTTCCATCTCACAGAACCATCTGAGGCAGGCTGGCGGGACCGCCCAGTGGCCCAGGCCCCTTCCACCTTATCGCTCCCCCAGCCTCAGACATTGCATCCTCTTCTGTGTGTTACAAGACAGTTCAGCCACTCAACCACATTTCAAGCAGTGGGATGCACAAACGGGAGCAAGGCCATGACAAGAACGTCTCCTGCTCCTTAAGGATACAACATAGAAGTTATCACTGTTCCTGGCCCTCTGGTCAGAACTCAGCCTCATGGCCATATAACTGTACGGGAGGTTGGAAGATATCACCTTCACTCTGGGTGGCCTGGTGCCCAGCTCAACGTGGGGACGTCTATCCCTTTACAACAGAGGTGTATTTTGAATTACAGACCCCTTTAGCACCTGACGGGTACCATGGACCCCTTCTCTGAATAATATTTTTAAATGTTTAAAGTAAATGGCATAGGCTGGAAATGGTAACCAATTATACTAAAATGCAGGTATCAAAAATATTTGAAATATACATTTGTGATGTAGTAAAATCCATGCTACATTATTGATACATTCAATAGCAAGATCTAGTGGTGGATCTCAGAAACAACATCTTGAAGCGGTGACGTGGATAACTGATGTTTCAAGAGAATGCACCAACTACAATATGGCATGGAAAGATCTCTTGATAGCAGTGAGTGGCATTAACATGTGGTGGTTTCCCACATTCATAAATGAAGACAGTGCTAAGCTTCATTAGCAAGAATAAATATGTCATCTTTTTCTCTTCCCAGGTCACAAGCCCCTTGAATTCCCCCTACAGGTTCCCAAGGGAAAATCAGATGCTAGGGGACAGAGGACTCACAGAGGTTCGCAGGGAGGTTCGAACGAGGACCCGTCAACTCTGCTCAGCCCTGGGATCTCAGAAGCCTTCTTGGTCCTGCAGGGCCTAGGCCAGCCCTGGCTGGTTCATCACCGTCCTGGAGGCCAGAAGTTGATAATCAAGGTATCGGCAAGGCCATGCTCTCTCTCAAGGCTCTCGGGGAAGGTACTTCCTTGCCTCTTCCAGCTTCTGGAGGTTGCCAGCAATCCTAGGCGTTCCTTGGCTTGCAGCTGCGTCATCCCAGTCTCTGCCTCTGTCATCACGTGGTGCTCTCCCTGTGTGTCTGAGTCTCTGTTTTCTCCTATAAGGACACCAGTCATTGCACTAGAGCCACCCTACTCCACGATGGCTTCAGTTTACTACTTACATCTGCAAAGACCCCGTTTCCAAATAAGGTCACGTAAGGCACCGGGCTTAGGATTCAAGTCTATCTTTGGGGGGACATAATTCAGTCCAAAACGTCTGCCTTGGACAATTACAGAGGATCAGAGTAGTCTGGGTCTCCAGAGAGCTGCCTCATCTTACAGGGGGTTGAGGGCTGTGTCCCAGAGCGGGGAAAGGACTGGTCCAAACTTCCGAAACTAGTCAGTGGAAGAGTCTTCACTGCCTCAGCCCCTGCAAGGTCTGTGAGGACAGAAATCTTTGCCAAGTCATTGCACTACCCCAGCACCTAGCACATGCCCGGGACATAATTGGTGCCCAGTAATAATATTTGATGAATGAATGGACATCAGGTCCCTGACACCCAGGCCAGTGTTCGTTTCACTGTCCCATGGCTGTTGGCCTCATGTTATAACCGGCGGGTATTAACTACTGTAACGCCAGTTTCTGTAACCAACTCCCAAATTTCAGAGTTTGAACATAAGAAAAGTTTATTTCTTTTCCACCTGGCTGTCTACAGTGGAGATTCCCCTGGGGGGATGCTACCTGATGACTCAGGGACCCAGGTTCCTTCAGCTCTGGGCACCACCCTCCTAGGAGAGGGATTAGCAAACTTTTTCTGTAAAGGGATAGAAAGTAAATATTTTTGGCTAAATGAACTGTGTTGTCTCTGTCTAACTTCTCAAGCCTGGGATGCATCAGGACAACAGCCATAGATGATCCATAAACCCATAGGTGTGGCTAGATGCGGCCCGTGGCAGGCCAGAGCTGGCCACAGGCCAGAGTTTGCCAACCCCTGTCCTAGGGCCTCAGAGTGCTTTACTTTGAACAGGAAGAAAGGAAAAGAGGGTAGAGAAGGAACACCTGTTTCTTAATCATTGTGGCTCTTCTGCTCACATTCTATTGGCGAAAAGTAGTCCCAGGGCTCCATCTATATCTAGGAGAGGCTGGGAAATATGCTTGTGGGGGGACAGCAGCTAACCAGCTACAACTCTACACTGGATAATGTAGCAATCAGGAAAGCCTGGGTTATGCTGCAGTAACAAACATCCCCCAAATCTCAGGCGCTTAAAAGAACAAACTTGATCTTTCAAGGCCTGTGTCCTTCCACCGTTGTCAGGGGACTACCTATTCGTTGTTCAGAGACCCAGACTGACGGAGAGTCCCCCCGATCCATGCACCTCCATGATTACAGAGGTAGGGGCACTGTGAATCACTGGTTCTTAAAGCTTCTGCCTAGAGTGGCCGTTTTCTTGGACAGAGCAAGTCACGTGACTACAACTAGGTTCAAATGTGACCAGGTTCCCAGAATGAGTGAAATGAGCAGCTCAGTCATGAGCACAGCGGGAGCCTAAATCTGCACGGGAGTTACGCTAGTCTAACACCAAACCCAGCAGCCACCAGGCTCTGGGAGGAACAGCCTGGGCTTCCATGTCCTTGTCATCAGAGATTTAGCCCTGACTGAGCTTCCAGCGTGGGAAGAGCCACCAGAGGGGAGGCTGCTGGGAGCTGAAGACCCCAAATGCGGACAGCTGGAAGTCCCACCCAGGGCCATTTGTGCTTCATCCTGGAAAGAAGGCAGGCCCCAAGGGAGTAGACGCTGGGGAGAGGCATGACTGATTTTAAGAAGACACACTAGCCCGGTGGCCAATGTCAAGGGTGAGTTAGAATCTTTTCAGTAATAAGTGAAGGAAAAACTCAACCCAAACCTTCAGGTCTGGTTTGTTCCAGGCGTTCAAGGGTATCACTAAGACCTTATTTGTTTCTCTCAGTCTCTTGTTTCTGGCTCCTCTAGACTTGTTCCAGGCCCAGATAATCACTTCTAGCTGGCACAGCCCCCAACCCCAGTGGACAGGGAGAGAGCACCTCCCCAAGTCCTAGGGTTCCCCCTGTTTGGACAAGCTTGGGTCACATGCCATCTCTGAACCAATGACTGCTGCTGGGAGACTGGCATGTGCTGGTCGGCCAGGCCTGGATCCCATGATTTACCATGAAACTGAAAGTGGGGTGAGGGGGCAGAGAGTTTCCTTATCATATGAAACCTTAAAATAAAATTTCGCATTTGAAATTGTAGCTGTGCCCCTTTAACTCAGAGTCCCAAGCCTTTCCCTGGCATTAGTTTACCGTCTGACATGTGGTACCATCTGATATACTATATGTTTTTAAAAACGTGTTCATTACTTGTCTTCCCCACCAAAATGTCAGCTCCTGGAGGAGCAGAAATTGCTCTCTGTCTATTCACCACTGCAGCCCCACACAGTAGGTGCTCGGGAAATGACTGTCGAGTGAGTGAATGAGTGAATGAATGGATGAATGGAGAGGAGCCTGCAGGCGCTATGAGGATGGTAACAGTGGCCTTTCCGAGCACAGCCTGGAGGCCTGGAGCTGTGCTAAATGCCGCAGGTCGATGGTCTCGCTTAAGCCCCCAGCAGCCCCCCCCCAGTTTCCGATGAGGCTCAGAGAGGCGCCGTCACCTGCTGGAGGACACACAGCATGTGGAGCCAGAGCCGCCTCAATCCCAAGCCCACATTCTCACCCATCTCGCTGCCTCCACGGGAGCTCAACAGCTAACAGCAGGTGAGGGGTAGGATTGACCCACCCGAGGATTAGCCCCCCAAGAGGACCTTAAAAATGCATGCCCTTCAGGATTCTTAGAGACAGCTGATGGAAGTTTAAACCGGCACCACTGATTTGGAAAAATGATCTGGCGTTATCTGATCCAGGCGAAGGTGTGTGCATCTTTCCACCCGATGACTCAAACCCTAGGTGTTGGTGCCCTGGAGAAATCCATGTCAGTGGATTTCCAGACAGCGTTGCTGGGAAGAGAACAGGATCTGAGCGTGTTCCCCAGCCCACCCCCACCAGGAGAGTGGTTACATGGTTTGTGCTGCGCTCACTGGGCAGGAGTGAAAAGATGAACCTCTAGCCGTCAGCAGGGCTGGATCTCACACACGGATTATCAGGTGAGAAAAGCAAGCCCCCAGATTCTGCACGGTGTTCACTCTAGGGGAGTGATGCCCCCAGCTGTCGGCGGTATTTTGCTGGTTAAGCTTGGGGGGGTGTACTTGAGTGTTTGCTCTTTTGCAGTTCTTTACACCTACATGTGGACCACGTGCAATGTCCTGCGTACGGTCACCCGTCAGTATCTGCATGTGCCCAGGACACCCCCCTCCCCGCCGCCCACAGATGCCAAAATCCTTGGGTGCTCAAGCCCCTTATATAAAGTGGCGTCGAACTTGCATCTAACCTACGCACCTGCCCCCGATTCTCTAAATCGTCTCCAGGTTGGGTCCCACACTGCACACGCCGTAAATGCTGAGCTGCCGACACGCAGGAAATTCAAGTTTTGCTTTTTGGAACTTTCTGGAATTTTTTTTCTGAATATTTTTGATCCTCCATCGGTTGAATCCATGGAGACAGAACCCGTGATCCAGAAAGCTGACTGTACGTGGAAGTGTTCGTGATTGAACAGATTCCGGTGGCACTTGTGGTCAGGCTTGTGTGTAAATCACATGTGCGCACGGGTTCCTGCCCATGCCTTCATGTGCACGCACGCGTGTGCCCTGGCACTCACACACGTGCAGTCCGGCGGGGCTGCTGTCGGGCCGCAGTGAGTATCCTAGGTGCTGCTGCCCCTGGCGTCCAGGCTGCCCAGGCTGCCCCCCAAAGATGTCTCAGTTCTCCCAGGCCCCGGGCCTGACGCACCTCGAATCTTTAGGCCACTTCCCCTGAGAGGGGGTGAGGTCCCTGGGTGGGCTGTTGACTCGGGCCCTGGGCCGGCCGTCTGCAATCATGAACTTTGTGACCCTATGAAACAGGGCGGAAAGTGCAGGCCCTGTGTGTCCGCATGGGGGAGACACCGTGAGATGTGGAGAGGATTCAGACGAATAAAATGACAGCCAGCTGCCGGGGCACGTGGCCAGATTAGCCTCCCCGCTCCCAGGAGGCTGGACCCAAAGGCAAGTCTGGAGAACGAAGCCACCTGAGTGCAGGGTCCTGCCCACCAGTGTCCCCAGGAACACCTGGGTCAGCCTGACTCCCTGGAAGCCAGCCCCCGAGACGGCTGCCGGTGATACCGCCTCCTGGAATGTGTGCTCTTGCAAGGTCGTCTCCACACCGCAGCAGGGCGGCTCTGTACGACCAGTAGAACATGGCAGAAATGACGGTGTATGACTTCCCAGGCATTACGGCTGCCACTTGCTGGCTGCCCTACTGTGAGGTGACCCAAACAGCCCCATGGAAAGGTCCATGCAGGAGGAACTGAGGCCCTGTGTCAAGAGCCATGGGAGTGAACCACCTGGAGGCTCAGCGTCCAGCCCCAGTTAAACCTTCAGATGAGACTGTAGCCCCAGCCGACTGCTTGACACCAACACTGTGGGAGGCCTTGAGCCAGAGCCATCAACTAAGTTGCTCCCGCGCTCCTGATGCAGAGCTGCCGTGTGAGATACTGGACGGTCCTTGCTATTTTCAACCTCTAAGCCCTGGGGGTGGCCTGCTAGGCAGCAGTAGGTGACTAATACAGACACCCTTTCCAGTTACTGAGCACTCACTACATGTAGAACGTTTTCATCCTGCAGGAGTTTCATCATCACAGGAATCCTGAAGGTGGATATAATGGTCCCCATTTCATAGATGAAGAAACCGAGGTTCACAGAGGAGCAGTGACTTGTCAAAGTCTGTGCCCTGGGCAGGGGCACAGAGCCACACTTCAAACCCAGATCTGTCAACTCTGAAAGCTCTTTCCCTCATGCTCTATCCCTTCCTTCCTCACTTGCTTTGGAAGCAGAGGGTCCTGTCCATCTACAGAAGTCACCGCCAGATGTCAGGCCCGGCTTTCTGTTGGGACATTTCAGTGGTGCAGAGGGTTCTTCAGAGTAACAACAACTGTTAGAACAGCTCGATTTTTTTCTCTGTTTCCCATGACAAACTGCTGCAAACTTAGAGGCTTAAAAATACAGAAACGTGGGCTTCCCTGGTGGCGCCGTGGTTGGGAGTCCGCCTGCCGATGCAGGGGACACGGGTTCGTGCCCCGGTCCGGGAAGATCCCACATGCCGCGGAGCGGCTGGGCCCGTGAGCCATGGCCGCTGAGCCTGCGCGTCCGGAGCCTCTGCTCCACAACGGGAGAGGCCACAACAGTGAGAGGGCCGCGTACCGCAAAAAAAAAAAAAAAAAAAAAAAAAAATACAGAAACGTCCTCTCTCACAGTTCTGGAGCGCAGTCTGAAATCAAGGTGTCCCAGAGCCGTGCTCCCTCTGAAGGTTCTAGGGGAGTATTCTTCCTGCCTCTTCCAGCTTCTGGGGCCTCCAGGTGTTCCTGGGCTTGTGGCCACATCCCTCCGGCCTCTGTCTGCTCCTCACAGGCCTATCCTCTGTGTGTCTGTGTCTTCTTCTCCTCTCATATCTCTTGGTCACTGGATTCAGGGCCCACCCTCTACCGTGATGATTTCATCTTGGCCGTTACCTTAGTTTCCTCCACAAAGGCTCTTATTCCAAATCAGGTCACATTCGGAATCTAAAAAAATGATACAAATAAACTTATTTACAAAACAGAAATAGGCTCACAGACATAGAAAAGAAACTTGTGGTTCCCAAAGGGGAAAAGTGGGGGAGGGATAAACTGGGAATTTGGGATTAACAGATACACACTACTATATATAAAACAGATAAACAACGAAGACCTACTGTAAAGCACAGGGAACTATATTCAATATCTTATAATAACCTATAATGGAAAAAAATCCGAAAAAGAATATATATATATATATGGTTTGCTGTATACCTGAATCATTGTAAATCAACTATACTTCAATTCAAAAGCAAACAAATAAGGTTCCAAGTGGACATGAATTTCGGGGGGGTATATTATTCAACCTACTGCACAATTTTTTGGTGTTTCGCTGTTCATAAAACTCCAGCGCTTCTCAGTGAACCTGCAAGGTATGTTCTAGCATTATTTGACACTGAGAGCTGTAAGACGACCTGGTTTGGCTCTGGGACTGGGCCCAGGTCTCCCAGCCAGCAGGTGGTGGAGTCGAGCTTTTCACCCCAGGCATACCACCCCGTGGCCTCACAGGTGAGTCCGGGTATCCTGTGCACTCCTGGTCCATGCTGTGGCCCGATGGGGTCCTGGCGTTCCCTGGACCTGCAAGAGCTCGAGCTGCAGGTGGCTGCTGGGGGGCCTCTCCAGGTGGGCTCCGAGGCCATCAGAACCTGGTAATGATCAGGGAGCTCTCCTTGCAGAGTTCCCTAATGGTCCATTAAAAGCAAGTTGGGACCTCATGATTACAGGGAAAGTTCAACGGGCTTCCTCTTTGAAATACACAAAGCCTGCTCAGGTAATGGGCTTGAGCTGCAGCGTTTGAAGTGGCAGTCCTCCTGGGGAACATCTGGCAGGCTGGGCGGCCCACACTACAAACACGCCGGGCACAGCTGGCCCTCAAAGGCTGCCCGGGCCAAACACTGGGGCCAGGTTCTGCTTTTTTCTTTGGTTTTGACTCGCCCCAAACTCTTGGCTGTTCACTTGCACCTTGCTTTGGTGGGTGGGTGGGTGGGGGAGGGGGGGTCTTTCTTTTTATTTTTCCCTGAGCCGAACTTCAGAGAATATTAACACCAAAGAACCAGGGTTGCCTCATTAATTCAGGATTAGTGCTGAGTGAGGCAGTTATTGTGGCTTCTCACAACGGCTAAAAAATCCTCACAACAGTCAGGACCAGAGAACTGCCCAGATCAGAGCCCCGTTGCAGGAGTCTAGGCAATATTTTAGAGATCAGCAACCCCCACCCCGTTTTCTAATCAACCATGCACTTAACAAATACTTATTAAGGGCCTACTATGTGCCAGGTGATGGGGAACGGCAAGTGCAAAGGCCCTGGGGTAGAGAGAGCTGGGAGCATTGGAGAGCCAGACGGAAAGGGCAGTGTGGCTGGAGGGTGGTGAGCAAGGGGGTGCAGGCAGGACAGGGGGTCTATGGTAGGGCCCATTCCCCCAGGAGGCATGGGTCTTAGTTGGGCACCACTGGAGTTTGGGGGCACCAGAGGAGTGACTAAAGTTTTAAGCGCATTACCTGTGAGTGTCTAGTTTCTCAGGTGACTTTCCCGGAAAGCACCATTGAACAGGGACCTCCAAGCAGGGGCCATGTCTGACTCTTGTCCCGACCCCCCCCCACCCCAGCAAGCATCCCCAGGCCTGGCACACAGTGGGGCTTCGGCGCTTGTCGGTTTAGTCAAGTCCACAGCAAGGGAGCAAGGCACCAATGGACCCAGAAGTGTTCCCCAAGGTTGTTAGGGGACGAAGATGCGGCTGGTTTGGAGAAGACGCAGTGCCTCCCTGGGAGAACACCCTGGACTCCTCCGCGGCAATGCAGCCAGCATCACCTCTCAGCCCTGGCCAGTGCAGACCAGCGCTCTGCCGCCACCAAGGAGATCAGAACGGTGCAGGGTCGTTGGAGGGAATGGAGCCTGGTGCAGAGAGACGGAAGCATCCCTGTCGTCCTCCTGTCTCTCCCTTCAGCCTCCCTGCCTCATAAAGTCTCCTGGGCTTCCCAGACCCTCACGTGGAGCCTGAGAATACACCCAGCGAGTGTTACGTTAGGTCCAACAGAGGCTTGAGTGAATGAATGAGTGAATGAGTGAATGCTCGTCTACGGAGGAAATTCATCCGTCTTCCCTGGCCCTGGCATACCTTCCCCCAGTCTTTCCAAATCCCTCCTTGGCTTCTGGCCCTCCTGGGCAGGAAGGGACAGTGGCTGGGAGATGTGAAGCCCACTTGGACAGGTGAGGGGGCGCGTGCTGAGTCTCCCACATCTGTATCCTAAGATGGGCTGGCAGGACTTCCGAGAAATCGTGAGGTTTTCTTCTTTTTCCATCTCTGAAATGTTTTCTGGTTCCCAAAGTTTGCTGTGGACATTTTAGAAATAACCGAGAACGAAGGTGCACAGACACACACACACACACACAATGCCATCTGTGATCCCCCCAACCCAGAGACGGTCTCCACGAGCCTTTGGGAGTGTGTCCTTCCAGAATTTCTATGCATAATCACATCTATTTATTTTTTCCAAACACCTTTCTGTTCAAACCATTGCTAGCCTGTTCTTTCACTTAATGTCTGGGGACCACCTTTCTGCATCATTTTAATGCCACAGAATGTCAACCCCGAGTCATTCTCCATCCCCTACAGGTGGGCGCTGAGGTCGTTTGCTTCTCCGGATGTAACAATTTTTCTGATTGCGGAAAATACTGGTAACACAAGATTGACAATTTCAACAATTTTAACGTGCATGATGCTAAGGTACTGAGTCCATTCACAATGTTGTACGACCACCACCTCTATCTAATTCCAGAACATTCTCACCCCTGCAAGAAATCAATAACCCCGCACCCGGTAGCAGTCACTCCCTGCCCCCACCTCGCTCAACCCCCAGCAGCCACCTGTCTGCTCTCTGCCTCTTTGGATTGACCTGTTCTGAACGTTTCATAGAGATGGGATCCTACACCCTATGGTCTTCTGTGTCTGGCTTCTCCATGTAGCAGAATGTTTTCGAGGTCTATCTATGCTGTAACCTGTGTCAGTGCTTCACTCGTTTTGATGGCTGAGTAATATTCCATTGCATGGATGCACCAGATTTTGTTCTTCTGTCCATCATTTGGGCATCTGGGCTGTTTCTAGCCTTTGATTACTGTGAATAGGGCTGGATGAACATCTGTGAGCAGGTTTTCGTGTGGACGTAGGTTGTCATTTCTTTTCTTGTTTTCATTTCATATCCCTGGGAGTGGAATTGCTGGATCATATGGAAATTCTACCTTTAACTCACTGAGGAACTGCCAGACTGTTCTCCACAGTGGCTGCCCCGCTGCACATTCCCTCCAGCAAAAGGGTGACAATTTCCGTGGCCTGATCATGCCCTTGGGCTACCGGCCTGGAGGCTGAGGTGCAGGTTGGGGGAGGGGGGAACATCTGCTTTCACCGCCACGATGCTCTCCAGAAAGACTGCTCCAGGTCACGCTCAGTCCTCACAGGACCCCTCTGGGTGACAGGCATCTTGAGGGGACGTGGATAGCCCTGGGCTACCTTGGACACATCTTGCCCCTCTCGGGGACCTCATTTCAGCCTCTGGGCTGGTGCTGTATGTACAGAGTCTGCCTCGAAAATCAGTGCTTCTGGGGGAGAACTTGGAGGGTCAGGGCTCCAGCAGGTGGCCCAGCTGGAGGCAGGGAGGCTGGCCTTGTCAGGGTCCCCGGGGTGGGGTTGGGGGAGGCCCTCTGTGCCCAGACTTCCTGGGCAAGCCCTGGTCATGCTCAGAACGCTGCTTTCTGTAAGTCACTGGTGTGGAGGCTGGGAGGGGTCCCCAGCCCCTCTGGATGGGGTAGAGGGAGGGAACCAGAGCCGACTGACGCCAGGGGTGAAGTGTGAGGCATTTCAGCGGACATTTCTCGAGTGTGGTCCTTGGAGGCTGGGCTAGGATCCGGGAAAAGAGACGAAGAAGGGGAGTTTGGAGTCCTCCAGACAGGGAGTGAGGTGGAAAGATGGTTCCAGAGTACCAGAGAACACCCCCTGTGATGGGGGTGTGGGCAGACCAGGAGCGGGGGGAGCCAGTCCGCGTCTGGGGTTGGGATGCGACCCCTGAGGACCCCAGGGATGAGGAAATACAGGCGTGACATGCCCAGGAGGACCCATTACAGAGGGGCGAGGAAGTCTCCCCGGGTGGCCCAGAAGGGGAGCAGACACCAGAAGGGAGGAGAGAAGAGGGACGTCTGGGCGGGAGAAGGGCAGGGCAGAGGCCCGGAGGTGGCCTGCGCCAGGGCAGAAGGCCGGGCTGTCTGGGGCCGCGTGTGGGTCCTGGAATGCTGGTCCAAGGCAGGCTTCCCCAGCATCCGAGCAGCGTATCAGCATCCCCTCGCTCTGCCCTGAGAACAGCCTGCCCTGGAGGCTACGGTACCCGCGGCATGGCCCGGGGTGGCCCAGTGATGGGACAGGAGAGGGCTGGCCTGGGTGCCAGGAGCCAGATGACCTTGGCCACGTCCTTCCTTCCTTCTTTCATGGTTGTCGCTCCCACCTGGGCCCGAGAGGGTTACTGGAGACTTTGTACTTCAATAGGCCCTTTCACCTGCAGCCCTTGGAGGGCTTTGCAAGCCTGGCTTAATTAAGGCTCCCAGCACCCCAGCCTCCTAAGTGCCGTTTTGCAGCTGGATGGCGTACAGAACAGAGGGATTAAGTGATTTGTTCAAGATTGCACAGCAGAGCTGGGTAGACTCCTGTCCCTGGCGGGAGGCGGGTGTCGGGGTGTATGGGGGGGTAAGGGGTGGGCACTCCCGGCCTCTGCCAGCCGCCTTCTCTCTCCTCTTGTTGAGTCTTGTCCTGCTAGGCCCTGAGTGCTCAGCCGATGGCCCTCGGGCCCCCTGGAAATCCACGCTGCCCCTCCTTGCCCGCAGCGAGCCCATGGGCGAGCCAGGCAGGGGACCTTTCCCGGATGGGGTGGCCAAAGGCGAGGGTGGATCTCCGGGCCTGGAATCTGCTCCCACGGGGCCTCTGGGGCCCCACAGGGCTGCTGCTGGCTCGGGACCTCTGGGCACTGGACCCAGCAGGGGTGAGGGGGCCGGGCAGAGAGGCATGGCTGTGGGGAGGGGAAATTCCTGACGTTCTTTCTTTGGGTCTGTGAGCTCATGAGCAAGTGTGGTGGGTGCATTTTATAGACCGGAAAATAAATCATTCATTGAAAAGGAGAAAAACAAATGCATTTCCAATCTGAAGGGTCAGTGGCCATCAAAGCCAAGGCCGGGGAGGCCTCCTGGCTGTGTGTCCACGAGCTGGGCCAGCGTGGGATTCGCAAAGAACTAGCTCCCGGCCCGCCTACCTGCCCCACCCACCTCCCAGCTCTCCTCCGGTCCCGGCCACTGACCTGCCGCCTGCGTGACTTCAGGGGCCACCAGGCTGCTCTCTGCTTCTTGTTCCACCACGGTCTGGTCCCAGCCCAACGGCCAGCGTGACCTGCCTACAGTGCAATCCCGTCGGGCTCCTGCTCTGCCCTAAAGCGCCCAGTGTCTCCCACGTCACTCCAAGTAGAAGCCAACGTCTGCCCCTGCCCTCTGCTACCTCACCAGCTCCTGCAGCCACTGGGCTTCTTCGTCTCGGCTGTGCCCTTGACCTGGCACACCCTCACTTTAGGTCCACCTGCTGGTCCTGCCCCCATATCAGTGCTCAAAGTCCTTTTCTGTTTCCCCAGCAAGGTCTTTCCCACCACTCGGATTAAAATTGCAGCCTCCGCCCCCAGCCCGTGCACACACCGGCACTCCCCGTGGCCCTTCCGTGCTATGTTATTTTCTAATTTGTTTTGTTTATTGTCTGTCCCCCAAATTAGAAATGTAAGCTCCTGGGGCCGGGAGGCTTGCACCTTCACTAGAACAGTGCCTGGCATACTGTGGGCAGCAGGAAATGTTTGCTCGATCCCGAGTGCCCCATGGTCCCTCAGAGGAGTGGGCAGCCTGGAGACGAGGAGGTCCTCAGTGTGTTACGTTCAGAATCAGCTGTGGGGCAGTTTGCTCAGAATCATGAATCAGGGAGGTGCCCAGGGAGGGAAGAGAGGGTCAGGGGTAGAGCTTTTGAGCAAAGGTCCCCTACGGCTGTGCCTGGGTGATCCTGGGGGAGAAGAGGGCACTGAGATGGAGACAAGCCCTCAGGACACCTCCACTGGACAGCATCAGACATGCGATGCCAGGGCTTCCGCAACACGGCCCCTTGAGAAACGTGAATTTCTCCCAAGCTACAGCGAGCCATGAAATGACTTAATGCACAGCCCCTCGGTCAGGACCACCCCAAAGTGGGACCCCAACAGGTCAGGCAAACCCAAAGCTTGGGCTGGACCCTGCCCGTCCTGTCCTGGACTTGCAGGTCACAGTCTCCCTGTAAGACCTGCCCTGGAGAAAGGGGTGTGGAAGAGTCCCTAAGGCCCCAGAAAGAAGCGCTGGGAATTAGGGTTGCCAGATTTAGCAACTAAGAACAAGACATCCAGTTCAATTTGAATTTCAGATACAAAGCAAATAATTTGTGAGTATAAGTATTTCCCAAATTCAGTATGAGTATATCCCATGCACTAAACTGTTTGTTGTTAACCTGAAACGCAGCTTTAACTGGGCATCCTGGATTTTCTCTAACAACCCTGGAGGGGCTGGTACACAAGCCTCCTGGGGCAAGAGATTGAGGTCCTGGAATTCTAAGATTTTCAGAGTCGGAAGCAGATGGGAGAAACTACCGAGACTCATTTTACAGATGGGGAAACTGAGTCCTGCCTCCCGGCTCTCTGCACACACCCACTGTCTGGACAGAGTGTGGGTCAAGGCCTAGTGTGAACGGAACCAGAGGTGGGAACCCAGGCAGCCCCCAGGGACCCAGCTGCCTCGCCTCGCACACCAGCTGGGTGAGAGCTCCCTGGGAGAGGGACTTGCTGGCCAGGACCCACGGGCCGGCCACCCACCTGCCGGGCCCTGTCTGTCTGCCCGGCCTTGGGTCCTGGCCCCTGAGCCAGACTTCAGGGTCCTGTGCCCCTCACTCCCTCTGCCCCTTCCTTGTCAAAGCCCCAGCTTCTGGGGATCCCAGAGGCCCTGTGTTTGCACATGAATAGGTGGAGATTTCCTGAGACCATCTTGCCCCCAGAAATGCACATTTCTCACCAAAAGGCTCCAAGTCAGGCACTGCAGCAAGCCCGGCTGATCCTGTCCCCAGGGGTCTGCCTGGCTCAACCTGGGAATCTGCAGGAGCCAGGACTGGAGGCCCCCAAATGTCCCCAGGGCCCTGCCTGGGAGCAGATCTTCAGGGCTAGACTAGAAAGTGATGCTCTCTGCGCTCATTCCTTCACTCAACAAACAATGGTCCCTCCCCTGCCGAGTGCTGGGTGCTCTTCCAGATGCCGGGGATGCAGGGACTTGCTCTCATGGGCTCGGAGTCAGGGGCGGGGGGTGGGGGTGGACACATGACACATGTTGGTTTGGGTCGCTGCGGGGCTGTCGGGGAACGTCCAGGACGCTGCTCTAGCTGGGGTCGGGGAGGTGGCTTTCAGATGAAGAGGAACTCACCTGGGAAGATCTAGGGCAAGGGAACTCCAGGCTGTGGGAGCAAGTGCAAAGGCCCTGGGGCTGGATGGTTTGGAGTGCTGCAGGAAAATGAAGGGCATAGGGAGGAAGGAAGGTGAGGCTGGGGAGGGGGCAGGGAACTTGAGGGCTGGGTGACGCTGGCTGGCCAAGGTGGGGATGGGCTTCTGCTTCCCCATCTGTGCTGGATTGAATGGTGCCCCCAAAGAGATATGTCTAAGTCCTAACCCCCAGTACCCGTGAGTGTGAACTTATTTGGAAATAGGGTCTTTGCAGATGTAGTTAAGGTAAGGATATCAAGATGAGATCATCTTGGATTTAGAGTGAACCCTAAATCCAGTGACAAGTATCTTTACAAGAGGAGAGAAGGGGGAAACCAGAAACGGAGACAGAGGGGAGAAGGCCAGGTGACAACGGAGGCAGGTGCTGGAGGGATGCAGCCACGGCCCAGGAACACCGCGAGCCCCCAGAAGCTCGAAGAGGCAGAAAGGATCCTGATTTTGGACTCTGGCCTCCGGAACGGGGAGAGAATAAGCTGGTATCACCTTAAGCCACCTGGTGTGTCATCCTTTGTTACAGCAGCTGGGGACACGCATACGCCAGCCTTTGACCTCTCTCTGACCTGATCACTGGAGATGAGGCTCAAACACCTGTGACCCTTCTCATCTCTCCAGCCTGGACAATCTCTCGAGCCCTTCACTGGGGAGAAGGGGTTAAGGGGAGTCTAGGGTTAAAGAGATTTGAGGGTCAAATGGGGCCCCTCCCACCAGCCAGGCGGGTAAATTTAGGCTGACTGTCCTTACCCGTGAAGTGAGGTGACCGTAGCACACACTTCACAGCGTCTGCAGGGCCTGCCTCTCTGGAAGACCCCAAAGCAAGGATTTCAGCAAAGCTTCAGAGCTCTGCGGATGGATGGCGGCGCTGGGCTCCGGTCATCCTGGGCAGCCCCCCCAGGAAGGTGATTGGGGGCTGTTTGGGTCCATTAACATATTCTGGCGACAAACGCGACCTTAATCACATTAGCTCTGAAGTACAAATCAGGTCCGGCCCTCGAGCTGGTTTCAAAGAGTCAGGGGCTTGGCAGGTTCTGGGTTTTTCTCCAGGCACTGTTTGCTCCTCTCTTGAAATCCACAGGCTCCTGGGCTGGTGTCAAGGAGCTGGGAAGAGGCCAGGGGCCTCCCCAGGAAGTGTGAGTGTGCGTAGGGGGCACGGAGCAGACCGACAGGGAGAGAGACCATCTACGCAGCTGGGGCGTGTCTGGGAGCCCATGGCTTGGCCCTGGGGCCTGTGGTCCCACACCTGGATCTGGGCTTCTGCCCTCGGTGTAGATTTGTGTGTCCTTCATCTCAACCTGGAACTTACGGGCGTATTCATGACGGAAGATGGCCTCACCCATTGACCAAAGCAAGTCACATGGCCAAGCCCAGATTCAAGGAGAGATGGATTCCACCCTTTAATGGGAAAACTGGAAAGTCGTATTTCAAAAGCCGATGCTACAGGATTGGGAAGAATCTGTGGCTATTGTAGCCATCTACCAGAGTTGCTTTGTTGTTTTCCTTTTTTTTAAATTTCCAAGGCATAGAAATTCTAAGATTCATCTTAGATTTGTTCATTTATTGTCTTATAACATTATACTTTTCTTGGGGTAAGGGGATTCATTAAGCTTTCTTTGTGGCTGGATATGCAATCCATCAATGTATTCTGTGCAATACATTCCATATGTGTTACCTCTTTCTTTAGAGCAGAGGGGTTTCTCTTGTTGATAAATTACTCAACTTCATATCCATTATGTCTTTGCTGATTTTGGGGGTCCTCCTTCAGTGTTTCCCAAAGCGTGGGCCACGTATGCCTGCTGGTTTGGAAACGGCATTGAGTCATGTTAAATTACCTTGTGGTGCAGGGATTGCCTTTTCATCCTTCTTCATCCTTCCAATGGGAAGTCTCAATGCCAATATACCTCTCAGGTCTTTCTAGGACTTGCCAATCCTCACTTGTTGACATGGAGAGAGACAAGACACAGGCTGATGTTCTAGAGAGGACCAGTTCCATCTGGAATTTAATCAGGATTTTACAGTCTGATCTATGTGTATGGTACTCCTTGTTAATATCAAGGGATAGCAGTTTTCCAATTACAGGATGGATACAGAGTTTCCTTTAAATGCAAACTGAGTGGATTTAAAGAAAAAAATGAAGTAAATAATTGAACAGACTATGCAGAAAAGGCAGCCATCAGTCCAGGTGATTATTTACATTAGTAAATAGTCGTATTTCTTCTGTTTCAAAGATCTGTTCTTAACCATATGTAACCAACTCCAGTCCAATTATCCTCAGATGTTCAGGTTCCAAGTATTCATTCAGTTATTCATTCAACAAGTACACAGTGAGGCTCCCCTGTGTGCACAGCCCTCCTTCTGGGGTACAGCTCTGACCCAGGAAGGCAAGGCCTGACCCAGGATCTCACCACAGAGAGGAGGCAGAAACAAGCAAGTACATGCAAAAGCAGACAACTACGGTCATTTCAGACACTTACACACAAGGGGAGAGTGACGGGCAGGCCAGCTCATCTGCTGTGATCCGAGAGTGCCCCTGAGCTGCTGCTCAGAGCAGGATGCTGAAAAGAGGCCCAGGAGGGGCAGTGTGCAGAGGCCCGGGTGCAGGACAGGATGGAGGCCGGGAGGCTGGGGCGAGGCTGGGAGTGGGGAGTCAGAGCAGAGCAGCGAGAGGCCTGTGAGCTCTTTCTTCTGGATAAGCCTTCAGATCTCTGGCTCAGCCATCACCCCTTTTCCTCGCCAAATCCGTCTATTGGATATTTTAGAAAGTAATTGTTCCATGTGCTTTAGACGCATCTCTTCAAGAGATGTCTTTCTTATTTTTGGTCAGTCTCCAGTCATGTCTCCCTCATGCACTGGCCAGGGCTTCCTCCCCAGGCAGCTGAGGGCCCCAGGACATGTGGTCATTTTTCTTTGCCTATTCATGGCTTTGTCTTCCCTCAGCCCTTAACTGCTCGGGCTGAACAGCAAAGGACGACAGGGACCGTGGATGGCCCAGCAGCACCTTCCCGAGGGCAGGAGATGCAGGAAGGCAGAAGGGAGGGCATCCAACCATCCTCTCTCTGCTGACTCCGTGCAGAGAGAGTCAGTTCCTGGGCCTCTGGTGCACGTGGCAGCCCTCTGCCAGTTCCTGGGGCCAGAAACAATTCATCCTGTTAAGTGGCCCCCTCCTGGTGCCCAGGGCTCAGAAGGGATTGTTTGCCATCCAGGAGACCCATCAAGGAACACGGGCCTTTGATGCTGGAGGTCCCCCAGGGCACAGGGAAATCCTAGATTCTTCCAGAAGCCTCCCAGACAAGTAAGCAGTGTTCTCCACCCCATTCCCTATTCCCCTCCCCACACCCAAGAAGCAAAATGCCCAGCTGGCCAGCCTGCCCTGGATGTCCTCTGGTTCCAGGGAATGAATGTGCTGCAAAGAGAGCTGGGTGTATGCTTCAATCCATCTTTCCTGCCTCTCTGCCAGGGCCTACTCCTGTTATCTTGTGCTGTATAATCAACTCCCCCAAAACTTAGTTGTATAAGACAACAACCGTTTTACTGGGCTAGCCAATTCTCGTGAGGAACTTGGACAGGACACACAGGATGGCTTGCTTGTCTCTGTGGCACGATATCTGGAGCCTCAGCTTTGAGGACAAACGGCTGGGAGCTGACATCATCTGGAGGCTTCTTTACATGCCTGGTGCCTGGGCTGGGATGATTTGAACTCCAGACACGGCCAGGCCTGTTGCCAGACGGCAAGGACACATGGCCTCTTCATGCAGCTTGGGCTTCCTCTCAATATGGCAGCCTTGGGTGGCTGGGCTTCAAGGTGGTGGCTCAGAGCTGTAAGCATGAGAGGTCCAGGGCACAGACGCTGAGTCACCTTTCATGACGCAGCCCCGGAAGGCACAGTGGCACTTCCACTGGTGGGAGCAGTCAGAAGCCCACTCAGTCACAGGAGAGGGGTCATAGACCCCACCTCTCAGTGGGAGGAGAACCCAAAAAGTCACGCCCGTTTTTAAAACCTTCACAGAACCTCCTCTATCATTTTATCCAAGAGTCTGGACTTCTGCACAGAGAGGAACATGTCAGCAGATCCTCGTGGAGAGGGTGCTCTGGGGTTTGGCTCCAGGTCTGCCCAGAGTCTCTGCTGGTTTTGCCTTTTTTTGCCTATTAACAGGGTGTTGTACAAGCACAGAGTGTCATGCTTGCCTCCATCAGGAGAGGGGAGTTTACGTAGGACAGGGGTGGCATTAAATCACAAGGAATCCCACAGGGAGAAAGTTATTCCCTTTCAGCCATTTTCATTAAGAGGAGAAAGTTTCTGTTTGGTGATAGAAAGCCCTTC
This sequence comes from Monodon monoceros, assembly GCF_005190385.1. Lineage (NCBI taxonomy): Eukaryota > Metazoa > Chordata > Mammalia > Artiodactyla > Monodontidae > Monodon > Monodon monoceros. The sequence goes on from NW_021703784.1 coordinate 103,802,653, forward strand.
ACACATCTCTAACACTTGCAAATCTCCCTTAAAAAAAAGAAAAGAGGGAGCGCCCCAGGCTCAGAGCTTTCGGCAGAACACCGCATCTTGCAAGAATTTCTCAGCATCATTTTCTGTTTGTTTTCTTGGGTTACCTTCTGTGTGCGGCAAGCGATGATGTTTTTCCATTTCAGCTGGAGTTGTAAAGTTGGTTTTTAAAAATTAATTAATTAATTAATTTGGTTGAACCGGGTCTTAGTTGCGGCAAGCGGGCTCCTTAGTTGCAGCAGGCGGGCTCCTTAGTTGCGGCTCGCCAGCTCCTCAGTTGTGGCATGAAGTCCCCCCAGTTCACTTTTAAATGCAAGATATCTGGGGAAAGAAAGACTCGGAAATAAGTGAGCTATCTGCTATTTAAAAAAATAAGATCATGGGACTTCCCTGGTGGTGCAGTGGTTAAGAATCGGCCTGCCAATGTGGGGAACACGGGTTTGAGCCCTGGTCCGGGAAGAGCCCACATGCCGCGGAGCAACTAAGCCCGTGTGCCACAACTACTGAGCCTGCACTCTCGAGCCCGCGAGCCACAACTGCTGAGCCCGTGTGCCACAACTACTGAAGCCCACGCACCTAGAGCCCGTGCTCCACAACAAAAGAAGCCACCGCAATGAGAAGCCCGCGCACCACAACGAAGAGCAGCCCCCACTTGCCGCCAACTAGAGAAAGCCCGTGCACAGCAACAAAGATGCAATGCAGCCAAAAATAAATTTAAAAAATAAATAAGGTCACCTTATCTAACACCATACACAAAAACAAATTCAAAATGGATGGAAGACTTAAATGTAAGACCTAAAGCTATAAAACTCTTGAAGAAAACATAGGGCAAAATCTTCACGATATTGGATTTGGCAATGGCTTTTTGGATATGACACAAAGACACAGACAACAAAAGAAAAAGTAGAAAAGAAAGGCTCATTGTGGGATTATATGAAATCATGGAAGGGAAACTTTTGAAAATTGTGAAACACTATATAGAATTTAAAGAATCTTTCATTCAATAAAAAATAGACAAATTGGACTTCATGAAAATTTAAAAATTTTGTTCATCAAAAGACACTGTCAACAGAGTAGAAATGTGATCCACAGAATAAGAGAAGATATTTGCAAATCCTCTATCTAAAAAGGGATTAATAGCCAGAATATATAGAGAACTCATAAACTCAATGGGCAACTACATGATGAAAAAAATGGGCAAGGGACTTGATAGACATTTCCCCAAAAAAAGACATACAAATGGCCAATAAGGACATGAAAAGATGCTCAACATCACTAATCATTACAGGAGTGCAAACCATGACTACAGTGAGGTATCATTTCACACCCATTAGGTAGCTACCATCAAAAAAAAAACAATGTTGAAAAGGATGTGGAGAAAGTGGAATCCTTGTGCACTGTTGGTGGGAATGTAAAATGTTACAGCCACTATGGAGAACAATATGAAGGTTCTTCAAAAAATTAAAATAAAACTACCATAGGATCTAGCAATTCTACTTCTGGGCATATACCCAAAGGAAGTGAAAGCAGGGTCTTGAAGAGATATCATAGCAGCGTTATTCACAACAGCCAAAAAAGTGGAAGCCACCCAAGTGGCCGCTGACGTTTGAATGGACAGGCAAAATGGGACTATTACTCAGCTTTAAAAAGGAAGAAAATTCTGACACAGGCTACAACATGCATGAACCTTGAGGACATGATGCTCAGTGAAACGAGCCAGACGCAAAAAGACAAACACTGTGTGATTCCACTTGTAGGAGGTCCCTAGAGGGGTTAAATCTGTACAGACAGTTGAGAGAGTAGTGGGCGCCAGGGGCTGGGGCAGGGGGATGGGGAGTTAGTGTTTAACGGGGACAGAGCTTCAGTTGGGGAGAACGAGAGAGTCACAGGGATGGATGGTAGGGATAGTTGCATAACATTTTGAAGGCATTTAATGTCACCAAGCTGGTACGCTTAAGCACGGTTAAGGTAATAGGTTTATGTTCTATTTTCCACAGTTAAAAAGAAAGGGGAGGGGCTTCCGTGGTGACCCAGTGGTTAGGACTCTGCGCTCTCACTGCCGAGGGCCCGGGTTCGATTCCTGGTCGGGGAACTAAGATCCCGCAAGCCAAGCTTGCTCAATGAGCCGATGTGGACACCAGGCAGCCCTTCTGTTAGCCCCCAGGGGCTCCTTCACCAGCTGAAACTGGCTCCTGGTCTCCTGTCCGGAGGGCGGAGCGTGGACTTGACTCGGGGGAGGGCATGCACACTGAACCTGCACGTATGACCCCAGGAAAGGCTCCCCCTGCCCCGACGCCTGCGAGGAGTACCTCATAGGTACCCAGGGCCGTCCTGGGTCCTGGGGATGTTTAGATGGTGAGCAAATCCAGGCTCAGCCCTGCCCTCAAAGGTTCCTGTCTTGGGGTCTTCCCTGGTGGCGCAGCGGTTGAGAGTCTGCCTGCCGATGCAGGGGACACGGGTTCGTGCCCCGGTCCGGGAAGATCCCACATGCCGCGGAGCGGCTGGGCCCGTGAGCCATGGCCGCTGAGCCTGCGCGTCCGGAGCCTGTGCTCCGCAACGGGAGAGGCCGCAGCAGTGAGAGGCCCGCGTACAGCAAAAAAAAAAAAAAAAGATTCCTGTCTTGGGGAGAGAGAGAAAGCAGGCCCAAGCAAATAATTCATAATTCTTTAATCAGTTCATAACTGTGGGAAGGTTACGTAGAAGTGCCGGTGTCGTGGATGTTGGTGGTCCCCACCCAGACCCCTTCCCCGGATGCTGCCGTTATCCCAAAGCTCCTGATGCCTCATAACCCCCTGCCCCTTACCTTTCCTGGAAAGGCGCCACCCTGCCTGTCTGTGCCCGGGAGGGTCCACTGTCCCCTGGGGCAGGCTACAGGCGATAGACTGATAAGAGGAACAAAGCAGGGACCCCATGCTTTCAGGTGGGACATTCACATCCAGAGCACCCCGCAGGGTCAGGCGGGCCGGACTCCCTGCTGACACATCTGTCTCTTTCCTGGTCCAGGTCTGCTTCCTTCATTTTCTTCCAGGTTTTTCCGAGAGTTCCTCCCTTAATGAACCCCTTGCTCAAGAATCTCTGTCCACAGATACAGAGAACAAACGTACAGACACCAAGGGGGGAAAGTGGCAGGGGTGGTGGTGGTGGTGGTGGTGTGATGAATTGAGAGACTGGGATTGACATATATACACTTATATGTATAAAACAGGTAACTAATAAGAAGCTGCACTATAAAAAGTAAATAAAATAAAATTCAAAGAAAAAAGAATCTCTGTCCAGGTTTGGCTTCTGGGGAACCTGACCTAAGACACAAAGGAGCAAGTCGCTGGAAACATGGCTCCATGGGGTGGGAATCGTCCAGGGAAGGTTCTGGGCAATGACGATACCAGCAAACCTGTATAAACGTCTCCTGTATGCCAGGCCTTTTCCTTCCCAACACAGGACAGGTGTTCATTTCTTTAGTCCGTATAGCAAATGGCCTTTGAGTTGTGATTTTAATAATAAATCAGAGTTAACGGATGTGCTGGGTTGATTAGTGCCCTCCAAATTCACGTCCACCCAGAACTTTCTTGGAAACAGGGTTTTGGCAAATGTAATTATTCAAGTTCCGAGGAGGTCATCCTGGCCTAGAGTGGGCCTGAAATCCAGCAACCGATGTTCCTGTAATGAGAGGGACAGAGACACAGAGGAGGCCATATGAAGTCAAAGGCATAGACTGGAGCCATGTGGCCACAAGCCCAGGGACACCTGGAGCCCCCAGAAGCTGAAAGAGGCAGGAAGTACCCTCACCTGGAGCCTCCGGAGGGAGAGCAGCCCTGCCCACACCTTGATTTCAGACCTCTGGCCTCCACACCATGAGACAATACATTTCTGTTGTTTTAGGCCACCTGTTTTGTGGTCATTTGTTAGGGCCGCCCCAGGACTCGGACACACCTGGGTAAAGAGCTTGGGGGCCAGGAGGGCAGCACGTGCAAAAGCCTGGTGGCTGAATAGATGGTGCCTTTGGGCTCTGATAGCAGCAGTGTGATGGGAGCAGGGCCGAGCACCAGGGTAGGGGTATGGGGAGACAGCGGGGTGGCCATGGGTGACAGCAAACTGGGCCTTTGCAATAGATTGAAGAGGCTGCAAGTTCTGTGCTTTTCTCTCCCCCAGAATCTGAGCTGGTCAGGTGGTTTGCATGACCAGTGGCAGAAGTGGTGTTCTAGAACTTTCCAGGCCAGGCCACAAGAAGCCTTGGGCCTCTCTGAGCACTCTCCCTTGAAGCCTGAGTTGCCAGGGAAGAATTATGACCCTCCTTACCCCAGTTGAGCCCATCCAAAGGCTGAGTCCTTGAAAAGCCCATGTAAAGCAGAAGAGTCATCCCACAGGGTCCTGTCCAAATTCCTGACCCACAAAACTGGGACGTTTAATAAAGCGGTTGTCTGAAGTCTCGAGTTCTGGGGTAGGTTGTAACGTAGCAGTAGGTGATGAGAAAAGCCTCTGGGACCATGCCGTCGAGGGCCGTGCTCTCAACCCTCGCTGCAAAAGGAGGCTGTGGACAGACTTCCAGCAAGGGTGAGGGCAGGGTAGGTGCGCTCTGAGAAGGTCCCAGAGAACGGGCCGTTGTGGGTAGATGGAGGTAGGAGGCCAGCTGAGAGGCTGCTGCAGCCTCCTGGGCCCATGCAGAAGTGACAGGCACAGAGGTCGCTGCCTGGAAGGTGGGGAGATGGTTAGATTTCAGAGCCAGGATGGCGAAACCAGCTCTGCTGTGTCGGGGACCGCAGGCCGGTGGGAAGGGTGGGGAGGGCATCCCAGGGTTCGGCCTGTGCACCTGGGTAGGAGAAGGGTGAGGCTCGGGGAGGGGTGGTGCTGGGGGTGGAGGCTGGGCAGGGCTGCTGTCCAATGGTCCAGCCAGGTGCCCGAGCTCCTGGGTCTCCTCTGGCAGCTCGGCTCCCTGTGTGCCCAGCATGTCCCCAGCGAGGACATGGCCCAGCGTGGGCACCCCTCCTTCTGCCCACCTTCTTTTGGCCACGATTTATTTTTTTATGGACGTAGAGTTGATTTACAATGTTGTGTTCATCTCTGCTGTACAGCAAGGTGACTCAGTTATACACGCATGGACATCCTTTTCCATATTCTTTTCCATTATGGCTTACCACAGGATATTGTGCTATACAGTAGGACCTCGCTGTTTATCCCACTTTTTTTGAGGTGGGTGGGGGCCGCACCGCGCGGCTTGCAGGATCTCAGTTCCCTGACCAGGGACTGAACCCGGGCCCACGGCAGTGAAAGCGCAGAGTCCTAACCACTGGATCGCCAGGGAATTCCCCCACTTTTTTTTTTTTTTAAAGAAAAACGTAGGATTCAGATTCTAAATCAAGAAAAATTGCAATTTATTCACACTGAAGAAAGACTGAGAGCAAGACCCCTTGCCCCGTCACATTCTAGAACAGACAGGAGTGGACCAGTGCAGGCTCCTGAGTGGGAGGTGGATTCCTGGAGTTCCCTTCAGAAACAGGGCGAGGCAGCCCTCCCTCTGAGAAGACCCCACCACACCCAGATGAGGGTCTTTGTTCTCTTTTTTTTTTTTCGGTACGCAGGCCTCTCACTGTTGTGGCCTCTCCCGTTGCGGAGCACAGGCTCCGGACGCGCAGGCTCAGCGGCCATGGCTCACGGGCCCAGCCGCTCCGCGGCACGTGGGATCTTCCCGGACCGGGGCACGAACCCGTGTCCCCTGCATCGGCAGGCAGACTCTCAACCACTGCGCCACCAGGGAAGCCCACCAGGCGGATTCTTAACCACTGCGCCACCAGGGAAGCCCAGGTCTTTGTTCTTTCTGACAGCAACTCCTAACAGAGTTGGATGGGCCAGAAAATCAGGCCATCAGCACCCCAAAGATGAAAAGGGTTGGGACTTTAAGACTATAATTAAGTCTCTTAGGAGAATAACAGTGACGAAAACCGAGCACTTCACACGCATCCTGTCCTCAATCCACACACCAGGCCCCTGAGGCACAGAGAAGTCACCTGGATTTTCCAAGGTTACACAGCCAGCCGGGGGGCAGTGACGTTGGCCCGCAAGCGGGGCCAGTTTGGTCACCAAGGACAGACAGAACTGAGGAGGAGGTGCCCTAGAAGGCAGGAGGATTTTGAGAAACCCCAGCAGGGCCCCCTGCTCTCCTCTGGACCGTCTATTCTCAGCCTGGCCGCCAGTGTCCCTTTTCCGCTGTCCCCGGGGGCATCGAGACGGACCCCACAGCCCAGCCTCTCTGTCTCCTCCCGGCTCGTCATGTATCGTCCTCTCCCTCGGGATGAGGGCCCCACCCAGGCAGGGACCTCTGTTTTCCTCACTGGGGTATCCCGAGCTCTTAGAGCTGTGCCTGACCCACAGTAGGCATGCAACAAACAAGTGTTAAGTGAATGAATGACTTTTCAGTCCCCTCTTTGGACCCAACGTCAGTCTACAGGCAGGAAGGCCAAGCGGTTCAGCCGCCAGATTCCACCAACCATGGGCAGGTTCTCGCCTCAGAAGCTGGATGAAGCCTTCCATGTTTGGCCAGGGCAGATATGGACCTGGGGACCACAGGGGACAGCAGGAGAAAAGGCCAAGGCTGGGCCTCTTCACTCCTTTTCCACCCCCCACCCCAAGGAGTATGAAGAACTACCCCGCTAAGTTCCCCTAGGGCTGCAGCTACAAAGGACCACAAACCGGGTGGCTTCCAATAACGAGAATGTATTCTCTCCCGGGCCTGGAGGCCACCAAGTCCGAGATCAAGGTGTGGGCAGGTTGGCTCCTTCTGAGGCTGAGGCAGAGCCTGGGCCAGGCCTCTGCACACCTCCTGGGGGTTCACGCTGTTCCTTGGCATCTCCTTGCTTACACACGCATCTCCCCAGCCCTCCTCCATCCAAGGCCTCCTCCCTGTGGCTGTCTCTTTCCACGACCTTCCTTTTATAAGCACGCCAGTCACAGAGGACTAGAGTTCACCCTAATGACCTCATTTTAACTCAATTCCCTTGTAAAGACCCTATTTCCAAAGAAAGTCACATTCTGTGTATGGGGTGGGGTAGGGTAGGACTCCAGTGTATCCTTTTGGGGGGCCCACAATTTAACCCATAACACGGCCCGTGGATGTCTCGATCCTCCTTAGATCATGGGCGTCCAGAAGAAAGTGATGTCTCAGAGGGCAAAATAAATACCATTAAGGACCCTGCAGCCCTGATGGCCTTTCCTGGGTCTTTTTGCCAAGTGACTGGATCTATTCTGGAGGGGGGAGGGGAACACAGATTCTAGGCCCGTTAGGTCAGTGCTCAATTTTTTTTTTTTTTAATTGCCGTCGACACTACTAAGACCTCCTATATCACATCCTATTAGAGACCAGTTGGATATATATATATAGTAGACAACAGTGCTCACAAGACAATCTGTTCCCTTACTGTGATTGACACAATCTGGAAGACTCTATTCTATATGATTTTATTCCATTTCCTTTTTTGTAGAAGACTAACTGGGGTTCATTGTATTGATTTCAAGACTCATTGGTGGGAGATTGAAAAGTATGCTTGAGTCAGTCTTCTGACGATCAGCTCTGGGGGCTGCATTCTCCACCCACAGGAAAGTACAAATTGCTTTAGCCTGGACCAGGCCAAGGTGAGGGGAACTGGTCAGTCCCCGGGTGGGAATAGTGTGAATTAACCCCATCAGGAGAATAAACTACAAGATTCAGTGTCATCACAAAACTCTGTGACACTCACACCCCCCAGACCCCGCCCCCGAGGCTCCTGTCTTCAAGGCCGCATTTGTGTGGACACAGCTGGCTAAAATCTGTCTCCACGCCCCCCGCCCCAGCCCCGGCCAGGCGAGGCTCAGGGCCTCAAATAGACACTGGGAGACAGGGGGAGGGAGCCATATCTTGGCGTTTCAAGGCAGGTTTTAATCGTTTGTGATACCTTCCCCGACTATGTCCATCAAGTCCAATGGGGTTCTTTTTACACGTGATAAATGTTTTCCATTTATTCTGTATTTCGATGTGCACAGCACATACATCACAATATGGGTCGGCACCTGTATAAAACTACAGACAGATTCCGAAAACAGCAGTAAGTACAGAAACCTCAAATCCCCATCACAGCAATAGAAACACTTTACAATATTTCAAAGGTTCAACGACATCTCTACACGCTTCACATCCGATCCGCTGAATATATACACGTGGTCAAGGATGGCCAAGTTCTGCCCTTAAGACATCTGAGTTCCTGATAATCTGACTGGGCTCTGAGACAAGACATCGTCCCATATTTAAGGCATCTGAAACAATCTGGTTTGTTACTATGTGAAAACCGTAAATACAGAAAGGCCACAAATCCCAGCTCCTTACCCCCACCCCCCGCCCCACTCCCACCCCTACGCAATCAGCACCGAGATCTCTGAGCATCGCTCAGTACTCCTGGAGTCTAGGGCACGGTTTAAAATTTTTTAAAAACATTTTTACGGCCTGGCCTGAACAGCAGTTTGAGATGTAAGGTCCTGTCTTAAGTGGCTTCTTTCTTCTAGGCCTCAGTTTAAGAATAGTATTTTAAGTAGATGATTTGCATTCGAACAAAGAGTTTTAAAAAGGAATGTGAAAGACAAAAACTCCAATCAGATTTTTCCAGTCTTGCTGTCTGTAGACTCCCATAAAGTTAATTCGGGAGACAGTTCAGAAACATCTTAGGAGAGTATTAAAAGTCTTGAGGAAACATTCAGAGCATTTCTGGTAGCAAGCTAAGGTCATTTTGTATAAACTCGAAAAAGTCATTCATTAAAATTAAATGTTTGCCATCACCTCGGAACTTTTTTTAAACCTCACCGACCCTGCCTCTTCCATCTTTGCTTCCACGACAGGGGTTACATTTGTAAAATATATAAAGAAAAATATAAGGTTACTTGGTGACCATATAGTGTACTCTAACAGCTGTCTGCAAATATTTTCACCATGATTATCCTTACTAAAAGTAAATCACGGGGTAAAGATAGCTCAAACGTGACAAGGTTCGAATGGGGCACACCAACACTATCGACAATCCTTTTTGGCTACATATGGAAAAAAAAAAAGCCACTTGGGATGGCAAACTCCTACACCCGGCCTGAGCTTTCTTCAGATTTTGCCGGATGAGTGGTTTAAGGGCTTTCGAGGTAGATGTTAAATCTACTTAATCAGGAACGCAACAGAGAGAAGCAGTGACTCCCTCCACGCAAACTGCCCTAAGTGTTTTTGTACAACGACAAGGACATTTCACCTAAAATGAACAGCTAGTTCTAGCCCAAGCTTCCCAAACACAGGGAAGTGTGTGTGGTTTTTGGTTTTTTTTTAAATATCTACATGTATACGCTATTACTTATCAGAAATCTCCACTATCACAAACTTTCACCCCTCGGGTTTTGGCAGTGGTTGTACATCCACCCAATCTTGTCCATTTCCAGGCTTCCAGTGCCATATCAATTCCTCTCCGACGGACTTTACAAAATTGCTTTGTTTTTGCCTTTTCCCCAATGGCCACAGAGAAACACGGGCTGTGGTTGATCCAAAAAAAGGAAAACAGGAGTTTATGAAGTTGCCCACGGGTCTCCCCCATCTGGTAGGTCGAGGAAGATTGACTGCCGCAAAGTTCAAAGGTCACTCCTGGCAGATCTAAAAACAGAGCGGCAGTGGTGGCCTCGACAGTGCGCTTTCTGTACCCGAAGTAAACCGATATGTCCTGAGGAATATCTTCAGGACACAAAGGGAGTGGGGCGCTGCAGGATGCTAGGAACGAAGCCAAGCCTGGGAGCTTCCTTAACTGGCTTCTAAAGCCCCAGGAAACCTTTCCAGACACAGAGATGCTCACCACCAAACCACAGGGGACAGTGCAAAGCAGGGTTGATGTCACAGACTGATGTCACCGGTTTTTAATACACGGAATAGCAGCCGTCGCTTGTGACAACTTTTTGACAAGTTAAATCAACCCAGTGGAAGGGTCTCTACTGTTTTATCAGAAAAGTCAGGGTTTGGTGGGTTTTTTTGTTTGTTTTTTTCGGAAAAATACAAAACACGTCCACAGAGCCATAAATAATCTGGTGGTAATATATACACATTTAAATAATTAATTTAAATATCTTACACCTACTCTTGAGTTAAACTGTCCATCCGAAGAAAGTGCACCAAGGTGGCCCTTGGCACTCCCCTCCTGGGGGCTCTGAGGGTCACAGCCTGGGGAGGAAATGGGTGACCTTCATGGTGGGTGACACCCGGTTCCCCTTCTTGGTCTTCCCGTTCTTACTTAGGGCGATGAACATGCCGGGGTACCTGTAGCACTCGTAGGCGTTGTAGTTGTTGGGGAGGAGTATCTCTTTGAACTTGCACTCGTCGGTGAAGAAAGGCTGGCGGGGAAGGAGAAGCGGTGTCAGGTGGAGCCATCTCTGGGCCAAGGGACCCCTGTGGGCGGTGGTCAGGGAGTCCTTTCTCTCCCCGTCCCACCCTGGCTGCCAGGCCTCTCCTGGGAAGTCAGGGTGCCAAGACCTTCGCAGGGTGATTAGAGGGACCTGGCCGGCCGGCAGTGGCTGCTGCTCCAGACACCTGCCCAGCGCCTGGCAGCCAGAAAATTTCATCACCACTGTGTCCACCCCGAAGACTGCAGTCCTGCCCACAGGGACCCCCCCCACCAGGGACTACAGTGAGGGGCTCCCAATGACACCCTTTGACCGACTCAAGGATGGCAGGAACGCTGTCCCTGTCTTGGGGCTGTGCCTCTCGTTTGGGCTGGCCCGGGCTCAGCCGCACTGCCTCAGGGCCTTGGAGGGGGGTGTCTCCAATCCTGTGACCCCACCGCAGTTCCACATCCCGGCGTCGGGTGGCCTGGAAGCGTCGCGATCCTGCCCGGCTGCTCGGCCGGGCCCCGCGGTACTCACCGAGCCGTAGAGTTTGCCTCTGCTGCTCATGGCCACGAAGAACCGGCCGGCCACGCCGAAGATGCTCACCACTCCCCGCTCCACGGGCGAGAGCTCCAGCAGGCCTGGGGGCGGGGCGCGGGTCATTCCCGGGCACTGGACCCTCGGCCCTCGCCGCCCGACCTGGCCCCCTCCTCTGCCTGCGCGCCTCCGGGACGCCCACTTCTGGGCTGGAGGTGAGTGTAAAGGACCCGGGTCCCCGGCGCAGGTCGCTCCCGAAGGGCCCCCGGAGCCCAGCGGGCTCGCCCCCAGGGCCGGCCCAGCGACGGCCGCGCCCAGTCCGGGACGGTAGGAGAGCGGTGGCCCCGGCGGCCCCCGAGGCTGGTCCCAACACGAGCGCGCGTCCCGGGCTCCCGCAGGTGCCGGTGGCTGCGCCGCGCTCCCAGTGCCCACGGGCCAAGGCGCTGGAGTTCGTCACCCGGAGCCCGGACTTCTGAAGGCGGGGAGGCGGGGCTCGGCCGCCCGGTTGCGCAAAGCCGGTCGCTGCTGCGACTCCCGGAGCCGAGCGCGTTTGCGTCCCCGGCGTCCCCACGCCAGAGGGACCGGAACCCGAGTCCGCCCCGGCTCCCAGAGCCCGCGGGCAGGTGTCAGCCGAGACCTTCGGGTGCGAGTTGGAAGGGGCGGCCGCTGCCCCGGGGCCCCGACCCTTCCCGCCCGCCCCGCCCCACTCACTGTCACTCGTGTCCGCGTGCACGCCGCCGATGCGGCCGTCTGGGAGCACCTGGAGGTGGAAGCCGATGCCCACGTTGCAGTAGAGCCTCCGCAGCCTCTTGATGCCCAGCAGGTAGTCCCCGGCGCCGCTCTGGACGGCAGCCTCCTTGGGCTGCGCGGCCACCGGCAGGCGCGCCAGCGAGCGCGCCACCAGGCTCTCCCAGCGACGCTCCAGCTCGGCCTCCAGCGTGCCGTTGGGTGCGGTGGGCGCGGCGGCGCCCCCTCGGCCGGCCCAGGGCGCCAGCACGGCCAGCAGCACCGCCGCGAGCAGCGCTGCCGCGGCCGCCCCGGGCCCCGCCATCCCCGCCCTCGGGCCGTGCGTCCGTGGGTGGATCGCTGCGCCCGGGAAGCCGGGGGCCGAGCTGCGCCTGTGGGGGCTTTGCGGGAGTGCACGGCCTGGGCCGGGGCAGGGAGTGCACGGCCGGGGAAGAAGCCGGAGGCGAGCGACGGAGCCCCCAGGCGCCGGGAGCTACCCGGGCTGCATGGAGAGGTTGGCAGTGGCGGAAGGACGCACGGCCGGGGCTGGGACCCTGCGGAGCGGTGCGCGCCTCCCTGCGCGCTGGGCCGGCCAGGGCCGAGCCGCTATATATAGCAGATCGCCCCCCCACCACTCCCGCAGGGGGCCGTTTGCGTTCGCCTGGGCGCCCGGGGCGCTGTGGCGCTCGCGGCTGGTCGCAGGCCGCCTGCCAATCAGGGCTGGGGGAGGGGAGGAGGCCGGGGACCAGCGCCGCGAGTGCCACCTGGAGGGTCCCCGGCCCCCACCCCTGGCTTCGCTGGGCCCTTGGACCTCTTGGTCCCGACCCTCGCGTCTCCTCCACTCTCGTCTTGCAGCCAAAGTTTTGCTTCTTGCACTTTGTCCCTGCCTGTCCCGTCTCCGTGGGGCCCCTTCTCCACCTCTGTTCCAGCGGCCTGGGTGCCGCCCTCACCTGGTACCCTCAGCTCAGAGAAGTCACTCCTTGCACTGTGCCTTTCAGGGACTCCCCGGAACCTGTTCCTTCGCTGGGACCCTGTGGACCCACCTGGGAATGAGGGGCGGGTAAGGGCTGTAAAGCACCAGGAGCGCCTGAGCTTGGAAGGAAGAACCCAGCGCTACAGGGTGGAGGGAGGCAAGGACCTGGGTTTGGCCACCTGCGCTCTGGCTGATTCAGGGATGGAGCTGTGTGTACCAGGCGGAGGCATCACCTGAGCAGGGGGCCTGAGTGGGCGGTGCTAAGAGAAGACAGGGGGTGAACTGGTGCACCCTGGGAGGCTATGGCACTGCACCCCCTACACACACACCCATGCAAGGACAGGGGCCAGGGCCATAGGGGACACCCTTTGTCCCCCTCCCCTTTAATTCTGCAGCAGGAATATTCAAGTGCCATAGTCAGAAGCCAACCTAGCAGGGACCCAGGCCAGGCTTTTGGAAGGCTCCCTTCCCCCACCTGCTGTCCCCACCTCCCTCTGTGCCCATTATGGCCTGATGGGGGCGGGGTCCAGCTATATGCTGGCTCACCTAGGTGTGAAAATCCCTGTTCTCAGTTGTACCTGAGGAGCCTTGCTGTCACCTCCCAGCAGGTCCACCCAGCCACCGCTGCAGGGGGCCCGGAGCCCACCCTACCCCCTGTGGTCACCAGCACCTGTGACCAGAGGCATCATCCCCAGGCCTTTTCAGCCTCCCCTCCTCCCGCACCATTCCTGCCTCCTGAGGAGCCCTTGGACCGACCTCTGAACGCTGCTGGGGCTCATTCAGACCACAGAGGGGACCTAGGAGGTTGGAGGTCTCTGGCTTGAGGCCAGAAAGGGGGCCCCCAGGGCTCAGTGAGTGCCCTCGGCCGGACCAGCACCGGGTGTCTCCAGACTTCTCTGTGAGAGCCTTTGCCCCCTCTGGGCCGCAGCCTGGCCAAGCAGTGGCCGTCCAGGCCGAGCCTTCCTGGGAGGCCGGGCACCGGCTCAGGGCTGCAGTCACGGCTATGAGGTCAGCTCTACAGCTGCTTGGACCCCGGGCCCCCCACCCCCATGGGGCACAGGAGACCAGAGCCTGCCCCAGCCTTGTGCCTCGCTCTCTGTGTGGCCTGGGCGAGTCCTGCCACCTCTGGGCCCCTAAACCCCCATTTGCAAAACTGCTTGGAAGGCGGGCTCCCCTCCTTCAGTCCGCGTCCACATGGGCACCTCCTCTGGGGCGGTGGGACCCAGGCCCTCTGAGGTCTCCCCCCAGCTCCTGGCAGGGTGTGACCCCTCTCTTCCCAGCAACCCCACAGGGAGCTCCCTTTCCATCTCTCCTGTTTGCTGGCAAGTTCAGTGAAGGACCCTGTGCTGGTTCATCTCCCAGAACTGCCGTCCCACCCTCACGGCAGGTGTCCTCAGTGACTGTCCTTTGAAGGACTGGCAGGCAGCAGGGGTGTTAGGAGCTGAGCCCTGGTTCCCCCTTCACCCTGACTCACGGTGGGTCCCTGAGCCCGTCAGGCCTTGGCTTCCTCAACTGTCCAAAGCAGCCAGCAGAAGCCGTGAGGGTTAATTCGCCAGGACCGCAGGCGGAGGATGTAACAGGATGGTTATTTCCACCTGACTCCTGCCCTGGCCCCCTCCTCGCCTCCCCCGCATCTCCCACATGCTCCGCATCGGCCACTGTCCTCGGGGTCTCGTTTCCGTCTCTCCAGCCTCCACACTGGAAGGTGATGACTGCTCCCCACTCAGGTTTCCCCTCAAATAGCCTCTCGGGAGACCTGCCGCGACCCCCACCCCCAGGGCGGTCTCCTCTGCCCAGTGCATCTGGTTGTTGCTTCTTCTCAGCCCTTAAGGAATCTTCCTGTACTTGCTGACCCCCCCTTCCCCTAGAAATAGTCCCTGATGCACCTGAAGAGCCTAGTTTACCAAGAACCTGGGGTGCAGGGGAGCCTGCGGAGCGGAGCTTCTGGGCCCTGTGGTCCCTGTTGCAGCGCCACATTGGGGGTCCATCTCTGTCACTCATGTGATTTTAGCCTTTAGCTTCTGATCATGCTCAGTTTCTCCATCTGTAAAATGGGCATGACAGTTACCCCTTTCAGGGGTCGCCAACCTCGACAACAGGGTGTGGGCCGTAGGAAAAGTCTGAATATAGTCAGACCCCAGTCTCCTTGCGCCCGGCTAACAGTCCATACCCAGAGTGTGTGAAATAACCAACCCACATTTTTATCCTATGGGAGGCCCTACATCACAACACCAGCTGTGACTGGAGGGGTAAAGTGTCAGACGGGGACAAAGGCTCAGAACTGAAACCAGCCAGTCCCCGCCTACAATCTTCTCGTGACCTTTTTTAACCTACAGAAAAATTGCAATGTCATTACCTTCTTGGTTTCTTCTCCTTTGAAAGAGTGACAGAGCTTCTCAGAACAACCAGCCCAGCTGTTAAGAACCTACTTGGCTTCATAGTAATAATAATAATAAAAAGTGCAGCATAAAAATTTAATTCTAGTTCTTAGGGTGGAGTGACAGGGCTCAGCCTGGGGCAGGGCTCCCAGGCGGCAAACTTTGCAAATGGCTCAACTGTTTTCTTGTTGAACTTCCTTTTCTTGGCCTTAGTGAGAAGACCCTCACAATGGCCTCAAGGAGAAGGGTAAGGCCGGTGGTAGAGACATGTCTACACGGGCTGCAGCAACGCAAGAAACACAACTTCTTTTAGAACCTCCAAAAGAAAGGGGGGATTAAGACAATTTTTTAAAGTTTTTAAAAATTGTGGTTAGGACTTCCCTGGTGGCACAGTGGTTAAGAATCCACCTGCCTATGCAGGGAACACGGGTTTGAGCCCTGGTCCGGGAAGATCCCACATGCCGCGGAGCAACTAAGCTTGTGCGCCACAACTACTGAGCCTGCGCTCTAGAGCCCATGCCACAACTACTGAGCCCGCGAGCCACAAGTACTGAGCCCATGTTCCACAACTACTGAAGCCCTCACTCTTAGAGCCCGTGCTCCGCAACAAGAGAAGCCACTGCAATGAGAAGCCCACGCACCACAACAAAGAGTAGCCCTCGCTCGCCGCCACTAGAGAAAAGCCCGCGCGGAGCAACGAAAACCCAACGCAGTCAAAACTAAATAAATTAATTAAAAAAAAAAAAAGAAGAACCACATGTGTGTGACCACCACCATCATGCATCTCCAGAACTTCTTCTTCCCAAACTGAAACTCTGCTCATCAAACAGTAATTCACCATTCTCCTGTCTCCATGTGTTTGATTCCTCCAGGGCCCTCCCGTAAGTAGAATCGCACAGTATTTGTCCTTTTCTGTCTGGCTTATTTCACTGAGCATCATGTCCTCAAGGTTTATCCATGTTGTCGCCTGTGTCAGGATTTTCTTCCTTTTGAAAGCTGAACAGTATTCCATTGTATGAATGGAGCACGTTTAGTTTATCCATTCTTCTGTCGATGGACACTTGGGCTGTTTCAACCTTCTGGCTACTGTCAATCATGCAGCTCAGAGCACAGGTATGCAAATACCTGCTCAAGATCTTGCTTTCACTTCTTTTGGGTGTAGACCCAGAAGCGGAATTGCTGGATCACATGGTGATTCTAAGTCTAATTGTTTGAAGATCCTCCATACTGTTTTCCACAGCTTTTTGTTTTGTTTGTTTTTGGCCACGCCGCACAGCTTGCGGGGATCTAAGTTCCCCGACCAGGGATCAAACCTGGGCAATGGCAGTGAAAGCACCGAGTCCTAACCACTGGACTGCCAGGGAATTCCCTGTTGGTTTTTTTTTTTTTTTTTTTGATAGGGTTTTAAAAAATTTTTATTTTATTGAAGTCTAGTTGACTTACAGTGTTGTTAATTTCTGCTGTAGAGCAAAGTGATTCAGTTATACACATACACATTCTCATAGCCTTTTTTTTTTTTTGGTCACCTTGATCATGGGGCATCAAGGGGATGGGATTCGGAGGTGGCTCTGTGCCCACCTGATCCCCCTCTTTGTTTCTCTTCTGTCTCCTCTTCAACCCTGGGCTAGCCCAGCCAGGTCTGAGTGACAGGCACAGGGCCAGTTTTTACAGCTGGAACTCAACAGAGCAATTCACCAGGCAGACACGTGCATGTGCAGGTCTCTGCACATATTAGAGGCTCGAGCCTGGGGAAGTGGTCTTCTGGGGGAATTAAATGAGGTGATAGGTGTTGAGCACTTAGCACGGGCTGACGCACGCCCACCGAGCATCACACAAAGTCTTAGTGGGTTGATAGGGGCGCGGGGCAGGGTGCCAGGTGCCCGGGGCACAGCCCAGCCCTGCCCTCACCCGAGTCCCCTGGGCAGTTTGCTTAGCTCCTTAGCATCCAGTGTCCACGTTCACATGGTCGTGGAGAGAATCGGAGGAATCAGACCTGTGACGTGCTGGGCGTGCTGTCCTCACTGTGAGCCCCTGGGGACTGGCCGCATCTCTCCAGATAATGTCATGGCTGGGATGTGTCCCCGGCACTGGGCGCTCCAGGAATCCGGCATGGCTCTGGCGGGCTTTGCACAGCCGATGGCCTTTGCTCTTCACCCAGACCTGGAAGGTGGGGCTGGGCTTACGGTCACCGTTTCACAGAAGAATCATCCGAAGCTCAGAGCCTTTGAGCAACGCGCTTAAGGTCACCAAGGTGGCCAATAGCAGAGGCAGGACGCACACTTGGGCGCTGGACACCAAACCAGGCTCAGTTTCCTCATCTGTGAAACAGAGCTCGTGTCCCCAACCTTGTCAGCCTCACGGGGTGTTAGAGGTCCAAACCATGCAGGTGAAAATCTTTTGTCAGCTCCAGGGTGGAGATCCAGCTCCGCATGCTGGTACCATGACCCCAACAGATTTGTTCACTCAGAAAATCATAGAGGGAATTCCCAAGCAGTCCAGTGGTTAGGACTGGGTGCTTTCACTGCCGGGGGGCCCAGGTTCAGTTCCCGGTCGGGGAACTAAGATACTGCGAGCTGCACAGTGCCACCAAAAAAAGAAATAGAAAATCATAGAATACACAGTCAAGTGCCCAGCTCCCCACCTGTTCCTTTTAATATTTCAGATCAAAAACAGAGCTACAGAGACCCACCCAGGGGCATTGAATCCGACCCTCTGGTTTCACGGCAGTCAGCAGAAGACCAAAGAAGGAAAGGGCCACCCAGGGTTATCCCGACACCCAACCCCCTGGCTCAGGTCCATCTACTTGGCATTCTAGGTCCCAGGGCTGCCTCCCTGCCTGAGTGACACAGCTGCTGATCTCCCAGAATTTACATCTTGGGGAGGGAGAGACCTTATACCAGCAAACCAGCAAGAGGCTGCAGCATGGAGACCATGGGACACGCTCCAAAGACACACACAAAGGGTCACTGGAGAGGACGGTACAGCTGAGACCTACAGGATGAGAAGGACCCTCCGTGGAAAGGTGGGGTGCCCCCAGCAGAGGAGTCAAGGGGGCAGGATCCACAGGTGAAGACATCTGGCTGTTCAAGAAGAAAGAGGGAGCCAGTGTTGGGAGAGGTGGGCAGGCCTGTGGACCTGGGGGGGCTTTGAATCCCCTTCCAGGGGTGCTCAGGCCAAGCCTGAGTTCACCCCGCAGGGCGTGGCCGGTGGGCCTGGCGGGCTGAGCACCGGAAAGGCTGGGATGTGGGCATCAGTGGCGTGGTGAGGGCGTGGCTCCCCCACGCCCAGGCTCAGGGTCCCCCATCAGCCCTGACAGTGGGGTGCACCCTCTTCCCCACAGCCCCCGGGGTCAGTTGCAGCAGTACGCACGGGACTGAGCCGGTCTCAGTGTGAGAATGTGGACGAAGCCCCTTCTGCTAGGAAGAACAGGGCGAAAGGGCTTGCTGTATATTCCACATTGAAGCCAGATACAAGTTCTGATTCTCCTTGTGTTAAGTCGAAGGGGGCCCGGTTACTTTCTGCTAGGGTGGAAATGAATCGTATTATAGCTAATGGTCATGAAGGAAACAATAGTCATAGTTGTTCTTGCGTGGTGGTTGGTGTGGATAGGGTAAAGGAGCCGCTATGAGGAGTCCTGATAGGAGGATAATGGCTAGTGTTACTTCGTATGGGATTGTTTGTGCTACTGCTTGGAGGGCTCCAATTAGTGCGTATTTTGAGTTAGAAGCTCAGCCGGACCATAGGATAGAGTGGATGGCTAGGCTGGATATTGCTAGCATAAATAGCACTCCTAGGTTTATGTTGATGAGGGGATATGGTATGGGTAGGGGACTTCATACTGTGAGAGCCCTGCTCCCCAGCCCACAAGGGGCCCTCAGCGGCCCTCAGAGGAATCACCATGGGGGTGCTGGGGATGGAAGAAAGGTCCTTTGAAAGGTCAGCTCAGGACACTCCACCCCTCCCTCCCGCTCTCCCACCTCCTATTCCTCTCACTCCAGCACCCTGGACGGACTCTCTGGGCCCAGGGAAGGTTCTGGACCTTGTGCTCAGGCTGTGTGGCAGCTGTGCCCCAAATGGGTCTCTTTTCTTTCCCTCTCTGCCCCTCCAGGACAGCAAAACCAGGAAAATCCTCAAAATATCACCTGCCCCTACTCGCCTATCCTGCAGGGCAATAATCAATCACAGGCCCCAAATCAAGGAGCAGTGACTTCCCAAAGGCTGCTCAGGTGATGGGACGTGTGGGCCAAGCTGGTTCCAGCAGCCGGCCCCTCCTCTGAGGGGCTGTGTGGCCTCCGGCAAGTCACTCACCCTCTCTGAGCCTCTGTTGATTTTTCTGTCAACTTGAGCCTATAATGGTGCTCACCTGGGAGGGTTTCTGGGAGGATTGAATGAAATGAATGGAGGTGGTGTGGGGGGATGGGGGAGTGAAGCGGGGGGTTGAGTTCTCGAGAAGGTGGGTTTCCACAGCCAGACCTCAGCTTCTCAGGGCCAAAATGGAACAAGCCGTGACCTGGCGTTTTAAGAACCCCTGGTGTCGGGCTTCCCTGGTGGCACAGTGGTTGAGAGTCCACCTGCCGATGCAGGGGACGTGGGTTCGTGCCCCGGTCCGGGAGGATCCCACATGCTGCGGAGCGGCTGGGCCCGTGAGCCACGGCCGCTGAGCCTGCGCGTCCGGAGCCTGTGCTCCGCAACGGGAGAGGCCACAGCGGTGAGAGGCCCGCGTACCGCAAAAAAAAAAAAAAAAAAAAAAAAAAAAAAAGAACCCCTGGTGTCACTTTTCACGGCCCACCTGGTCTTCGGAGGCCGTAAGACATGAGGCTGATGGTGAGGCTGGTGGTACTCTCCCTTCTGCTTCCATCCTACTCCCTGGGAGAGGGGCATCCAGGGACCATATTGCGGGGGAAATCTAGGAAAGCTGTCTGCAGTGATACCTGGTCAGAGCATCCTACTTAGTCTGGACACTTTCGCCCTGGGGGTGAGAGACAGTCTCACGTGATCTTAGGGCAGAAATGAGACTTCAGCTTTGGGGCCAATACCTCCCTGGATCCGTCCCTCAGGTCTCCTCTACCCCCCGGGCACTTCTGAACTTGGTGTGTCACCTGCCTAAAATGCTTCCGGCTGTTAAAGGCCCATGGAGTGTACCCTGAAGGCCTGGATAAGTCTGCTCTCCCCCAAAACGGATTTCGATTGACCTCAGTCTGGAAATTATTATTTTTTCTTGGGAGACATGTGTGTTTCTTTGTCCCCAGGGATAGGCAATCAGGGGTCAGGACCTCAGTGGGGAAGAGGGCCAGCGTGTCTGGGCCTCACCCCTCAAGCCGGGCAGCCTGCCCAGAGCAGCTTCGCTCAGCCCAGGTTTCTTTCCTTCAGGGAGGCAGGTGTTCACTGGGAACCGCAGCTCCTTTTCTTTTCTGGCCCACTATCCTCAGTGTCAGTTTCACCCTCATGTACGGGAATGAGCCGGCTCCCTTGTACTTTTCCAAGTTGAAATCCAAAATCTGTCGTAATTACTTGCAAAGAATGTACTCTCTAGTGTGTTTTAAATATTGACGTTTTAAAATAAAATTCTTCTGTTACTCTTTTTAGTGTGTCCAACGGAGTCTAAAAAACCATAACGATTTATCTTCCATTTTTTCCATCTTTTATTTTAAAAAAATATTAATGAGCTTTACACTAGCAGCCAAAAATCATAAATCCTGGCCTTTTTTCTTTGCATCTATATTTCCCCCTCCAGTTTTATCCAAATTTAAGGTAATTTTAACCTTGAAAATCTTTTTTGATCATCCTGTCATGATTCTCTGGAACCAAAATATTTCTGTGAATTGAAATATTTTAAAAATGAGTTTCTTGTGACTTTTATTCTTTTTCTTTCTTTCTTTCTTTCTTTCTCTCTCTCTCTCTCTTTCTTTCTTTCTTTCTTTCTCTTTATGGCTGCGTTAGGTCTTCGTTGCTGCCTGCGGGCTTTCGCTAGTTTCGGTGAGCAGGGGCTACCCTTCGTTGCAGTGCGCGGGCTTCTCATTGCAGAGGCTTCTCATCACAATGGCTTCTCTTGTTTCTGAGCGCGGGCTCTAGGCGTGCAGGCTTCAGTAGTTGCGGCACGTGGGCTCAGTAGTTGTGGCTCGCGGGCTCTAGGCGTGCAGGCTTCAGTAGTTGTGGCGCACGGGCTCAGTTGCTCCGCGGCATGTGGGAATCTTCCCAGACCAGGGCTCGAACCTGTGTCCCCTGCATTGGCAGGCGGATTCTTAACCACTGCGCCACCAGGGGAGTCCCTCTTGTGACTTTTAGCATTAAACATTCTTGTTTAGGATTTTGTTTTCATCACAATTATTATCATACATGATCGATCAAAATACCGTGTGTATGATATCAAATAATGGACAAGTAAAAGGCACAAATAAAATTCGTTGGAAATGAATCTTTTAATTTGATAGAAGACAGACTTTGGGTTTTTTTTTTTTTCAATTATTTCATATGATCATTATTACTTATTGCTGGAATAACATGGAATTTGACCTCAATTTCATTCTCATTTTCCATTTCTGTTGATGTAAAAGCCAAGGAGCCTTATTTACAGAAATGATTAGATGGAATGGAAGATCTGTTATGGTGATGTCACCCGGGGATTTGAACACCTGCCAAGCAAAGTATATGTTCAAAATCACATGCTATTTTATCATCAAAAAAGTCTTTTCTTGCTCTGTCTGCTGACACGTCCAGTAGATCCTAGTCAAATTTGTTGACAGCAAAGACTCAGAAGCTGCCGGAATCAGCAAAGCGTGTATCATTGGTCGTTGGAGTCACACTTCTTCAGCTTCTGGGAAGTGTATCCAGAGGTCTTTTCACCAAGACCTGTGAAAGGGCGATTAATTATGCCAGTTACTCTTTTACTCAGAAGTGCACTGTTAACCCATTATCACGGAAGGCAAGAAAAAAAGAGTGGAAGTGGGACCATAGCTGATTTCAATATGGCTTGGCCAACACTGGTGATAAAAAGCTTCCAACATACCATATGCTTACATATATTTCTTTCCACACCCAGAAGCTACGGGCTTCATTCATCCAACATATAGGAAAGTTCCACCATATAACAACATAATCAGTAAGGTCAGTCCCTTACTGACCTTACTGATGATCAGGTGAGAGATCAGATTACCATCAGATGACATCTAACTGCATTTTTTCAATTCCAACAAGTGAATTAATATGCGTCTCTATAGCAAACCTCCTATTTCGGACTTTTAACTCTGAGAAAGGCCATAGGTGGACACATCTGTAAATAGAGAGAAAGGGCCAGACCTCTGCCTTGAGCTGGGAGCCTGCTGGTCTCAGGGACCTCTCTGTCAGAAGAAGTGCATCTTTGTCAACTGTGGGATTAGGGAGACAGGGTCATCGAACGGAATCGTCCTGCCTCTGGCCCTCTGCTCCCCAGGGCAGGCGAAACTGCCTTTCTCCAGCCGTCCTTGACCCTAGCAGGAGGCTGCTTCCAGGTCAGGGAGAGCAGGAAGGAGTATCAGCTGGTACTTCACCTTGCACCTTTGTTTGTTGCCCTGAGGCTTCTGCACCAGAAGAGAGCTCCCGGAGCTATAGCTACCTGGAGAGGTTTGGCACAGAAAGCTGAGCCTTTCTTTTGCAAAGTGGGAGGAAGACCCAGTGAACAGAGATGGGAGGGGTCCATCCTAGGAGAGCACACGCTTCGCAATGGGTCTTCTGCTCCTATTCACCAGGCCAGAGGTGATGGGGGCTTGGGCTGCAGGGGTGGCCCGGGATGGAGTGGAGGAGAAGTTCTGGAAAGGCATTCCTTCCCTTTCTGGCCTGGTTATCCCCTACTCACCTTGCAGACCTCAGCTCGACCTTGACCTTTCAGGGAAGCCTTGCCTGACCTCTGAAGTCCAACCCCCATCACAGGGTGGCCATAGGAAAGTCCATCCTGGGGCTTTTAGAAAAACGAGGTGGTCTAGACTCTGGCACTGGGACGAAAGGGGCACACCTGGGCCATTCTGGGCAGACGGGGACTCACACGGACACCTTGCCTGTGTCCCATCTTCCACCCACTGAGTCCCCGAGAACGGCCCGTGTCACTGGCTTGTGCTCACGCTGCCTCCAGGCGGGGACCCTGGTGCTCCTGGGGAGGGCGCAGTGTCCTCGGCCCCCCTGGTGGCTGGCTCCTCCTTGGCCAGTTGGGATGCTGGCTACAAGAAACCAGTATAAAGGGCTGTACTTGGCCCTGTGAAAAGGACGCAGGGGACGGAGGCCAAATCTGGGCAGGATCCAGCAACAAGCCTGGGAGCAAGGATGCTTGAGAAGGGTGGCCTGGCCACGGATGGGCTGGTCTGGACCCTGAGCTCTGTCTCACTTGGGGCTACAGTTGGTGCGGCCAGAGCACAGCCTCACTGAGCCAAAAGTGTCCGGAAGTCAGCGCTCATCCAGCCCCTAGAGGCAGTTTTTCCTCCAGCTACGGCCTCACTGGCTGTGTCCTTGGTACCCACACTGTGCTGCTCACCAGTCCCTACTCGGGGCACACGGAGCCCAGCCCCCAGGTGCAGGGACGAGGGAACCCCTCCCCCATCCCCCGCCTCCTCCAGGCTTAGTAAACAGCAGGAAGCATCGCCCGCAGTAGATAAACTAATGTTTCCCCATCACCGTTGTTACATTACTGCTGCCACTGAGCGGGGAGGCCACACAGCCTCCTGTGGTCCATTCTTGGGGTCTGTAAGGACCGTCTGACTCTATCCATTACCCTGGCTGTGAGACCTTGGGAACATTCTTACCCTCAGCCTTCCCATCTGCAAAATGGGTAACAATGGGGAGGAAGATTTAAGTTAATGCCTAAAGCAACAGGCACTCCATTCGCCTGTGCTCTCCTGAGCCAGTCCTGCCACTGAGTCACCCCATGGGGCCTTCCCGCAGCTCCAGGCCTGGGATGCTAACCCTCCAGGGCAGCCTGGTCTCGATGACAAGAGGCCCTTTTCTGCCTCTGCCGCCTGCTCCTTGACATCCCACGCGCCTGCCTCTAAGCCTGAGATGCGCTTCTAAGCCGGGGCAGACCCAGCCTGCTATTCTGGGGTCTTCTTTCAACTATTTTGGCAAAGACCAAATGGCAGCCTTCTTTAAAATAGATGCTCCCAGCCCGGAGGTCATTCCCTGAGAACCAGGTCAGACCAGGCCCGGACTTCTTCCCAGCAGCTCATTCAAGTTAAACCCAGACCCTGGCATGTTGTAGCTAGGACGAGGGCCCGACTGAAATACCGGCGGCAAACGTGGAGCAGAAGCCAAAATAAAACCTGGCAGACCCCCCAAGATGCCTCGGGCTTCTCAGTTTCACAGACGCTCTGCTTTTCTTTGTGAAATCGCAGGGGCCAGCCAAGGAGGCGGCCAGGAGGCCGGAGCAAATTTGAATCCAGCAGCCATGGCAGCCCAGCCCGCTCCAGTTCGGGGTCACCCCATGAGCACGCATCTGGGGAGCAAAGTCTCCTGCCACTTGAGTCCCAGGAAGCCCACACAGCAACTGAGTTTCTGAACAGAGCGGAGCTCTGATCAGTGAGCCCCACTTCCCCTCCATGTCCTTTGCCAGAGGAACGAGTTTACTCACCTAAATATTTTTGGTCCCTTAAGATCATACACATGTAATAGCGGAGGAGATGTAAAAAAATATGGAAAGGAATTCCAACTATAAAGTGATGCTACGTCTAATTTTACTAAAGATCTCATGCTGCCGCATCCCAAAGACATCAAATTGCGAAACAGCTCAGGTGCGCATCCTGTCACCTGGTACCTGAAATGCTCCATTGACTGAACAGGTTCCACCCCTTCGGCTCGAATGGTTTTCCTAAGTATTTCACCAGGCTTGGCTATGCCCTCCTTCCCATTCTGACCTTGGTAAGATGCTCTCATGATGGCGTCAGGCCAGCAGGGCAGGGAGTATTTTGCCCAGGGTTGAAGCTCACTAAGTCATTCAACAAACGTTGACTGTGCTCCTGCAGGTGTAGGCTCTGTTCCAGGCACGGGGACGTGGCAGAGATGCCGTCACCACCCCTGCCTCTCGGAGCTGCCTTTCCACGGGGAGGAGACACTGAGCAAGGAGTCCCCCAGGGGGTGGGAATTTAGAAACAGGATCCAAGTTCCTCCAGGTGGGTAGGACGGGGGCGAGGGGCACTGACCTGGTCTGGGGGTCAGGGAGGCATCCCTAAAGAAGTGGCAGCTGGTTGTCCTGAAGCTCTGCTCAGGGTGGGGCAGGCGACCTCGGCCAAGTGCAAGGCTTGGAGGTGAGACCCGGGGGCCTCTGGCATGAAGGGCAGAGAGCCCAGAGGGACAGCCTAGGGGGGGCCGATGTCAAGGGGCTGTAGGGACTAGCAGGGCTTTGAAAAGGCCCCAGGGCAGAGCCCTCTGGCCTCTGTGAGCCCTCGGGGTGGGGGGGATCTTTTGGAGGGGGCTCAAAGGAGTCTGGCTTAGGGGCAACAGAAAAGGCTGTACGTTTCATGCACATTAAACCAAATCCCCAGCAGCTTCTGACACTCTGAGGGTTGTCAGCCCCTCTCCTCCCTGCAGTGTCTGGGTGGCCCCAAGGGTCCAAGCTGGGCCCTGGGATCTGTGTTTGACCTGCTCACCCATGGCCAGCCTGGGCTGCCCTTCACCCCATGGCTGAGGGAGCACATGTAGGAAACAGGGGCTCAGGGCACACAGTGGGATGGAGACATGGGAGGTGGGTCGCGGGGGTCTCCTGAGCCTCTTGACCACAGATTGAAGCGGTTGGAGCACTGAAGCTGGAGTATGGCTCCATCCCGTCTGTCTTTCTGAGAGCTTGCTGCCATGGTGCAGGGCAGGGCAGGCACACAGTTTCAGAAGGAGCCAGGCAGGAAGTATTAGCAGCCTTATGGGCACATGGCCTCTATCCTCGCTGCTCAGCTCTGCCACATGTAAGTTAGCCACACGAGCTTAGGGCAAACCCAGACATCTGACGCTGTGATTTTCCATCATCGTTTCCCAAGGCCCCGCCCACGCCTGATTTTGACCGCGTTACTTTGTAGTAAGTCGTCTTTACTGAGTCTTTCCAAAGCCAAGTCTTCGTGGGCCATCAGCTCTCTTTTTGCCTCTGTGTTCCATCCATGTGTTTTATACTCCTTTAATTTCCCAGTTGCCCTGACAAGGACAGTGGGCCCAGGCGACTCGGGAACAAACCCAGCAACTGTTACTGGAGGGGATGGGAACATACTGATGGGAGACCTGTATGGGGTTCCACTCTGCTAACCACTTGCTGTGTGACCCCGGGCAAGTCGCTCACCATCTCTGAGCCTCAGTCCCCTCCTACCCTCCTGGTAGGGATTCAGCAAGCGTGAGGAAGGTAAGAGCCCTGATCTTTCTTCATGGGCGCCTTTGAGAGCAGCGAGGGCCTTTGTGGGCAGAAGGATCCTGCACTGCAATTCAGCGGAGGAGCCCAGAGCTTCCTCTTCAACACAGATGCTCCGGGCCAGGGTGAAACGGGCTTCTTGCCGAACTCAGTCACAGCCCAGGCCCCCGTGTGGCTCTGCTTCCCAGGACCCAAGCTTCGGTGAGACTGGGCATCATGTCAGCCCGGGATGTTTGGTTTCTCACGAGCCATTGTGGTCCTAGGGGGCAGGGGATGTGGACATGCCAGAAGCAGTGACCGTGCACTCAGAAGGGGCCCGGCCTCCGTCCATCCTGATCACCCAGGCCGGGAATGCAGCAGCAGAAAGGCCCCATGAGATGGAGGCTCTGATAGGTTCTGAGGGGAAGGGCCGTTTCCTCTGACCGAGGACGCAGGTCACGGTGGATGGGCTGCCACAATGCGAGAGGGGCGGCCAGGGGCCAGAGCCCAGGCGGTGGCTCCGGAAGCAATTTGATCTGGTCACTACCTCTTTTATTTTTTTTAATTTAAAAAAAATTTTTTTGAACTATAGTTGATTTACAATGTTTCGGGTGTACAGCAAAGGGATTCAGTTATATATATAGTCCTTTTCAGATTCTTTCCCATGATATGTTATTACAAGATATTGAATATAGTTCCCTGTGCTATATAGTAGGTCCTTGCTGTTTATTTATTTTATATATAGTGTGTGTGTGTCTGTTAATCCCAAGTTCCAAATTTCTCTCTCCCCCCATTTCCCCTTCGGTACCCATAAGTTTGCTTTCTATGTCTGTGAGTCTGTTTCTGTTTTGTAAATAATTTCATTTGTATCATTTTTTAAGATTCCACATATAAGCGATATCGTATGGTAGCTGTCTTTGTCTGACTTACTTCACTCACTATGAGAATCTCTGAGTCCATCCACGTTGCTGCAAATGGCATTATTTCATTCTTCTTTACAGCTGAGTAATATTCCATTGTGTATATGCACCACACCTTCTTTATCATTTGTCTGTCGATGGAGCGGTCACTGCACCTTTACCCTCCGTGTCTCCCCTTGCCAGACGGAAAAGATCCGATGGCCTTGCCTGTGCCTTTAGGTCTTGTCTTCCTGCACAGTACCCACCAGATGGGACTCCGTCCACTCCACATTCCCCCTGGAAAGCCCATCCCCACCTTCTCAGGAGGCGACTGACTCAACATCGGAAAGTCCCTCCCCCGCCCCAGGGTCCAGCACGGTCACGTCCATGGACACCCTTACCCCAGGGGCTGATAACAGCTGGCTCCCTGGTCCGCTCCTCCTAAGCGTAGGGGCAGCCTGGCGCAGCCAAGGCCTCAATAAATATTTATTTGCTGAATAAACAGACGAATGTGTGAACCATCCTGCAAATACAATTTTTGCTTTCACTTAATAAACATACCCCATCATTGTCCCACATCATTGCGTGGTCTTTGTAAACTTCCTCACTTCTGTAGAGAGGATGGATGTACCATGGTTTACTTAACCACTCTGCTCTGTTAGGTAGTTTCTGAGGTGTTTTTTTGTTTTTATTTTTTGCTTTTCTATTATCAACAATGCTGTGATGACCATCTCTGTAGATAAACATTTTTTTTCTGCATTTGGGGTGTGATCTTCAGAAGCGGAATCTCTGGATCCAGGCCAAGAATTTGGGGCTTGAAGTTTACGGTCCTCGAAAGCACGCATGTACGCTGACGGCACCGTGTCGGAGGCTGTCCCACATCTCGGCAGCTCTGGGTTAAGTCGGTTTTGTTCTTGTTTTTTTCCTGCTAGGCTTTACTAGTTTGACAGGCAAGCAATGATACTGGATTTTTAATTTTATTTGTTAATAACTTTTCATTTGATAGTAGTTTTAGATTTATAGGAAAGTTACAGAGATAGTACAGAGAGTTCCTTTATATCCCGCACCCAGGCTCCCCATTACAGAATTAACATCTTGCATGAGTGTGTTACACTTGTTACAATTAATGAACCAATACTGACACATCGTTATTAACTAATGTCCAAGCCTTAAGCAGATTTCAGTAGTTTCTCCCTACTGTCCTTTTCTGCCCCGGGAGCCCACATCACATCTGGTTGACCCCTCTCCTTAGGCCCCCCTTGGCTGTGACAGTTTCTCAGACCTGCCTTGTTTTGAGGACCTTGACGGTTTTGAGATGGCTTTTGATTTTCATTACTGTCTTTGACAGTGGCCAGGGCTGACGCTGATTCCATGAGGTGCTTTGCTGTGGGTGTCCCCTTCTCGAGGCCCCTTTATCTCTTGGGGTCTCGATGCTTCCCCCAGAAATCTGAGTGACCCTGAGATAGTGAACACGAACCCTCGCTGAGCACGCTGAACCCCCCACTCTATAGGCACCTGTTTTCCTCTTTTTTAAAAAAAATTAATTTATTTATTTATTTTTGGCTGTGTTTGGGTCTTCGTTGCTGCACGTGGGCTTTCTCTAGTTGCGGCGAGCAGGGGCTACTCTTCGTTGTGGTGCACGGGCTTCTCATTGCAGTGGCTTCTCTTGTTGTGGAGCACGGCCTCTAGGCTCGCGAGCTCAGTAGTTGTGGCTCACGGGCTCAGTAGTTGTGGCTCACGGGCTCAGTAGTTGTGGCTCGCGGGCTCAGTAGTTGCGGCTCACGGGCACTAGAGTGCAGGCTCAGTAGTTGTGGTGCACGGGCTTAGTTGCTCCGGGCACGTGGGATCTTCCTGGCCCAGGGCTCAAACCCGTGTCCCCTGCATTAGCAGGCGGATTCTTAACCACTGCGCCAGCAGGGAAGTCCCAACACCTGTGTTCTTCTTCAAGTGGGTCTGTTGCTTGGCAGAACTTGGGGATGGGCTTTCAGGTAGATGGTGCTATGGTAGTCAAGGAGCAGAGCCAATACTGACATTGATTTCCTCAGCTCTGGAGGAAATCAAGGGAAGACCTGATCAAGGGGCTGGTGGGAGGTTAGCAGCTACAGGAGTGACACCAGTCGCCTTTAGGGAGCAGTGTGGGTCTCCTTCCCAGGGCAGGCCAAGGCAAGGTCCCCAAACCTCTGCCTCTGCCCTCAGAGCCACAGCCCCAGACCCAGTTCCTGACCACACACAGGACAAAATGCAGAGTCCCCAGCATGGCCCTGCACGGGCTGTCCTCCCTGTCTCCCCCCACCTCGTGCCCCTCTGCCCATGCTCCGGGTGGCCCCTCAGCTGGCCTGGCTGCCTGGGGCCTGGGCCAGGACTCTCCCGACCACAGGGCCTTTGCACTTGCTGCCCCACCCTGCCATCATCACTCAGGTCTCAGCTTGGACGTCTCTTCCCCAGACAGATCTTCTTGGTCAAAGTATTACCTGTCCCCCTATCACATCACTCTCTGAGCTATACTTTATGACATGGCACATCTGAAAGTAGCTATTTGTCCCTTGTATATCTTATGGGGGCCTCCATAGCATTGGCTGCACAGGTTGGGGAGCCGGCCTGGCCCGCTGTCCTCTCTCCGCTAGGAAGGCGCCAGGCTGGTGTGAACAGGATGTTAGTGAGTATCTGTGAGGGGAGCGAGAGTGGGCGGCGGGCGGGGAGTGTAGATGGCACCAAGCAGGCCTTCCCCACTGTCAGGGATACAGCACCACCTGCTGCTGGGGGAGGCCTCAGCGATGGCCACCGCAGAGCGCCAGCCCTGGGGACAGAACTCCATCCTTGTGATGGGGACACTGGGGTGGGTTCGGGGGTGGGCACAGTGAGGAGGGCCCAGCACTGGACAGGGGTGAGTTTTTCCCAGTGACAAGGGGTTGCATCCTCTTTGACCAGGACTGCAGTTCCAGCCTCATCCCCCCCTCAACAGCATCTCCTGCAGGACCCCAGACTCTTAGGGTGGGCCAGCTCTCAAGAAACCCACCTGGGCCCTTGTGGACATCACATAGGGACTGGAACCAGTGACCTCTGGGTCTGCCTGCCTTGGGGACCCAAGGACCTTCTCACCTGAGTGTCTCACACTGCCTTGTTTACAAGATTGTCTAAGGGGGGTGGGGCATTGTTGTTGTTGTTTGTTTTTTTGCAGTACGCGGGCCTCTCACTGCTGCGGCCTCTCCCGTTGCGGAGCACAGGCTCCGGACGCGCAGGCTCAGCGGCCATGGCTCACGGGCCCAGCCGCTCCGCGGCACGTGGGATCTTCCCGGACCGGGGCACGAACCCGTGTCCCCTGCATCGGCAGGCGGACTCTCAACCACTGCGCCACCAGGGAAGTCCGGCGGTGGGGCATTTTACAGGGAGAAACAGGCTCGGGGCAAAGCAACTGTCCCATCCACACAGCAGTGAGTAAGAGGTGGAAAGATCAGAATTCACGTCCGTGCTCTGACCATTAAGAGCCAGTGCTGTGTGACCTTGGGCAGATGGCTTTACCTCTCTGAACTGTTCCTCAGTGGAAAAACAGGGATGATAATAACAGCACATACTTCTTAGGATAATCCTGAGGCCCAAGCGAAAGACCATGTGCCCAGGGCTCAGTGAGGCCAGCATCTCATGTGGCTGGTAGCCAAGCTGGCAGGACAAGAACTCCCGGTCCTGGGCCAGTGCCCTCCGCCCCCCAGCCCTCTGCCCTCCAGCCCTTTTGAATCGTGGTGCATTCTGTTCACGGGGAATGGAGCTGCCTGGTTCTCTCTGCCAGGGAGACGCTACTGAGCTGGAGCCAAAGTCCAGCTGTGTGCCCACTGCAGGCCCCAGCTGAGCCCCCATGACCACTGCCCCACGGAGGGCTGTCCAGAGATCACACACCGCCATTACTCTGCACCCACCTTGCCAGCATCACTCCTGGGGGTGCTGAGGACCGGGCCCAGGAGGAGCCAGACCGGGGACTGAGACCTAACACCTGTCCCCCGCAGGAGGTGGCCGGAGGTAAGAACTTCCAGCGCCCACGGGGGGCGGGGGTCAGCTCCTGGGCCCTGCACGTGGCCTCCTTCGAGGGCTGGCAGCCCCTCCCTGCCCTTCCCCTGCTCTGCCCCCCCGCCACTTCCTTGGGTTGTGATTCTGAGGAAGGTGCTGGTCTGGCTGGCGGCCCTCTAAATGGCCCCACCCGGGGGGGAGGGTGGGAGTGACAGGTGAGGGCACCAGCCCCTGCCCCTGTCCAGGGAGGGGCCTCTGACGACAGCCGCTCAGGGTCCTGTTGGAAAAGCCTCTATGCATCCCTTGGGCCCTGGGTAGGGAAGCTCCCATGGCCAGGCTCGGGGTGGGACCGGCAGGGGCTCTGACCTCCAGCAGGTGGCCTCGGGCTGGGCTGGCAATAAATCTTAACTCCACTCTTGCAGCAGGGAGGACACCCAATGGGCCACGCATTCTTCTCCCGTGCTCCTGACATTTGAAGAAGCCGCCAGGGAGGAAGGACTTGACGGCTCCGGGAGGCAAACAGGTGGAGGAGGTATCATGGTGTCCACCCTAAGGAAGCAGAGACCCCTGATATCCCTTCTCTCTTTTCTCCTCGGTAATAGAAACTCAGAGTTTTGCCTGCTGTAATACTGTCTGGAGTAAAGACTACATTTCCCAGCCTCCCCTGCAGCCTGGAGCAGCCATGTGACTAAAGCCTGGCCAATGGAAGGTAAGCAACACTAGTGGGTATTCTGGCCAATGGGAGGTAAGCAACACTAGTGGGTGTGGCTTCTGGGAGATGTCCTCTGAGGTTGGGGACATGCCTGTCTTCTTTTGTTACTGTTGCAGGGAATGTGAATGGGATGGCTGGAGCCCGAGCAGCTATTTTGTACCATGAGGTCAAACCCAGATGATTACTATTAAGGAAAAAGATGGGAGGAAGCTGAGTCCCTGATGAATGTGACATAGCCTTGTCACCCTGGACCTCCTTTACATGAGAGATAAATGGTTTTATCTACTTTAAAGTACATTTATCTTGAATTTTCTGGCCTTTGTAGCTGAACTAAATTCTAACTCCAGAGGGAAAACAGATACTCTGGGAAGTTTAACTGGGGCCAACATGAGCTATGAATCCAAATCCATTTGGTTCCAAAAGCAGCCTCAAGGTGGGGACACAAAGTGAGCATTGGAAGGACCCAATCTGATGCTGCTGGGGCTGGGGATGCCCCAGACTATGTGTTGGTGAGCTATAGGGGAACTGTTATCCCCACTCCCACTCCAGCCTGTCTCCTTCCAGCAGAAGGCCCGAGGTAGCCCCAGACAATGAGGCCCATATTTCAGTGGCAATGACTTTCTCAAGACCCATGTACCTGGGTGAAGGTAGCACTTTTTGCCCAGCTCTCCACCTGCCCTCTAGCCCACAGAGAGAGAGAGTATGCATAATGGTGGGGGCAGCCACGTACCCCAGGGCCATCGTCTGTCCACAGAGCAGCAGGCACAGCAACCTCTCAGACCCATGCCTCACCACTAGGGACTTGGGGCTTTACCCCTGAGCCTCAGTTTCTCCACCTGTAAA
Source organism: Monodon monoceros (assembly GCF_005190385.1). NCBI lineage: Eukaryota > Metazoa > Chordata > Mammalia > Artiodactyla > Monodontidae > Monodon > Monodon monoceros. The sequence continues at coordinate 103,835,432 of NW_021703784.1, forward strand.
ATGGGGATCATAACCACCAGCCTTGCAGAGTGACTGGGACAGTTCAGTGCGGTGATGGGTGGAAAGCACCCAGCTCATAGCAGTATCTTATGTGCTAAGTTAATACATGCGAGCAACCCATGGAGATGTCCCTCTAACTCAAGGGTTCCCAAATGCTAGCGCATCACCTGGAGGGCCGGTTAACACAGACTGCTGGGTGCCTCCCCTGGGAGTGCATTTCCAGCCAAATCCCAGGTCAGGAGACCACATTTTGAGAACCACTGGTTTAATCAAGGACCCTAAGACAAAAATCTGAAATCGAGGCCCTTTTTAAGACCACCTGAGCCCAAGCGAGGTTCTGGAACCAGGTGGCTGGGTTGAATGCAGGCACTAACCCTCGGAAGCTGTGAAGCTGTGTGACCTTAGGCAAGTAGCCTCCCTTCTCTGAACCTTGGCTCCTCAACTATCACATGGAGAGAATTAGAACACAACTCAGAGCCGAAATTCAGATCAAAGTGATGTGGGAGGTGCCCAATATGTGCTTCTCTTCTTCCTCTTCCTGCTCCCACCCCTCAGTGTTGTCATCACCACCACCACCATCATCTTGTACAGGTAAACGCCTTCTCGGCAGGGGGAGCAGCTCTCTGTCTCCCGTCCAGTCAGCAATAGTAGGCGCCTGCTGCATACCTTACCCAGGACCCACGCCCACTGCCTGCTCCGTGCTTTGTGGCTGGGAAAGGGGCCCTTTGCCCTCCAAGCATCATCCTAGGCGGGCAGGTGGGGATGGCCTGGCAGACTCCAGTCCTCCCGGGTCTAGTCAGTCTTGAACTGATGACCGACTCCTTCCCGACTGCCTGACCCAGGGTGTGACCCAGCAGGTGCTGCGGGCACGTCACCAGCAGAGGCACCACCTTCGCCCACCAGGCTTGGGCAGACCCTGTGGTCCTCAGTCAGCTGGGCCCACCTGGGGCTTGTCTCTGAGGTCACTGCCACCTGCTGGTGGGCAGTGGTACTACAGTCAGGGGTGCCCTCCAAGACCACTTGGGACAACCCAGTCCCCACCTCCTGTCCCCCACTTGCCGCCAAAACATAGGAGGGCCCAATCAGTACCACTCTCACAGAAGGACTTGCAGCCCTGGCTGTGACGATCAAACATTTATTTATTTATTTATTTGCTGTACGCGGGCCTCTCACTGTTGTGGCCTCTCCCGTTGCGGAGCACAGGCTCCGGACGCGCAGGCCCAGCGGCCATGGCTCACGGGCCCAGCCGCTCCGCGGCATGTGGGATCCTCCCGGACCGGGGCACGAACCCGTGTCCCCTGCATCGGCAGGCGGACTCCCAACCACTGCGCCACCAGGGAAGCCCCTGATTTATTGATTTACCCATTTAAGGTGTCAATGGGCTTGTATTGTGTTGTGCGGCCATCACCACACCACGTCAGTGTTAAAACATTCTCATCACTCCCAAAAAGAAACCCCCATACCCATCATCAATCTCCCTCCAGCCCCTGGCAACCATCAGTCTACCTTCTGTCTCTATGGATTTGCCAATTCTGGACTTTTCATATAAATGGAATCACAAGTATGTGGCCTTTTGTGTCTCGCTTCCTTTGCTTAGCATAATGTCTTCAGGCTTCATTCATGCTGTAGTATTTACCAGAACATCATTCCTTTTTATGGCCAAATACTATTTCATTGTATGACTACAGTATTTTGTTTCTCCACTCAGCTGATAGACATTTGGGTTATTTCCATTCTTTGACTACTGTGTGTGCAGGCTTTCAAGTGGGCATATGTTTTCAATTCCTTTGGGTACATACCTAGGAGTGGAATTGCTGGGTTACAGGTAACTCTGTGTTAACATTGTAAAGAATGGCCATACTGTTTTCCATAGCAGTTGCACCATTGTGCCCACCCCTTGATGTCCTGCCTGTCCTTGAGGACCATGCAGGGTAGTAGTACAAGCACTGGGGCCCAAGAGACCTTGGGACCAGCCCAGACCTGCTTTCACTGGCTGTGTGACCTCAAGGAAATTGCTTACTCTCTCTGAGCCTCAGTTTTCTCATCTGCAGAAGTGATGACAGGATGTAGCAGGTGCTGTTGGTGTTCTGTCCATATCCACTTGGCCCACACTGTCCTATGCACTTGGACCCCAGGGCTTCCTATCACAAGCCCTTGGGTTTCTTCGTCTGAGGAGAGTGGGCCAGACGTTCAGGGAGTAACTGTCTCTGTGTTGGCGGATAAATAGGCCAAGTGCCTCACCCCTCAGTTGGGTGATAGGGATAGGTGGGGGACCAGCAGTGAGTATACAATTACTTACACATTGCGTCTGGTTCTATGAACGAAAATAACAAGTCACTGTGAGAAAAAATAAAAGGGGGCCCCGATTTTGGGTAGAATAGTCACAGAAGGTCTCTCTGAGAAGGAGACACCCTGAGAAGTGAAAATCAAGGAACCAGTGAGGTGAAGAGTGGAGAGAAGAATATTCCCAGATGGCAGCATGTGCAAAGGTCCTGTGGTGGGGAAGAGCCTGGTACAGACCAGCAGTGGGTCTGGAGTTAGGATAGGGAGAAAGAACAGAGGAAGTGGGAGGCAGGCAGGGGCTAGAAGAGCATCCTGGTGAAGAGATGACCCGTTTGAAAAAACCATTAATGCTTGCTGCATGCTTGGAGGTTCAGTCTGCTCTCCTGAGACAAGAATTTGAGCTTGCATGGGAAGATTCATGGAGACAGGAGGTCAAGGAGGAATGTCTTGTAAAGAAAAAGGAACCCAGACCTAAGAATCAAAGGGGTAGGGCAGGTTTCCCCTGACTCTCTCCTTTCCTTCGCGTATTCAGCCAGCATTCCCCGGGGGCTCCAGGGATGGCCCCATCCTCCTTGAGAACCGGGGGGCAGGCTCTGGAGCCTTCTGTCTGGGCAGGAACCCCAAGTCCCGTCTGGCCAGCCTTGCCATTTTGCCCTTGTTCTGCATCCACTCTGAGTGTCAGTTTCCTCACTGACTGGTGGAGACGCAACCCTTGTCTCCTAGAGTTGTTTTCAGACAACCTGAGTCATTAGATGGAGGGAGTTTGGAGAACACGTGAATTGCTTGGACCGGGCTGGCCTTGAGTCAGTGCTCAGTGAGGGGGAGATTTTAATCATACTCACCACGACGGTCTCCGACCCACACCACAGCCAGGTGGTGACATTACAGCTGACATAAGAGCCCTGCCACCTGTGTGTCAGGCACCAGCCTCCACTCCTAAGCTGTACTGAATCTTCAAGACGGCCCTGTGACGTTGGTGTCATTAATTGTCCCCATTTCACAGAGGAAGAGACTGAGGCTTGGACAGGGTAGAGCACCTTACCCGGCTCCACAGCCTATGAATGGGGTTTCAAGACTGGGTGGGCCTCGATGGAGACCCAGTTTGGCCCAACTCCAAGGCCTAAGGTCCTAAACAGCCCTCGCGCCATGAAGCCAGTTCTCCTGCCCCATCTCCCACCTCCATGCCCCCAGCCCAGTCTTGACCTTGCCCTGTGCCAGGGTGGCTCCCAAGGGGGATGGGGATGTTGTCAGGTTATCATCTAGCTGGTGGCTGGTTGGTCACAAGGCACTGGCTCTCGAGAAAGGGGTCCTGAACGACGGTGTCCCATTGTCCTGACTGGAGCTGATCTAGTTTTCCTGAAGTTCTCCAGGTCACTGCTCCCAACCCACTCCGTTAGAGAGGCGCCCCTGTCCCCCATAAGGCTGCAAGCTCCCGATGGACAAGCTTAGGCTGTTTTACCTGTGTAGCTGCCCTGCTCAGCAAAGGGTCCGGCATTTGGCTGGTATATGCTCAGTGGGTGGATGGTGGATGGTGGATGGATGGAGAGATGTTTGGGTAGAAGGATGGATGAATGGGTAGATAAATGGATGGATGGATGTGCGAATGGACGAATGTATGTATGTATGTATGGATGGATGTATGGATGGATGGATGTTTGGAGAGATGATGGATGGATGGATGAATGGATGAATAACCTGCCCAAGGCATAGAGTTTCCCAGGAATTCCCGCATTGCCATCAATACTCACTGTGTGTTGCCCCACGAAACTTGCCCTTCACTCCGCACCTTTGAGCCCGTCAGAGGAGAGCACCGCATAGCAGGCATCTTGGGGAGGCTCACTCTGTTCTTGGTGGGTCTCCCAGATCTTGCTGGAAAGCTCAATGCCTGGCCTTCTCCACCCGCTCATGGCTGTGCAGCTATTTTTAGAGACCAGTCACCATTTGTGTCTCCTCAGTGGGTCTGGACGATCACTGTGGGAGCCCATTTGACAGATGAGGACATCGAGGCTGGAATGGGGAGACAGAGCTGATCCTGGGCTCCCACAGCCAATCATGAGACAGCAGAAGTGGCCGAAGCCGTGTTTGAATTGGTGCGTCTGAACCCAACACCTGTGCTGCCTCTCTTCCCACTCAGTAGCCCGTCTCCCAAATCCCATTCCAAGGGATGGACGTGCCACCCGACCCGGGCGTTCAGGCACAAGTGTGGCCGCCCGGGCATTCCAGCTATTGCAGCTGAGAGGGGCTGGGGGGTCAGCTCCAGGGCTATATCTGGCTCTCCCTGGAATGTGGCCCAGGCAGGGTCGCCCTCCAATGGGTGGGCGCTAATTATAGACCCGCTTCTTCACCTTTCAGAGTCCTTCAACCCCCTTTGAACCCGCCGTGGGGTTCAAAGGCCTGCTCCCAGCAGCTGAAGCTTGGTTACCCAGGGCCCGTCCTGCCTTGCCCATTACAGGCGGAGAGGGACAACAGGGCCATCCAGGGCCGGGGCTCAGGGGCCAGCAGTGGGTCCCTGGTCTGTTGGCTTCACGCAGGCAGCGGGCGGACAAGGCCTGGGCAAGCAGAGTGGCACACAGCCCCCAAGGCCAGTGGCTGCCTCTCCCATCAGCTCTGTGCAGGCAGGGTGACCGACTGGCCACAACCTAAAGATTCTTTTTTTTCCCAATTTATTCAGCACTGTTTATTGGATGCCTCTGATGCTCCTCCTGACTTGTGGTGGAGAGGACAGTAAGGCCAGTACCACGGGTCCTGCAATCAAGGTGCTGCAGCTACTTCTGGTGTTCTTTTACCGTTTTATCCACCGCATTTTACATTCAGCCACAGCTGAGAACAGAACTCGTCCAGAATGTCACAGGTTCAGGGCAAAGGACCCAAAGGGACCGTTTTGATACAAGCCAGGTGGGTCTCTCAAAGGTGGCTGAGGTGATCAGAATGGCCATCGATGTTCTAGATCCATTGAGACAAGTTCTAGACAGCGGGCATGCCGTCCAACAATTTGTATGAGTGTTCCTGGCCTCTGGCGTCCCGTGTTTCTGCTCCTGTGGCTTCCACGGGTGAACACGTTTACTTGGACCTCTGCCTCATCTTTTTAGTTTGCACTTCAGCCTGTGCATTCGCTTCCTCCCCCACTTCACTCTTATGGCGCGGAGGTTTCTCAGAAGGCGGCGCTAAGGCCAAGAGCCATTTTACCCACTTTTATTTTATTTATTTATTTGCTTATTTTTCGTTTTACCCATTTTTAAGCATACAGTTTTGTGGCGCACATTCACGAGCTTGTGTCGCCATCATCACTATTTGTTTTCAGTACTTTTTCATCGTCCCAGATCGAGACTCTGTCCCCAGGAACCGCTAACTCGCCCTCCCCCTCCCCCAGCCCCCGGCCCCCACCATCCTACTTCCTGTGTCTATGCATTTAACTACACTAGGGACTTCAGTATATGGCATCATGCAGGATTTGTCCCTTTGTGTCTGGCTTCTTTCGCTGAGCATAATGTCCTCTAGGTTCATCCACATTGTGGCCTGTGTCAATTTCCATCTTCTTCAAGGCTGAGTAATGTTCCATTGTACAGACGGATGACATTGTGCTCGTTCACTCATCCTTCGACAGACACCTTTTGATCACCTGTGATTCACCCTGCCATGCACTAGGGTGAGCAAATACCCATCGGAGCCCTGCTTTTGCTCCATTTGAGCCTCTGTACCCAGAGGTGGGGCTGCTGGACCACATGCTTATTCTGTGCTGCACTTTTCAAGGAGCTGCTGTCCTGTCTTCCACAACACCTGCCCCATTTTAGGTTCCCACTTGTGCAGGTTCTGACCCAAAGGCCCAGAGACCCTTGATGACCCCAGACCTGCCCCATGCCCTCCAGTCTCTCCCCCTGCCCCGGCTCTTTCCCCCTTGGCTGGGCAGGTGTGGGGGAGGGAGTGAGGTTGTTGATCCTGGAGCCTCTGGGACGTCCTGTCCTGGCTCAGGTGGCATCACGTCTTGGAGCTCAGGGACCCGGTCTCCAGCCTCTGCCGCTCCAGGCATAAGCAGGAGAATCCAGGGTGCTGGGCTCACCGGGCTCCACCCTCGTCCTGATTTCCGTTTCCGGGGATCTTGCCTGCTCCCACCCCCTCCTGCATGCAGCCCCCAGCCCCTCCCCCATAAGGGCCCTTTGGGGACTTGATGTTTCACGAAGGAGAGAAGGCAGCGATCAACACAGGACCAGCAGGTGGGCTTGGAGGGTCCGGGGCCTCCTCAGCGGAAGGAGATGGGAGGAGGGATAAAATGCTGGGTATGCACAAAGACGTCCCGGCCAGAGTGTCGCCCAGAGAGACCCCTACCAGCTTTGGAGTCCTGCAAACATGCCAACCGGACAGAGGGAAGCCAGGCGGCTGGTGGCTCTGGGGTGGGTGGGCCTCGCTCCCCGGGTCAGGGGAAGCAGTGTCTCCCCTGGCAGGGCCCCTGGGGCCTCCTGGGGGCCAGGTGAGGCAGGAGGGGAGGTAGAGTGGAGCAGGGCGGAGGCAAAGCCACCTTTCCCATGAACCCGACTTGGGCCCTGGCAGCTGGTAGACACCTACTCCTTGGGGACCACACCTGGCCAGCCCTCAGGCTCCCTCCCAGCATCGGGCAAGTCACACTCCAGTGTCCGCTTCCGTGAGATGGGCGTAGCTGTGGCATTGCCACACGGGTGACCCCCTCCCCCAACCTGCCAAAGTGCTCGCAGGTACAAGGCCGTCTGCCCAAAGTCCCAGGGACGCAGCAGTTCTTAATGACTTGGGGGCCGGAGCCTGGGTTCCACTACATTTACTTAAGTGCTTGTAAACTGACACATAATGCTTTTTCCCTTTGGGGTTCATTTGCATTTTGCTTAAAAAACAAAAAGCTGGTTTCAGGGGAGTGTCTGGCGTTCAAGAACAGAAAGGGATGGGACGACTTGTGAAGGCCCCTCTTTGGAAATCCTCCGAGGCCCCATCCTGAGCACCCCAAGGCCCCCGAAAGCCCGTGTTAGATGGGCCTGCTGTTGGCAGCTTGGCAGACACCGCAGGTTAAGCTTGGGGGCCTGCCCTGCTTTCTCCTCAATCAATAAAAGCAGGGTCCCTCTCCCTTTGGGGGGGTCACCTGAGCGGCTAGGCAGCTGGGCCTTTGTCCCCTGTATGAATTTGCTCAGGCGGCTGTAACAAAGCACCACAGAGCTGGCGGCTTAAACAGAAATTTATTGTCTCCCAGCTCTGGGGGCTGGAAGTCGAAGATCTGGGTGTGGGCAGGGTGCGCTCCTTCTGAGTGTTGTGTGGTGGGGAATCCGGTCCAGGCCGTTCCCTAACTTCTGGTGATCTGCAGCGATCTTTCCCGTTCCTCGGTGGTGGAAGCATCACCCCAACGTCTGCCCTCATCTTCACACGGCATTGACCTTGTGCTCAAGTCTGCCCTCATATCTCCCTTCTTACAGGGACACTGTCATATCGGAGCAGGGCACACCCAGCTCTAGCACGGCCTCATCCTAACTTGGCTACATCTGCAACAACCCTATTTCCAAATAAGACCCCATTCTGAGGCACTGGTTAGGTACTAGGCAGGACTTCAACATATGAATTTTGCGGGGGTGTGATTCAACATGTAACTCTCTCCTGACCCACACCCGAAATGAAGCTGCTTGGCCTGCAGAGGGCTCCGGACTGACCCAAACACAGCCTGTCAACTACGGAAAACACACGTTCTCTTGTCTAACTTGTTTTCAATATTAACCAAGATCCCAAATGTCTCCCTCTGCCTTGTTTAGGGCCTGTCAGTTAATGGTGTAGCAATGAGTGCCGGGCTGGATGCCGCTGCATCCTCCTAAGGACACGCGGGGACCAGTTCACCTGCTGAGCCTCAGTTTCCTCATCTGCGAAATGGGAGCAAAGGTAGCACCTTCTGCATCTTATTCCAGATAAATCACAAAACTCAAGGGGGACAGCCCAGCGTGAACTCCTGCTCGTGACCGTACCTGTGAATGTTCATTCCTGCAGGTGAGGTGGGGGACAATTCCTCGGAATCTGACTTGCCGAGGGGGCTGTGGTGGGGGGCAGCGTCCTTGTCTTTATGCCCAGCAGCTCTTTGCCAGGATTTTCACATGTTGCACAGGTGTCGGTGCTGAGCCGGCCTTCCTGTGTGTTTGGCTCGTGTGCGTGACCCCAGCGGGGGAGCAGTGCCGGTCCTCTGTGGGCACAGGCTCAGGCCATACCCCTCACCTGGGCCCCGGCCGTCAGGGAGGGCTGCCCCTTGCAGGATCCAGGAAGAGTGAATGCACTGTCCGTGCCATTTGGCTCTCACCTGGGCCTGCCCCAGGCGACCCCCACCCACCAGCACTGTTGGGGAAGCAGGCACTGGGGGGCCGGTAGGGATGGCAGCTAGTCGGGCCACCTACTGGCTGCGGCCTCCAGCAAACCGCATCACCTCTCTGAGCCTCGACTTCTTAGGCAAAGGCAGGACCGCTCAAGGCTCTGGTGGTAGGTTGCGAGGATGAAGGAGATGGGGGATGGCCATACCTGGCCTGCAGCCCAAGTGCACAAAATAGTCCACGCAGGGCTTCCCTGGTGGCGCAGCAGTTGAGAGTCCGCCTGCCGATGCAGGGGACACGGGTTCGTGCCCCGGTCCGGGAAGATCCCACATGCCGCGGAGCGGCTGGGCCCGTGAGCCATGGCCGCTGCGCCTGCGCGTCCGGAGCCTGTGCTCCTCAACGGGAGAGGCCGCAATAGTGAGAGGCCCGCGTACCGCAAAAAAAAAAAAAAAGTCCACGGAGAAGCACACAGCTTCAGGAGAGAGGGAGTTTTGGGGATTTCTAAACAAAGTAGATCTCTCTCTTTCTCTTTCTCCACACATGTGCACATCTATGCACAACCAGGAACACACAAACACACATATACACGCATACACTCACGAACACACACACAGGAACGTATCCACACACACGCAAGCACTCGGGGAATTCACGCGCACACATGCGCGTTAGCTTCTTCTTTCCATCCACACAAACCATCCATCAGTTTCAAGAAAGTCCTGCCTTTCCAACCCAGGGGATTAAAATGCGTCTCTCTCTCAGATTCTCAGAATACAACGTTACATCTGAAAACATCGATTTGGCATGGACTCTGCCATCGTCATAAGCAAATATGTGCAAGTGTGTTTCCTCAGGCGGCATCATTATCTGTTAAATAACAAAGTAGAATAAAATACTTTAATGTTTTGATCACACACATCCCCCGCCCCCATTGTCCCACGGCTGCCCTGCAGGGAGATGCCTCAGTCGGTCGGACGTGGATGGTTGGGGTCCTCCTGGCCGAAGTAAACCCACAGGTGTCCCGGTTTAAAGCGGCCCCCTCCGAGCCACGACGCGGGGCCCCTAGCTCCCACGTGACCCTTGTTTGAGAGAAGCAGGAAGGGTTGAGAACGTGTTCTGTTGGCCCTGGAAAGAGCAGCCAGCTCTGCTGTAGCCAGGGGCAGGGCAGAGAAGAGTCGGAGACAGATCCCTGCACACACTGGGTCAACTTTGACCGTGGACACTAGGCGTCCGTCGGCTGGTCCGCACCCTCCAACCAGGCGGCCTGAGCTCGGAGCCCAGCCGTGGGGCAAGGATGCTCAAAGCCTCCGCTCCCCAGGCCGGGGCTAAGCTCGGCCTCCCCGGAACCGCAGCCTCCTCCGCTGTCGCCGCCGCCACCGTCAGGGCTGGGTGGCCCTGCCTGGAGGCCTGGACTGTCTGCGGAGGAGCCCGGCCGCACCCTGGAGCAGCCTCACCATCTCGTGGTCCTTGTGGTCCAGCACCCGAGGCAGGAACAGCGAGGACTTCTGCGTGCGGCGCGTCTTGAAGCCCCTGCGGGGCCGGCCCTTGCCATTCACAGACACGTACCACAGTCTCTCGGCGCTGGGCTGGCGCCGGGCCCCACGCCCGCCGGGCACCGTGCGGTACAGCCGGGAGGCGTACGTGTTGTAGCCCAGCTCATGGATACGCTCCACGAATTCACACTCGGCGTTGTAGCTCTCCTGTGGGGCGGGCAGGGGCCAAGGTCAGCGGCACAGAGGCCACGAGGATGTGGGCAGGGAGGGATGCCCTTAGCAGGGGTCTGTGCCAGCCCGGGGCAGGGTGGGGAAGGCGGGTCCCTACCCTCTTGGAGGCGGGTGTCTGGAAGGACAAAGGTGCAAACCCAGAATGTAAGGAGCTTTCACCAGTGTCCCCGCAGGCGGCTGTGGGGTCTCTCCAGTCAGGGGCTAGAGGATGGGCGGGTATGCCTTACGCCAGCTCAGCTGTGGGAGGACAGGCATGCCAAGGGCCATCCCCCAAACTGCTTCCCTCCCTGCGCTGTGCCAAGGGGCAGGGCTGGGGGCGCAGGGAAAGCTGCGCAGAAAGACTGGCCTTCCCTCCTGGGACTGACCGCGGGGCAGGAGACCCTCGGGGCCTGTGCCCATCTGCAGAGGGGGAGGGGAACAGCTACTGAGTGCAGGTGGCCCAGCGGCCTGCAGCCCCATTCTCAGGGGTCACAGGCTGTTCGGGGCCAGATCCACGCATCGGGCAGCTTGGGACCCCAAAAGACCTCAGGAAGCAAGATGTTAAGCACCGAACACCTCTTCCCGATGACACGGGAGCCCAGAGATAAGGCTGGAGAGCTTTGGTTGAAGCGGGGTGGTGGTGCCTCCCCCATAACTCCAACCTCTCCTCTCTGCTCTCCAGACCCTCGGTGGATGCCCAGAGCTCCTTGGGTCTGAGTACGGACTCCATTGCCCGAGACCAACTTCCAGACTTTACAGATGGGGAAACTGAGGCCCAGGGGTGGTGCCAGACCCCAGATCACAGAGGGGTGTGATGCCCTTCTGGCCTGTGCCCACCCCCTGCCCTCTGGGGTGGGTGGGCTCGGGGCAGACCTGCCCCACCCCATGCCAGGCATGCTGCATTAGCATCTTATCCTTCACCCCTTCACCCCCCGCATTGAGTTTCCGTGAAAAACTCAGCGGCTGAACCAACTCTCCTCCCAGGCCACTCTGTCCTGGAGAAGGTACGTCCTCCAGGGCTGAGGCCCATCGCCCAGGGGGCCTGGCGGGCTTGCTCTTTGCTGGGACACTTGGGGGGCCACCAGAGGGGTACAGTCCTGTGAGCCTCAAAGGGCAAGGGGCTCAGGTCCTATGGAAGGAGTTCTCGGGGGCAGGGCATTTGCTTGCATCTTGTAGGGGCTCCTGCGTTGGGGGGTGTCTAAGATCACCTGGAAAAAGGCATCACAGACTCACCGTGACAACAGTTCCCAATGCCAGTCCCGTCCCTGCGGTCCCGCCTCAGACTCTGCTCCACACGTGCCGCCCCCAGAGTCCCCCCAGCCCTGGGCTCCACCAGCTCAAATTCTATTTGTTGCTGTCAGACTCCGCCCCCCGGGGGTGCTGCTTTCCCAGCTCGGCCTCGCCAGCACCTGGAGCTGGTCCAGGAGAGCCCGCCAGGGCAGGGCGGAGGCGGGGACCAGGCAGGGGTGCACAGAGTGGCCAGATACCTTCCCAGTGGGGCGACACTTGGAGGGGAGGGCATTTTCTGGTGGGCATTTGGCAGCAGGTACTCAGTGAGAGTACAGGCAAAGGCGTGGGCAGCGGGCGGCGGGCCGCAGCGCTTGCCCTGGAGGGCCAAGGGGTCCGGAGCCTGGAGTGGGGTCACGAGCTGTGCAGTGATGGTGGGACGTGGGGGCAGAAGGTGCCCTGGGTGGTTCCTCCGTGAGCTGAGCTGAGGAATCCGGGTGATAATCTGTGGGTAATGGGGAGTTCCCAGAGGCCATCACATGAGTGGATTTTCATTTTAGGAAGATCCCTGAGCAGGTACCTAGCATAGAGTATGACATATGGTAAGTGCCTAGGACAGTGAGGAATGAAGGAATGAATACCAGATGGATGGATGGATGGAAGGATGGAAGCATAAGTGGATGGATGGATGGGTGGATGGATGTTGATAGATGGGTGGGGGGATGGATGGATGTTGATAGATGGATGGATGGATGGGTGGAAGGAGAGGGAAGGGAGGGAGTGTGGACTGGAAGAGGGAGACCCTGGAGCCCAGGAGTTGGGACGGTCCAGCTGGGAGGTGATGAGGGCCTGAGTTATAAGGGCACTGGCCACAGGAATAAGGCAGAGGGAGGCAGAAATTGAAGAGAGAGATTCAGGAAGTATATTCGAGGACTTGGAGATGGACTGAACGTGGGGCTGAGACAGAAGGATGTGTCCACCAGGACTCCTAGCTGACCTTGGGCTTGAGTGAGTGGCCGGTCTGTTGGGGCGTGCTACCCTCTGCCAGGGTGGTCTCTGTCCTCTGCTGTCAGGACATTTCGGGGCCACCTATAACTCAGAAGGGAGATCAGGGCTGGAATTGGGGGCTGTGAGGGTGCAAGGGCCACTGACTCACAGAATGCATGAGCAAGCCTGGAGGGTGGGAAGCACGGGAATGGCAAAGGCCAGGGAACTCAGACAGCCAAGAGGCACGGCGGTGGGAGCAGGCAAAGGTGGTGGCAGGATGGGGACGGGGGCGCAGGTGGCAGGGATGGCACCCAGGCTGCCTCACTTCCCAGGTTATCTGCAAAGCGGTGAGGCCTTCCCTGCCAGGTGCTCTGAAAAGTTCCACCCCATCCAGCTAGACCTCCTGGCTATCCCGGGTGGGCCCAAGAACCTCTTCTCCATCTCCAAAGCCACTGCTATCAGCTCTCAGGGATAGAAGCCACAGGGAGATTCTGACCCACTGGGATCCCCCAGGGCGTGCTTTATTCTGTCCCCCAAAGTCCTGGGCCTGGGTCTTCCATGCAAGAGATGGCAGAGACCTGAGGTTTCCCTCCTGATTCAGCCCTACCTGCCCCACTCTGTGAACTTTCCCAGCATGAACAAAGGCCCTCTCTGGTCCGTAAGACCTGCACGAGCACCGCAGGCCAGCAAGGTGGGCCCTCTCCATAAGGGATGGGAGCAACTGTGGGAGGTCTGAGGCCATTTCAGGGAAGAGGAAGTCAGTTCTCCTCACTTGCCACCAGGGCCGCAGGTCCGGAGGGGTCTGGAGAGCCACCGTCCACCTCAAGAAAAGTCAGACCAGACCCCGGGCTAAGGGCATGTCCTTATAAACCATGACTGGTGTTTGCAGACCCTAGAAGGACATACAGAAAAGGCTGCGCATCCAAGGGTCCCTCCTCTCAGACACAGCTTCTGTCAAGGGGCCTCGGGGGTCAGAGAAAACAAATGGGTACATTCCAACTTCCGCATTTCCTTTAGCAAAGCCGTGAAAACTCTGTGATGAGATCATCTGTGTGAAGGAGGATATTCCCCTGCAATTCTTGCTCGCGCTTTGCCTGACTTCAGAGGGGCTGGGAAATGTTGGTGTGTTTCCCCTGCAAACGCGACTGAATGGAGAAAGGTAATTGCAGGGAGGTGGTCCTCGGCTGCGTCGTCCAGGTGATGTGTGGATGGAAAACCTCTCATTGCTCAGGGAGTATCAGCCAGATTGCAGGTGATGACGAGTTGGAGGCAGCAAATTTCCCAGCACATGGATTTTACTCCATGTATCCCCCGCTCTTGGGGGAGGGACACTGCCAATGCCCACAGAGTTACAGGACACTTTTTGTTGCAGAGACGCAGGCGGTGCATAGCCTGGGCTCCAAAACTGTGTGTCTGGGACCTGGGTCCTGTCTCCCTTCTTCTTGGTTCCCTTTTATGAACTCACAGCTCTTGCCTTTCCACCCTTGGGAAGACCTGGCTGTGCTGTGCCCTGCTTCTTCCCCTCCTCACTCCCAGGAGAGCTCTGGGGGAGCCCACGGAAGAGCTTTTTTTTTGGCTGTACGCGGGCCTCTCACTGTTGTGGCCTCTCCCGTTGCGGAGCACAGGCTCCGGACGCGCAGGCTCAGCGGCCAAGGCTCACGGGCCCAGCCGCTCCGCGGCACGTGGGATATTCCCAGACCGGGGCACGAACCCGTGTCCCCTGCATCGACAGGCGGACTCTCAACCACTGCGCCACCAGGGAAGCCCCACAGAAGAGTTTTGGCCCAACGCACATCCCTGCTTCATCCCAAGGCCTGCTAGAGTCCATTTATCTTGGTAGAAATTTGGGGGACAATCTCTCCCCTACTCTCAACTACCTTGAAGGTGACCACAGAATGGCTGGAGGAACATTTTCTAACCGGACAGCACTGGAGAACATAGGATGTGTCTACTCCCCAGCCAAGAGCTGCCTCTAAACAGAAGCAGCCATAAGAGCATTGGTCGAGGGGCCACGGGACCTGGGGTTCCGGTCCCAGCTCAGTCCTGCATGTCCCCGGACAAAGCATTCTACTGCCCACGTCCCCTTATGTCCTCTGATGTGATGCTCAAGGGAGACAGCTGCTCCATCTGTGCCCACCCGCCCCACATGGACAATTGGACTCACCGAAGCATAGAGCCGTCCCTTCTTGTTCATGGCCAAGTACCGCCCGGAGAAGAGCCCTTTGATGGCCACAACGCCCACCTCCACTGCTGTTATCTCCAGGATACCTGGGAAGAGTCAGGAAGGCCCATCACTCCCTCCACCTCCCACAGAGCCCAGAGGTGAGGGCTGAGCCCCTGATGGCCCTGCCCAAAGCCAAGCCCAGCTCTGGGAGGGGGAGGTGAAGGCAGAGGTGAAGGCAGCACACGCCCAAAGGGGGTGACTTTGGAAGTTCAGGGGAGGGAGAAACGCCTGGGTGGGAGGTGCAGGAGAAGAATTCAAACCTGGGAGGGAAATAATAAAACTAGTATTTCTCCATGCTGACTCTCTGCAGGACATGGAACCCCTTGGAGCCCCTCCGCTACTCGGTGAGCTAGTTTCACGATGGGCCAGACAAGCAAGCTGAGACCGTGGGGCTGTGTGACTTGCCCAAGATGGCGCACAGGTGTTTGAACTGGGATTCAAAGCCCTGCTGCAGATGGCGGGGTCTGGACTCCCCTGCTCACGACAGCACTGGGTGCTAGGAGAGGCCCCGGAGAGGGAGCTGGACCCTTGCTGAGGTGAGTTGATAATGGAATCCACTGGTGCATTTTGGGTGCCACCCAAACCCGCTGGCAATGTACGTGGGCGTGAGATCATTGTCTCGGGCCTGTATGCAGGTTACAGGATGTTGGCAGGAGGCCGGATTAGACCCCCGAGCTCACAAAGGGAAGCCACCTGCGCTCACCGCTCTCCACTGAATGTAAGAAAGGTGAAATCTCCCCCAACGCCTCCCTTTTAGACCCGAAAGCACTTTTTTCCGGGGGCCTGCAACGAAGCCCCAGGTGGGGCCATTGTCCCCCGAGAATGGCTCCGAGGAAGGGCGGCTGGGGTAACAGCCGGTGCCCTCTCCAGGGGGCGCATCTCTGGCAGTGCGTCTGGCCCCGAACACGTCAGCCATCCTAGGGCCCAGACGCGGGCCGCCGGAGGCTTGTGCGGAGCGTACGGGGGTGCAGGATGCTGGCCTCTCGCGTCCCCGGGACGCAGGCTGGGCGGATTCCGCGGCGCCGGCCCGCGCATCTGGATGCGGGACAGGGGCGGCTGCAGGCGCGCGCCCTCCTCCCTCAGCCTATGGGCTGCCCGTCCTGGATGCCTCAAGAATTTGGATGCTCTGCGACTCCAAGGGGGAGGCTGGATTTGGAGAGAAACGAGGTATCGCTACTAGGCGAGCGCAGGCGCTCCCGTAACCCCGTCCTGAGCGCGGGGACATCCTGGCAACATTTGGCTCCCACCGCGCGGCTCCGGAGGCGTCTGCCGAAGACGCCCTCGCACGACTGCGGCTTTCCTGGAGGAAGTAGAGTTTTCCGGCCGCCGCCTTGAATCCACCGCACCACTTCCTGAGCCCGGGGAGGGCGCAGAGCGCGGGTCGCAGCGGAGGACCCCCGAGACCCCGGCCACACTCCCACGCTGCCCACTGAGTTCCTGCCTCGGGCCTCCAGCCCCCCAGCGAGCGGAGCTGCTTCGAGTCACCCCGGCCTCGCGCTCCTGCAAGGAGGGCTCAGCATGAGCCCGGGTCCCCCGGCCGAAGGAACCAAACCTTGGAGCCTCGCGGGACTTCGGCTCCAGCGCAGTCCGGGCGCGGGTCCTGGCTGCTGGGCGCGGTGAAAGTGTATCTGCGCCCCCAGACCCAGGCAGACGCCCCTGCGTGCTCCTAAGCCGCAACCCGCGGCCCCCCACCCGGGGCCGGGGCGCGCACCCGGCCTGTCTCTCTGCGGCCAAAGGTAGAGGCGGGAAGGCTGGGGATTCCGGTCTGGGGACACGATTCTCTATCCGTGCGGCCGCCTCCCCAGAGCCCCGCTATGTCCGCGCGAGTGTCCTCCGCGCACAGGCGGCGCGGGGCGGCCGCGAGGGCGGAAGGGATGATGGGGCTCCCCGGGGCGGGCAGCAGGAGGAGAAATCGTCAAAATAATAAAGAGGATGAGAAATGCCTTGTCCAGGGCCTTTTCTCCGAAAAACTCCAAAGGGTCAAACTTGGCAGGACCTCCGAACCCAGCCGAGCAGGGAGCCCCCGGACGGCCCACCTCGCACCCCCTCGGACGAACGGGCGGGGTTGGGGGCAGGCTGGGCCAGGCCAGCCGGCCCGACAGCGGGCAGCCACTGCCCCGAGCCCTCTTCGGACGTGTCCCGCGCCCCACCCCAGCTCCACTCTCGCTCTTCTCCCGGACGCTGAGGGAGGCCAGGGGACCCCGGCGGTCTCCCTCTGGCAGCAGGACTGGTCTGCGTCCCTGGGCACCCTTCGCGCACCAACCCCTCCTGCGATCCTCCCCGGGGATGCCCCGCGCGGCGCCGCGGGGCCGCACACTCACTGTAGGCGCTGTTCTCTAGGCTGCCGTTGACGCGGCCGCTCGGGTGAAGCTGGAGGTGGTACTTGGTGGCGCAGTAGAGCTTGCGGCGCCGGGGCGCCCCGCCGAGGTGCTCGTAGACCCCGCCGCGGCCGCCCGCATCGCGCCGCAGCCGCCCCCCGGGGCCCGCGGCCGGCCAGCCGGGCTCCAGCAGGCCGAGCAGCAGAAGCCAGATCAGGCCCATCGCGGCATCGCGCCCGCCCCGCGGCGGCGGCGGCTGCAGCAGAGCGCGGCGCCCATGGAAGGGACGGCGGCGGAGCCGGGGCGAGGCGCTCGGAGCCGGCTCCGCGGGGGGGGGGGAGGGGAGCGAAGAGGAGGGGCGGGGGCGGGTGGGAGAGAGAAAGAGAGATCCTTTAATTTTCACCCAGGATCGGGTGAAATTTCCGTTGCTGCGCAAAGAGCTGAAAGAAAAGACGGTTGGGCAACAAAAGGCCGACGTGGTCCCCAGGCAGAGGCGCGGGAGGGGCGGGAGGCCGGGCGTCTGGGGAGCCCGGCGGGGCGCGGGGTTCGGGCCGGGCGCCGCCAGAGCACACTCGACCCCCGCGGCCAGCCGTCGAGCCGCGGCTCCGCTCCGCCGCGCGGCCTGCGCCGCCGTGCGCCCTCCCGGCTCTGAAAGGTCCCTTCCCCGCCCCTCCCCCGCCCCCCCCCCAGACCAATTATGCCTCCGAAAATTATAGACCGAGGCCTCGAGGCGGCCGCCCCAGGCCCTGTCACCCCCTCCCGCCCCCCATCAATCCCAGGGCACAATGGGAACGCCGCCGGTGACTGATGTCCGCGAAAACAACTTGCGGGGAAGTCGCGCTGACAAACGCCCATTAAAGGCGGCGCATAATGAAGGGGGCTGAAGAGCACGGCGGAGGGGAGGGCCCTGGGCGCGGGCGCGCGTGGGGGACCCCAAGGTTCTGACTGCGCCCAGGGCTCCCCGTTGGAGCCAGGACGCTGTTCTCGGCGGCCCGAGGCTTGGCGGGACCGGTCGGGAGGTGCCGTATCCCGTCGCGCATCCCAACCGGGCAGATCGGGAAGGGTGAGGTTTGCGCTTGGAGGGTCCTGTCCCAACAGCAGGTCGGCCAGAGAGCGGGCTGGGGAGGTAGGAGGGGGACAGGAGAGCCAGAGAAAGGGGCACAGAGTCAGAGAGCCCTAAAGCAAGAGAGACAGACACAGAAAGACAGGGAGAAAGATCTCAGAGAATGGGAGAGAATATGACAGAAAGGAAAGAGAGACTGAGAAACAGAGATGGAGACCAAGAGAGCAGGGGAGTGATGCCCAGAGAAAAACATGGGAAGCCTGGTGGCCACAGAGAAGGGAGATGGGAGGAAAGTGGCAAAGGTGGATGGATATCCCGGCCTGGTGGGTTCCAAGTAGCAGTGTCGATGCCCCTGGAGACTGCATTGGGGCCCCTCCCCTAGGGAACCCAGTGAAATGGGGCTGAGCATGGAGTGTTGGGAAAAGCCACATCCCCACTCCCTCTCTTGTTCCCGCAGCCTCTGTGCCCCAGCAGCCCCCTGGCCAGCAGCCAGCCTGATACTGACACCCATGCTCAAGCAAGGGCACTTGCGAGGTCGGGGGGTGGGGTGGGGGTGGGGTGGGGGCGTAGGGGTGTGGGGGGGGGTGTGGGGTGGGGTGGGGGGCTGTAGGGTCCAGTAGTCTAGGCTACAGCATTGGCTCCCAGTCCAGTAGCTCAGGGGTGAGCCAGGTGGGCTGGCATCTCCCATCCCTTCTACATACATCAGGATTTGGAACCTTGGTCCTTCCCAGGGGAGGGGCATGTGGGGAGTGCACCAGGGACTCTCTTGAGCTGCAGGAGGTAGCAGGGCCCATTGGGATATGTCTCACCACCCTGGCCTAACACAGACAGGGCAGCATGTCCTCAGTGAGCCCTTCCCAGTACACTCAGTGCCTGAGTGGCCGCGGGACATCACTCGGTACCCCAGTCCCAGAGAAGGTGGTTTCTGGCTAGGGTCTGTCTTTAGACTTAAAGACCAGGCCACTGATTGCTAGAGCCCCTTAATGGTGGAGCGTGTTTCACAAGGGACAGAGGACAGCCCCCAGGCAGCCCCCGAGGTAGGAGCCAAGGGGAGCCCATTGGAGCTGTACCCACAGGGCTGGCCTGGGGCTGCTGGTCACTTGAACTCCCAGTGAGAGCACAGGAGAGACACAGTGAAGGCTGTAGGTGCCCTAAACGCCATTTGCTCTGCTTCTGGGGGTCAGGTACCTCCGGAAGATGGGAGGAGCCAGAAAACTCCAATAGGGGAAGCTCTGGGTTTGCAGCCTCCTTCCTGCCCCATGCCTGAGGCCTCAACAGTGCCCTGGGACCAGTTTCAAACCTTCTCATGGTGGGTCACCCTGCACCCACCCCAGTCTGCCTGCACCCTAGAACTGGTGGGGGGAGGGGGCTCCACAGAGCAGGGGTCCAAGGGTGGTGAGAGGTCAGGAGGGCAGGAGGTTCTGCTGGGTTTTTTCATTGTTGTACCCTCAGCTCCTAGACTGTGCCTGGCTCACAGAAGCCTCTCAGAACCGATTCCTTGAATGAATGAATGAATGAATGAGTGAGTGGCTTTGCTGCTTTCTAGTCCTGTGACCCTGGCCATTTGGCATCACCCCTCTGAGATGCTGCCTTCTCGTATATAAAATGCCTCAGATAGGGACTTCCCTGGCGGTGCAGTGGTTAAGACTCCGCGCTTCCATTGCTGGGGGCACGGGTTCGATCCCTGGTCGGGGAACTAAGATACCACATACCACGTAGCGAGGCCAATGAATAAAATGCCTCAAATATAGTGAGAGAAACTCAGTAGAAGTGCCCCTGCAAGGGTCCAGCCACCATGTCAGTGCAGATCTGGCCCCATCAATAGGGAGCCACAGTTCATTCTGCAAACCGAGATGCCTCCAAGAGTGAAACAGGCACTGTGAACAGACATGCCTGGACAGCTGGACCCCTTCCCCAGGTCCCTTCCAGTGGGCCCGGCTCACCACGGCTTAGGGGGATTTCTCCAAGGCAGCTGAGTTCCCCGGGCCCTGGCCGTAGCCTCTAGGCTGAAGGCACAGGTAGTGCCTAAAACCCAAAGCTGCCATCTGCGCCGCACCCCGCCTTGCCCCGCACCAGGCCCTGCGGCAGCCCCATCCTCCGCTAGTGTTGGGGGGCACTCGCCCACCTGCCTGCACCCCCAGCCCACTACCTGCGGCCTCTCCCTCCTGGCCCCGTGCCTCTGCTTCCCCACCCGCTGAGGTTCCTCTTCATCAGAATCTCCCGGGCCCCCGTCTTTCCTGCCCCCCGTCTTTCCTGCCCCCCAGACACTCCCACACACTTGGATCTGACTCTGGTTGCCGCTGGGCTGCCAGGCTCTCGGACACTGGGGCCCAGCTGAGGGAAGGGTGCCTGATTTCATGGAATCTTCCGGGCCGGGCAGAGATGTCTTTCGCAGAGTGGTGCTGGGCTGGGTGGTGCGCTCACACATCCCCACCGCGGCGACCTCCCCTTCAATACGGAACCAGCTTGGGGGGTGATGCGGTAATAGCCATCCTGTTAATTGCTTCCAAATGATCTCTGCATCCATTTGACTAATTGGTCTCTTCCAGACCCCAGCCTGGACACCCTCAGGCTTGGCCCCTGTCAGCCTCACCACTGCTCTGGGTGTCCTCACCCCCAGATCCCCTCCCAACCCTATCTCGTACCTGGGTGACCCCCCGTGACCCCACTTAGGTCCAAGCCGACACCTCCAGCCCTTCCCCTGGAGAGGGAGCAGGGGAGGGGAGGGGACAAAGGACGGTGCTCTGTGATGTGGTCCCAGCCTGCCCACCGGGGTGACTATCAGATGTGGCGCTGGCTTCAGGCCCCAAACTCACTCTAATTACCCCCCACCCTCCCCAAGAGCAGGGGAAAGAGGCCTGGCCTGCACTGGACCTGCTCAGACCCAGCGGGCCCTGAAACCCGACCGACAGCCCTGTTCAGCCCCACCTTAGAGGTGAGAAATGGAGGCTCAGAGACATGAAGAGACTTGCCTGAGGTCACACAGCTGGGAGGTGAGGTGAGGTGACAGGAACCTCCACCTGCCTCAGTGTGGGCACCTGGCCATTTGACCCCCCAGTAGGCTGCAGGGTCCAGGGATGAGCAGGGGAATCTTTATTCTCAGGCCCCGTCTTTGCTTCCAGCAAAGTCACAAGCCAAGGAGCAAAGGGGATGGTCCTTGAGGGCAGACTCTCCAAGCCCAACCGGGGCCAGTTTTTGCCAATAGACACTGCCTCTGGGTAGACCATTTGGCTGCCCTCCCCAGCCAAAGCTGCCCCACTCCTAAGGGCAGAGCCTGGTCCCAGCGCCAGGCAGGAGCCCCCAACTGGGGAGCACAGCTCCCTCTTGAGGGTCCTCCTGGATACACCTGGCTGGGGGCCCCCTTCTTGCCAAATGTCCCAGGACCACTGGGCTGCAGGGGTGGTGACCCTGCTGGCACCCAAGGGGCCTTGAACACTGCTTGTACCCAGGGAGAGTGAGGGCTGCTGGGCACAGGGAGGAGGGGACCTGCCACTTTCCTATATGCCGGCAGGACCTTGGTGTAGGTCAGTTCCAGTACCGGGTCATGGGTCAGGAGCATCCCAAGTGCACAGCGGCTCACCAGCGGGGCGGAAGGAGACCCCAGGAGGGTAACGTGAAGTCTGAGGGCCTAGGGGCTACGACCACCCAAGCTGAGTCTTTTAAAAATTTTATTTTTTTAATTTTAAAGAGCTTTACTGAGATATAAATCCACATACCCTACAATTCACCCCTTTAAAGTGTACAATTCAATGACTTTTAATACATTGTTGCTGTGTAGTCATCACCAGGTCGGTTCTGGAATCTTTTCATCACCCCAAAAGAAACCCTCAACTTTCAGCGGTCATTTACCTATTCCTCCCTCCCTGATCGGCCTTAAGCAACATGAATCTACTCTCTGTCTCTATGGATTTCCCTATTCTGGACATTTTATAGAATGGACTGGTACGTTATCTGTCTCTTTGTGTCTGCTTTCTTTCACTTGGCATAATGTTTCGACGTTCATCCACGTGGTAGCGAGTGTCAGTGCCTCCATCCTTTTCATGGCTGAGTTATAGTCGCTTGTATGGATGGACCACACTTCGTTCATCCATTCTTCTGTCAATGGACCTTTGGCTTGTTTCCTGGCTGTTATGAAGCTCCGAGCTGAGTCTGAAAGGAGGAGGAAGAGGAATTGTTTCAGGATTGAGGGGTGGAGGGGAGACACACTGTGAGCTGCCCCCGCCCCTGCCCACACCAGACCGAGGGCAGCCTCCGACCCCTGTGCCCCCTCAGTGCCTGGCATGGGGCCGCACACGGGGCAGCTGGAACAACCAGGAGCATGGCCTCGGAGACGTGGCCTGTGGCCATGCCCTCCGGTGCCTGGCCGGACCTCTGCATGCCCCAGTCTCCCCCTCTGTAACAGGAGTGACCGTCCCTCCCCCTGCACACACTGGGTGTGAGGGTTCAGTGAGGGAGCGCTCAGATCAGTGCCCACTGCAAGCCATCAACTCACCCATGGCGACCAGCAGGGACCAGTGCCTGTGCAGCTCACCTTGAAAGGTGACTCAGGGTAAAGGGCAGGGTGATAACCATGCAGCGAGGGCCATATTAGTTAGCTCGGGCCATCATAACAAGGTCCCGCAGCCCGGGGGGCCTCACACACAGACAGTCCCTGTCTCCAGTCCTGAGGCTGGAATCTGAGATCCAGGTGTGTGCAGGGATGGTCCCTCCTGAGGCCTCTCTCCTTGGCATGTAGACGGCCGTCTTCTCCCTGTGTCCTCACGGGGTCGTCCCTCTGTGTGTGTCCATGTCCTGACCTCCTCTTCTTATAAGGACACCAGTCCTATGGGATTAGGGCCCCAACCTAGTGGCCTCGTTTTACCTTAATTACATCTTTAAAGATCATATCTCCAAATACAGCCACATTTTGAAGTAGTAGGGGTTAATGACTTGAACATACGAATTTGAGGGTACACAATAGCCCATGAGAAGTGCCAGCAATGACGTGTGCCCCCAGGCCTGTGGATGGGGAGAGGTGGAGACAGGGGCTTGGCCTGTGATTTCTACCTGCCGCCCACCACCCCCATCACAGCTTGGCAGAGCTTGGTAAGAGCTATGGAAGCAAACCCACTCCCACAAGATCACCCCTGCCCCACCCTCACCAGGGTCTTTACACATGCTGGTCCCTCCGCCACCCAGGACGCCCATTAGCCTTTTCTTTCTAGAAACTCCTGCAAGCCCCAGTGCACGGCACTTGGACGCTCCCAGCTCCCCAGGCACGGTGAGTCTCCCTCACCTCCCACGTGCCATCCTGACTCCGAGGCCCGCGTCTCCCGGCTGGGAGGGCAGGCAGGCCCTGTCTGTCTCTGTCCTAGTGCCATCCTGTGTCCCATGGCCAGGATGGTGGAGACGGCCACCAGGAGCTGTGGGGCGCTGGCCAGTGGAGGCCGTGGCGTGAAAGGTGCTCTCAGGGCGCTGGCAGGGAGGAGTGCCCTGGCCCTGCCCCCAGGGACTGGCATGCTACTTGTGTGCGCCTTCACTTCCCACAGGACCTCTGGGCACGGCTGTCTGACCCCAAGCCTGCAGAGAGAAGGGGCTGTGTTCTGGGCCTTCACTGGCTGGCCACCCCCCACCAGCAGACTGCCTGCCAGGGGACAGGCTGCCAGATGGCATCAGTGGACCGGTGGGTCCTGAATCCTAGTCTCTCATCACTGTGGGCCCAAATCCTGGATCAGGCAAGGCGTGAGGGAGTCAGGTCAGGAAGGGGCTGGTTGGGCGCACGCTTACTTTTGTTGTTAGGAAATGTTTCTTATTTCCCAGCTTCAGGAGGCCGGGGAAGGACACTCACCTCCCCTCTCCCTACTGGGTGGGCTTCCCTCCACAGAGCAAGACAGCCCCCCAGGGGTCCCCTGGCATCTCCATCCTGGCCAGCGGCCAGTGTTGCCTGCAAGCCCGCTGGGCCTGCCACGAATAGCCAGTGCTATAACTCCTCACCTGCAGGGTTAGGACCCTGACCTCAGGCATGGTCCAGCCCCTGCCCATTGGCCTTGACTAGTCACTGCTCCCAGCACCCCCCTGGGAGCACGGGCTCTGCCGGACCTTGGGATCTCTGCCCTGGCTGTTCACACCACCTACAGCACCCAATCCCCTCTCTGTTCCCATTGTTGGCTTGCCTAGATTCTTCCTGTTCTTGGCGGTCCAGCTCAGAGAGTGCCTCCCCAGAGGGGGTGTCCCTGCATCCCCCTCCCCACACTCCCTGGCTGGATCAGGAGTCCCTCCTCCCTGCTCCTCGAGTCCGTCTCCCCCACGGGGCCGTGAGGTTCTAAGGAGGCCAGGACTGCTCTGCTGTTCTCTACTTCCTCAGTGTCTCCACCTGGGGCTTGGCCTGAATCAATCCCCCTGGCGATGGTGAATGAATACATGAATGAATGAATGAAATCCCCATAGCATCCTTTGATCTGATGACATTGGTCATTTGAGTGAAAAAATGCAGAAAAGAAGTTGGAAATACGGGTCCTGACAATATTGGCACTTAAGGCGGGTGGGCGGGAACAAAACAGCATCACCTCATCTCACCGCCTGGCAGGGTGGGCAGCCCATTTGGAGTCACTGCTTCCAATAGGGATAGAGGGGGTTTTCTGGAACATCGGGTCTGGCAAAACTCCAGAAAATTTGTAGACTAGAAAATGACCCATCATAAGAACTGCTCATCAGAGGCGAGGCGTGGAGCTGATTCTGAGGCAGTTTTCAAACGGGACAGAGTTCGTCCAGCAGAGAGGACTGCCCGGGTAGCTGCAAAGAAAAGAGTTGCACTCAGGCATGTCCTGCAGAGCTGGAAGGCGTGCAAGCCAGGGCCACCTCCAGGAAGGACATCGGGCAGGATCTGTGACGATGGTCACTGGAATGCCCCTGGCTCTAGGAATCCCACAGGTGGCACTTCATCTCACAAAGTCCATAAAGAAATATGCCTAGGAACGTCCACTGCAGCCTCATTCACCAGGATATTAACCCAGATACAATGCAAACCACCCCCACGTGGAGACGGTGGCGTGCAGTCGTCGCCGTGACAGAGAGCTCCCCGACGGAAGGCTCTTGGGGTGGCCTGTACGGGAACCACACAGTAGCATCACAGCGTGGGGACTGCAATCCCATCTGTGACTTGCTGGGTTCAAATCCAAATTCTGCCACTTCCTACCTGTGTGGGTTTGGGCAAGTGAACCTCTCCAAGCCTCAGTTCCCTCATCTGTAAAATGGGGTGATTCCCGTGAGGCTGAGATGAATTAGCACAGGCAAAGCACTCGGGGCAGTGTCTGGCATGCCTGGGTACCGGACCTGTGCTTACTGCGTTAGTAGTATTTGCGCACACTCGTGGATACGCAGAATGTTTCTGAAAGATACAGGAAACTGTAGGAGTGGTTAGTTACCTCTGGGAAGGAGGGTGCAGGAAGGGATGAGTGGGAAGAGGACGGTTCACTATCACCCTTGGGGTGTTTTCTTTTGCGGTACGCGGGCCTCTCACTGCTGTGGCCTCTCCCGTTGCCGAGCACAGGCTCCGGACGCGCAGGCTCAGCGGCCATGGCTCACGGGCCCAGCCGCTCCGCGGCATGTGGGATCTTCCCGGACCAGGGCACGAACCCGTGTCCCCTGAATCGGCAGGCGGACCCTCAACCACTGCGCCACCAAGGAAGCCCCACCCTTTGGTGTTGATTTCACTGTTGTTTTGATTTTTACTGTGAGCAGGTATTGCTTTGGTGATTCGTAAGGGAGTTGCTACTCGAGACATGCTTAGCCGAGGCCATTTGGCTGGGGCAGAGGGGACAATGAGGGATCAGGATTAACGCCTGCAGAGATAAGCAGGAAGGAAGCGGACGGGGGGCAGCGGGGTCCCGCCCTGTGCCCTGTACACGCGCATTTTCCTCTGACAGCAGCTCTGCCCAGGAAGGATGCTGCATCTGGTGGGAGCCCAGGCAGCAGGAGCTCGGTGCGTGTGCACGGCGGGGCTGGATTCAGACTCCACAGCCTTGCTCTCTTCCACTCATCAATCGGACCCACGAGCAGGAAATGAGACCCACCAAGGGTCCCCTTGCAGGTTATTTTGGGTGAACGTCTCAGCACAAACAGGAACCTTCCCGCCGCCTACCTCCGCGCTATAAGTAATGAACTACAGTGTAGACCTCGGCAGGGCTCCTTGGAGACCCCAGGCCCTAGACCCACTCTCCCAATTCACACGCAAAACCCTGACACAGGGAGATGAAAGTAGGTCCAACTCGGGGACTGACGGACGGTGGCATTTAAGCCAAGACCCCACTTGACTTAAGAGGGGCCTTGGGGCCCAGTAGATGTGGCCACGGCCGGCTTGAGGCCCACACAATGTAGCTAATTGGCCTCCGCATTTCTCTCTCTTGAATTTTAAATCCTTTTAGCCACAGATTACTGGACAATGGGCTGAATTCTCGGCGCTGTCATTAGGCTGGAGGACAGCGCGGGGTCGCTGTCCCTGGGCCAGCCTCGTTACCGGGTGGTTGAGAGGTGTGGGTGTATCTCCTGGGGACGTGTCTCAGAGCCACGATGCCAATTTCATCCTGACAAAGGAGCCTCTCCCCGCGGCTCAGGGCCTGCAACCCAGAAGGCCCTCAGCCTGCTCTTTGGTGCTCTTGTTCTGAGTGAACAGCGGGCACCAGAATCCAAGTCAAACCCCGACCTCTGCCCTGTACAGGCACATGTTCCCAGGGCGGAGGATCCTTTGGAGTGTGGGCCCGAGGCCGGGCTGGGCTGCATCGCTCCCCAGAGCGCCCTGCCTTTGCTGGACAATCACCTCGGCCCCTCTCGTTCCTGCGGCTTTTGATCTCACCTGCCTGCAGACTTGCAGCCATTGCCCCCACCCCATGCCCTGCACCCTCTTACCTGACCCTCCCTGACCCGCGGGGTCCCACCAATGCCACCTCCAGGGCGCCGGGCCATGGCATGGGGTGGAGGCTTTGACCCAGTCACACCTGGACCAGTAAAGATGCCAGAGCCCTAGGTCCCTTCCCACTGCCCCCCCCCCGCCCATCTACGAATGTGAGATCACGGGAGTTTGGGGAGCGTAGGCCCCTAAAACACAGCTCCTGGTAAAGGTGGAAGACAAGCGCTTTGCCCCATGGCGGGCACCCTTCCCAGGCTCTGTGTTCCCCACACGGCTGCTGCAGCCTCCCTTATAAATCACCAGTGATGAGTTTTTTTTTTTTAATTACATTTTATTTTTGGCTGAGTTGGGTCTTCGTTGCTGTGCGCGGGCTTTCTCTAGTTGCGGCGAGCTGGGGCTACTCTTCATTGCAGTGCGTGGGCTTCTCATTGCGGTGGCTTCTCTTGCTGCGGAACACGGGCTCTAGGCGCACGGGCCTCAGTAGCTGTGGCACGTGGGCTCAGTAGCTCGCGGGCTCTAGAGCGCAGGCTCAGTAGTTGTGGTGCACGGGCTTAGTTGCTCCGCGGCATGTGGGATCTTCCCAGACCAGGACTCGAAACCGTGTCCCCTGCATTGGCAGGCAGATTCTTAACCACTGCGCCACCAGGGAAGTCCTGATGAGCTTTTAAACAGAGTCTTTCTTGTACCTAGATGAGGCCACATTTTGACAACTTGACTCCACAGCAAAGAGAGATCCAGGGTCCTGGGTGCCTTGTCTGGCACCCGGGGACAACCTGGCCGGGGTACCCACTGTCCCAGCCCTGCTGAGGCTGCCATGGGACTTCGCCGCAGGCTGGTACCTGGGCTCTTTCCGCAGTGCCAACTCACAAAGCTATTTGTTTTTATAGAGATTTATTGAGATATAACTCACATGTCACACAGTTCACCCACTTAAGGTGTTTTAGTGGGTTCAGCGGGTTTTAGAGTATTCAGACGCTCAGCCATCACCACTATCAACTTAGAACATGTTACTCACCCCTCAGAAACCCTTCACCCATAAGAATTGCTCGCTTTTCTCCCAACCCCCAGCCGCTGGCCAGTACTCACCTAATTTCTGTTTGTATAAACAAGCCCATTCTGGAAATGTCACATAACAATAGGTGGTCTTTTGTGACGGGCCGCACCTACTTTTTTCTTTTTTTTTTTTTATTGAAGTGTAGTTTCTTTACAATGTTGTGTTAGTTTCAGGTGTACGGCACAGTGATTCAGTTATTCTTTTTCAGGTTCTTTTCCCTTATAGGCTATTATAAAATATTGAGCAGAGTTCCCTGTGCTCTACAGTAGGTCCTTGTTGGTTTTCTCTTTTATATACAGTAATGTGTATCTGTTAATCCCAAACTCCTAATTTATCCCTCCCCCCTTTCCCTTTTGGTAACCGTAAGTTTGTTTTCTATGCCTATGGGTCTATTTGTTTTGTAAATAAGTTCATTTCTATCTTTTTTTTTTTTTTTTTTTTAGATTTCACATACAGGCAGTATCATATGGTGTTTGTCTTTCTCTGTCTGGCTTACTTCACTTAGTATGACAATCTCTAGGTCCATCCATGTTGCTGAAAATGGCACTATTTCGTTCTTTTTGATGGCTGAGTAATATTCCATTGTATATGTACCACATCTGCTTTATCCATTCCTCTGCAGATGGACATTTAGGTTGTTTCCATGTCTTGGCTCTTGTGAATAGTGCTGCTATGAACACGGGGCTGCATGTATCTTTTCAATTTAGAGTTTTCTCTAGATATATGCCCAAGTGGGATTGCAAGATCACATGGCAACCCTATTTTTAGTTTTTTAAGGAACCTCCATACTGTGCCCCATAGTGGCTGCACCAATTTACATTCCCACCAGCAGTGTAGGAGGGTTCCCTTTTCTCTGCACCTTCTCCAGCATTTATTATTTGTACACTTTTTTTTGTTTGTTTGTTTCTTGTTTTTTGCGGTACGCGGGCCTCTCACTGTTGCGGCCTCTCCCGTTGTGGAGCACAGGCTCCGGACGCACAGGCTCAGCGGCCATGGCTCACGGGCCCAGCCACTCTGCGGCATGTGGGATCTTCCCGGACCGGGGCACGAACCCGTGTCCCCTGCATCGGCAGGCGGACTCTCAACCACTGCAACACCAGGGAAGCCCTGATGATGGTCATTCTGAGTGGAATGAGGTAATGTCTCACTGTAGTTTCGATTTGCATTTCTCTGATAATTAGCGATGTTGAGCATCTTTTCATGTGCCCGTCGGCCATCCGGATGACTTCTTTGGAGCAATGTCTTTCTGAAGCAAAGCAAAGACACCCTCTTCTCTCGAGCGCCCCCTCTAGCACCCGCTAACAACCCACAGATAGTATATTGTGAGAGGTAGGGCCCCAGCTCCCACCTGGTGTGGAGACAGCAGGCTTTTCAGCCATTTCTTTCAAGCTAGACTCTGAAAATCGGTGGGCAAGACCCACAGGGAGGCTCGTAGGAGCGGCCCGGTTCATATCAGGCTGGCTGAATTCCAAAGGAAATAGCACTGATAGTCCTAACAGTGAGTGTAATTACAGCCCCTGTGTGCCGTGCCAGGAGTGCAATTGGACGTAACTATTTTTTGCAATCTTCACCGACTTAAGCCCTGCAGTCACACTGCTAGATGTGGCAGGGCCAGCAATTGGTCCAGAACCTTCTTCCTAGCTCTCTGTCCTGCAATGTAACCCCATCACTGGCCCTGGGATGGGGAAAGGACAGGAAAGCCCCAGGAACCAGAGGCAGTACCAGCTCTGGGGACCTGCCCCTGGGAGCCCTGATGGTACAAGGTCATTTTGGAAGATAACCCATGAAGAAACCTGATTTTGCATCACAAACCTCTTGTAAAAGTATTCTTAAAACATCGGGCCTTAATTCCTTCCCAAAAGAAGTTCGTCGCGAGCCTGGCCGTCAGCATCTGTGTCTCTGTGCATCTTCCGCTGGGATGACTCTGCACGGTGCCACCCGTCAAGGTGGCCTTGGGAGTATGCGTTCAGACCACTGGTGCCTCATCTGTGACTGATTGAAATCAGACAGATCAGACCTCGAGGCCACTGACATCCACCTGGAAGACACATACCTACCTGGAGACCCCTGACAGCCACTCGGCACGTGTCATGAGCACTAAGGAGACATGGCCATCTTCACCATAAGCCCCGCCCACGCTTCAGTAGCTTCCAAATTTCCAACAAGGCAAATCTGACATCCACCAGCTATGGAAATTGCTGTCTTAGACCATCTGTGAGATCAAATACAGTCTGAGAACTCCTCTATAAACGTTTTGTCACTCTCTCATTCATTCATTCACTCTCTCATTCATTCAACCATTCAACAGCATTTTGAACTCCTGCTTCACGCCAGGCCATGAGCTGAGAATGCAGTGTGAAGAGGACACATTCCTTTCCTGGCGGAGGCAGGGGTGGGTGGGGAGGGCCAGGAGACACCTACCACCAGGGAGAAGGTGGGTGACAAAAGTGAGTGACAGCAACACATTCAGGCCCTTTGGGCACGAGCTGGGGGCCCCCTACTGAGCCTGGGTAGGTCAGGAAGCAGCCTCTGCCCGCTTCATGCTGGCTAGCTTCGGACCCTAACTAACCACTCAGTAAGCATCATGGGTCCCTCCTACACTCCAAATCTCTCTCATTTTATTTTCCCCGAAGAGTTCCACCTTTGGGCATGTCTTCCCTTTCACCCCACACCCCTCTTTGCCTGGAACCCGAGTTCTGTGCAACAGGCAGCGTAGAGACAACTGGCTCCATTTCACAGGTGAGGAAACTGAGGCACAGAACGTAACCAGTTTCCTCAAGAGCACACGGGGGGAGTGGATGAGCTGAGTTTTGAATCCAGGAGCCAAACCCACACACTGCTCCCCGTTTAGTAACCATCAACGAGAAAGAGAAAGCCAAGCAGGCAATGCTATTCTTCTGGATGTAATTTGTAGCCCGCAGGGGGTGGTCACACCCAGAGTTTGACAAAAACAGCAAATCTATTTGCCAGACACTGATATAGTACTTGCTATAGACAACGTGCTCTTTGAAGCATTTTATAAATATTAACTCCTTTAAGCCGCACAACGACCCTAGTGGATTTTCTCAGAGAGGAGAAAACAGAGGCACAGAGAGGTCAAGCAACTTGCCTGTAGGTGCTCAGCGGCCTAAGGGCAGAGCCAGGATTCATAGGCAGGGACCCGGGCTTTGGAATTTGTCTGAACCACCAGGTGCTGCTGCCTAACTCAGGACACCTTGAAGGATAATTACGGCGATTATGTGCTGGGTGGGGAAAAGCTCGTGATAAAATATTAAGCGAAAAAGCAGCGTTCAATATTGTATGTGTATTTTGTTTGCAAACAGGAGAAAAAATATAGACATCCTTTTATATGGAAAACGTGGTAGCCATGTATTACCTGGGGCCTGGTCCTGGCAGGGGGCAGACATAAAACACAGGACACAAGAGTGATTAGCGTGGAGGAATGGGGGTGAGGAGGGACCTTTTTTCCTACCATGTTGATCCCACCCTATTGTCTTTACAACAAAAATAGCTCGTTTCCCCATGAGTGGGTTTCTTTAAAGTGTCACTTTAAAGAAAATTCCTTTCGGATTCTCCAGGCTCATTCAGGTGCCTGGAGTGAGAGGAAGGGGGCCCATTATCCCGGGCTCGGGACACAGGGACAGGAGTCCCATCTCTGCTGGGCTTTGATCTCAGAACGCATCACCTGAAAGAAAAATGGCCTTTCTCTGGGATGCTAGGACATCCGGATGTAACCAGACCCCACGTGCAGAAATGTGTGTGAGGCCGGAAGCTCAGGCCTCCCACGGACCCCAGCTCCCCAGCAGTGCTTCCACGCAGGCATCTCCCCCAAGCCCCGTCGTAGGGACCCTCGGAGGGTCCTGGACCAGCGAGGCAGTCGACCTCCCCCGAGATGCCCCAGCTGCAAACCCACCAGCAAAAGTGCGCTACACACGACCACATCCCGAGTTGTCAGGGGTGGAGGGAGGGGGAGGGGTGGGGGCTGCTGCCACCAGTGCTGTTCACACAGGATGGAAGAGCTTGGGGACACTTCTGCCGTAGCCGCCGGTGCGTGGCCGGGGTCGCACACTGAAGCTGCCTCGCTGCCACGATGAGCACCACAGGCCGTGTGGTCCTGGATGTGGCGGCACACGCAGTGGCTCAGAAGTTAGACTCTGGCCTCAGACCTCGCAGCTCTGTGTCTCCATTTGCTCATCTGTAAAATGGAGACGTAGCAGCATCTACTTCATAGGGTCTTTGTGACGATGACCCCCCAGGCGCAGTGAGCATTGGAGCAACGTCTGCAACCTTTGCTCTCCAGTCCTTGCTGCAGTCCTGTGAGCTGCCTCCTGTCACCCACGCTTTGCAGGGAGGAATTGACATACAGAGAGCGTAAGTGACCGGCCCGGGGTCCCTCGGGGTGGATTCCTTTCTGAGCCTTTCGTGGGGTCACGCCATCTCCCGGGTCATCACTGGACCCCCAGGTCCTGGGACGCGGCAGGGTCTCCCCCATAGAACTCCAGCAGCTGCGAAACTTCCACCCACCAGCTATCTCTCAGACAAAAAGATCTGACAAGAACAAATGGATTCATTTTTATTTTTACTTACATTTATTTCAAAGGAAAATCCACACCTTTGTGAAGAATAGAGACCAACATCCTTTGCCCTGATTACAATGTAACTATAAAACATTACTATGTAACTATTAAAATAACTGCAGAAAACTGTATCATTAAGTTCTCACCAAGTCGCAGGCTCAGACGCAGGCACTTGCTCTTCCTTTGTAAAGGGGAGGCGGGGTGGTATAAAGGCCAACTGCGAATAAGAAAACTTGAAAGAGAAGGAAGAGAGCTTTCTCACCATTTTATGTGATTTCAGCTACACCATCCCCCCTCGGTCCTCTGGAGTCCCTGTCCCACAGCCAGCGTCTTCCTCATGCCAGCGATGTCCCAAGCCCTGGACCTATGGGCTGGGCTGGGACGACGGGAAAGTGGTACAAGCATCCAAGTCTCTGCCCCGAGGTCCCCCCAGTGGGCCTGGGTCTCGTGCCCCCGCAGGCTGCCTTCTACAAAGCCAGGAGGGCCTCCTACTGCCCCTCTTGCCTCCTTCCTCAGAGGCTTTCTCTTTTACCACCTCCACCTACTTCCTTATTTACAGTTGGAGCCAGAGGCCCAGAGAGGGCACGAGGCTTCTGAAGGTCACACAGCGGGCTAGGGGCCCCAAGGGGCTGGATTCTTTATTTATTGACGATGGCTGCAGCGACCTTAACTACACAGTGATCGTATCTAATCCCCCCTCACCCTGTGCAGAGGTGGAGACCAGCTCAGAGGGTTGAGTGACGGGTGCAGGATTTGAATCCAGGCCTGGCGCCCTGGCCCCCATCCTCCCTCGGCCCCGCCCTCTCTGAGCTGCCCTGCTGGCTGCTCATCGCCCACCCACAGCCTTTTGCTGGCATCCTGTCGGGATCAGTAGAGCCCATCACACTCCCTCTTCAGAGCATCCTGGACTCCAACCATCTCCGCCCCCCAATTTGTCTGAATTCTGTGGTCTTTAAAAATCATTCATCTTCAAAGCCGGGAAGAGAAAAGGCTCCAGAGGGGCCAAGTGGGCATTGTGAGTGGCTGGGAGAATGTTGCTTAAGTCCCTGAAATGATGACTAATTGGAACCCTGGGGGTGGGATGGGGGGTGGGGGGTACTCTCACTGTGGGCACTGCACCTGGGGGAGCCTTCGGGTGGGCAGGCAGGCGCGCCCCCTTCCCAAGCTGGTCCAGCCGCGAGTCGAGGGCACCACAGCCCAGCTAAGTGGTCCACAGCCCCAAGTCAGACATTCCAGCTTTGGTTTGGGAAACCACAGGCGCCCCGAGTGAGTCCCACTGGACTTGGGCTCCTGGGTGGGAGGCACTGCAGTCGCGGGTACCGGCTGGGATGGGGGGTTGTAATAACAGCTTTAAATAAAAGACATTTATTCTCTCACGGTTCTGGAGGGCAGAAGTCTGAAATCAAGGTGTTGGCAGGAACGAGCTCCTTCCAAAGGCTCTGGGGGAGGAGACTTCCTTGTCTCTCCTGGCATCTGGGGGCTCCAGGTGTCCTTTGGCTTGTGGCTGCATCCTTCCAGTTTCTGCCTCCGTCTTTATATGGCCTGCTCTATGTGTCTGTGTCTTTATTTTTTCTTCTTACAAGGACATCTGTCATTGGATCAGGGTCCACCCTACGCCAGCATGATCTCATCTTAACTCACCTCTGCGAAGACCCTACTTCTAAATAAGGTCCCCTTCACAGGTTCCAGGAGTCGGGACTTGGAGATGTCTTTTGTGGGGACACAGTTCTACCTCTACCCTCTCATGGTGGCAAATCCCTTTGTGGGCATCACCGTAGAGAATCTTTCCCACGCAGCAGCCTGAGAGGGAGACGTGCTAGTGGTGACCGGTGGGGAGAGGGAAAGGAGGAAGGGAAAGATAGGGGTAGGGGATTAAGAGGTACGAACTATTAGGTAAAAAATAATCTACAAGGATATGTTGTACAACACGGGGAATATAGCCAATATTTTATAATAACTATAAATGGAGCACAACCTTTAAAAAGTGTGACTCACTATACTGTACACCTGTAATTTATATAATATTATACCTCAACTCTACTTCAATTCAAAGAATTCATTTACTGTGCTGAGTCTGTAATGCCTAGAAAAGATAGCTTAAGCCAACTTGGTGTTTTGTTAGTGAAGAGCGTTGCTTTAAGCGTGGTTCAATGCGACGTGTAGAGTACTCACATAGCACCCAGGGGAACGGGATTCCAGGCTGACCTTTCATTATTCATTGGGAAAAAGCATTTAATCTCTTTGGGCTTAAGCCTCTTCGTCTTGGACCATAAATACTCATTAGAATAAGTATTTCCTAAAATTCTCCTATTACACAATGCTACAAAATATAAGTCATTTATTAGTGACAGAAGAAAAAAGCCATAGGCCTGAGCAGATTCAGGGGGCGGGGAAATAGCCTCTACCTCCTGTGGGGGGAGCTTCAAAGCCACGTGGCAAAGGGTTGTGGCTACAGGGACCGGCCAATCAGGCGTGGAGGGGCTGCTTCTTTGTATACCACGTATGCCACGCACCGTCTTGAGAATCTGAAGGATGTTGTGGACCTGCCCTCATCCCAACACCCCCGTGTGTGTACACACAGCATTTTGTGTACGATTTTAGGGTGTTCATGCACCCTTGTTTCTGGCCCATCCGTGGAACTCCCCTGTGTGCCAGCAGGCTCCTCCAGGGCGAATCAGCCCTGGGCATCAGGGCCGCAGCCATCAGGGGGCCGTTGGGAGGCCCTGTTGAGGGCTGGTGGCTAACCTTCTTCTCCCCAGTGGAAGACAGTCCCAGTTCCCGTTGCTGTGTGACAGACAATCCGACACTCAGGGGCACGCACCCATTGTCCCACGATGCTCTCAGGTCCTGTGGGTCAGACCCGGGTGCCACAGAGTGTAGGCAGCTTGTCTCCCCAGGCTTCAGCTGGGGAGACCGGGTGCCTGGGTCCTGGGATCATCCGGAGGCCCCTGGGGGGAAGTGGCTCAGAAGCTGGGCTCTGCTGGGCCTGCCGTGGGGCTTGAATTCCTCCCGATGTGGCCGCTGGGCTCCGGAGGGCGTGTCCCCAGAGCAGCACTGCAGGGGGGTGAGCCGGGAGCAGCCCCCTCGCCTTTCGTCTTTCTAACTCTATTGAGGAGTAATCGACAAATATAATTGCGTAGCTTAAAGTTGCCAACGTGACGACGTGATATACGCACACGTGGTGGGATGATTTCCAAGATGGAGATAATCAGCACAGCACGTCCATCTCACACACTGAACTCTTCTGTGCGGAGTGAGAACGCGCTTAAGACCTACTCTGAGCAAAGTTCAGTCTATGACACCGAGTTATTAGCTGTGGTCTCCATGCCGTGCGTTAGAGCCTCAGCAATTGCTCTTCTTGTGACTGAAATATGTGCCCTCCGACGCAGCTCCTTTCCCCCCAACCAGCCCTAGCCATCACCCAGCATCACGCCCACCACTTTCTTCTGGTGAGCCTGAGCCCACCCAGACTCAAGGGGAGGGGACATAGAGCCCTCCTCTCATTGGAAGGTTTCTCAATCACCTTGAATCAATTTCTAAAGCCTGGCAATGGCTCTCCGAGGGCAAGTTGCAGGGAGAGGCACCCACTCAGCACCTCCCACTGGGGGTGATGGGAGCTGACGGAGAGCGCTTCCCACACCCGCAGGGATACAGGCCACCACCGCAGGCTTGGCTCCCAGGGCACCCTGAGCCCCCCTGACCCCCGCCCTTCCAGGGGATGGGGTCTCCGTTTGCCCAGTCCTGGTGTACTCCCTTGTTCAACCTAGCAAATGGGGAGCCCTGCCTTCCTGTTTTAAGTAGGCAGCCAGGACAGACTGCCTGTTGCCACGGTCCTTCCCAGCTAAGCAGAGACTCCGGGTCCCTCTGCTGGGTTCTAAGCCCAGCCCTGCCATTCACGGCTCTCCCCCAGGTCACTCAATCCAGAGCCTCAGGGGTCTCGGGGTAAAATGGAGATAATGACAGCTCTTCCCTCTGGGGACGATTAAGCGTGAACTGCTTAGCACGTGGCCTGGGACACAGCAAGTGCCAGACATCGGCTGTTATTATCATCAGAAAGATCAAAGTTTTGAAGTTTCCCCGGACCCTTTCCCACGATCCCCCATCTGCCCTAAATCCATAACCTTCTCTGGAGCAAGGTATCTGCCTCGAAGAG
The DNA here is from genome assembly GCF_005190385.1 of Monodon monoceros. Classification (NCBI taxonomy): domain Eukaryota; kingdom Metazoa; phylum Chordata; class Mammalia; order Artiodactyla; family Monodontidae; genus Monodon; species Monodon monoceros. The sequence continues at coordinate 103,872,204 of NW_021703784.1, forward strand.
TCTCCCAACAGAACGACCTTTGCTTTGGGGGCAGTTCACCCAGGACTCCTTCGATCCCACACCCCCTGGCCTTGAGACCCTTGGGGCACCTGGTTCCTGTCATATCGAGGAGTTGGCGGCGTCAGTGCCCCCATTTTACAGAGGAGGAAACTGAGCTCAGAGTGTGAAGTGAGTTACCCAAGGTCGCTTTGCCACGGAAAGGAGGCCCCAGGATCAGAAACCGACTGTGTGATCCCAGAGTCAGCACACGTAGCCACTGGCTGCTCTGTCTCTGGCCAATCACAGGTCAACCACATCCAAAAACTGTCACAGAAGCAGCGTGTGGGTCGAGTGCCCTCGATGGGCCAGGATGGCACCAAGCCCTCTTTGCAGACCATCTCATTTCATCCTTCAACAACCCCATGGGGTCTATTTGATCATGACGCCCTCTTAGCAGAGAAGGAGCCCGAAGCAGAGACAGGCTAACTAGCCCCAGGTCCTGCCACGGTTCGAACCTGGATGGCCTGAGCTCACGCGTTATTCATCTCGGGACCATCCCGCACCAACATCCAGCAAGCAAATGAAGGGGAGGATTTAAAAACACAAAGTAACCGCTCTAAAACTAGTGCACACGTGTCGTGGCCACATCGGGTGCTTTGCTAAGTGCTGAGGAGCAGCAGTCATGACCCTCACAGCGCCCTGCAAAAATGAGTAGACCCAGGATCTCACTCTACAGATGAGGGAACTGAGGCTCAGAGGATCTAGATAGTTGATTTCAGGTCCTGTGTATGTTCATTTCCAGGCGGCCCCGCACTGCTGACGGGCAAGCAAAGGGGAAGAGCCGTCTTCTCGCATCTTGTTTGCACGTGGAGTCTCTGCGTCCCTGCTGGCAGACCCCCTGCAGGTTTCTGCCTCCTGGTCAGGCTCCTTCAGCTGCTGGGGGCCCAGAGCTCCGGCCCCTCCAGGCTAGCTCACCTGGGCTCTGGCTGGAGGCCCCGCCAAGCACCTCCCTGCCTGGAAACACCTGGCTGCCACCTCCCCGTGGGAAGCTGCAGACACTAAGGGCAGGTGAGAAGCCAGGGGCTGACTGCCCCCACCCCGAACCCTGAGACGGCTGCCCTGCTCAGTGTCGTCCTTAAGAGGCTGGGGCCACAGGCCAGTCCTCCTGGCGAAACGCAATCGTCCTCCTGGGAGAGGGGCCTCCTCTTGGCGGGCGAGGCTGCGGAGGCCGTCCCACGAAGGGCCCTCTCAGGAGCATCACCTTCCCGCGGCCCCGTCCTCCCCTTTGTTGAGATTCCCACTTAGAATATCAAAGCTGCGGGGCCACAATGCCCCACTGAAAGCTGAGTCACCCAGGTTCTGTGACACCACCAAGCCCTCCTGCCGTCTCACTCTGAGCGGGGGCTCCTAGTGCCAAATGAAAAGGAAATCCCCGGCCAAGGGTGGGACTGGGCTGCGGCGGGGCCTGGTGAGGCCGGCGCCGCATAAAGGGGCCTTGTTCGCAAATCAAAAGGGCCTGAACACAAAAGGGAGAGAAGAAAGGGCCGGGTGGAGGGGCCAGCTGCAGTCTGGCGCACCTTGAAGGGCACGGAGTGCCAGGCCCGCAGCGCCCGCTGGCGGGGCGGCCCCTCCTCCACCGCTCCCCTGGCAGCACTGGGCTTTTCCAGAAGCCCTGCAGTGGGAGGCAGACAAGCACGGGGTGGGGTCTCACATGGAGCCAAACAGCCGCACCCTCGAGACCCTGGCACCGGGTGTGAGTGGGGGGTGCCCACGGGGGCAGCTGGCGCCAGCTTCCCGCCAGCACCAGCGATGCCAGCACCATCAACGGCACCCTTACCACCAGCAGCACCAACAATGCCAAGAGCACCACAAGCTCCAGTCCTGCATCCGTGAAATAAGGACAATGCCGTGGTACCCACCTTGCAGAACTGTTGTCAGGATTAAATGAGTGCATCCAGACAAGGTCCTTAGAATCGTGTGGGCAGAGGGCAACCAACAGTTAGGAGGCATTTGCCCTGGGCCAGACTCCACTCTAAATGCCTCACGTGAGGCATTTGCTCCAGAGGGTGACACTCTTGTCATAATTCTCACTTTACAGATGAGGACGCTGACGCCTGGAGAGGTTCGGGAGATTGCCCTCAGCTGGGATGTCGCGCCCCAGAATCTGAACACAGGCACTCTGATTCCAGAGCCTGTGCCCAAAGCAGGCTGCCAGGCTGCCTCTCAAGTGGATGAGCCGGGAGGGCCCAGGGCACGAAGGAGGCCGAGGCCACCAGCAGAGCTGACCCCGAGCCCCTGCCCGGGTCACGCCCAGCGCTGCACCTCCAGGGCCCACAGGATCTATCTGCCCAGGGGCTGGACTCAGAAAAGTGCTGCAACGTGGTCTCAAGGCAGCAACGATCCATAGCCTGCAGCTGCCGGCCTGCCCTGTGAATCTCCGACTTGCTGGCACCACAGTCCCAGCCCAGGATTTATCCAATTCCTGGATAAATCAAGGAGATGTATTATGTATCCTGACATGATTCGGCCTGGCTCCTGGGTCAGTGGCACGGTCATTTTTCTCCGTGATCAGCACACAGCCACCAAACTGATGGGTTCCCAGAGTCTAGGCTGTAGCTCCCAGCCTAGGTGACTAATGCATGCTTTTGCCACTTCGTGGCATTTCTCACCAAGAAGCAGCCCCCATGAGACCCCAGGATCCCGAGGTCCATGTGTCCTCAACCAGGTGCTAAGTCTCTGATGCTCAGGACAGCACGCCCTTTGCCCTTTCAGGATGAGAGAGGATGATTCCGCAGATGCCTTCGTGTTCTCGAGTCCAACTTTCCACCCAGAGTCAAGTTCGCCGTGACGTCCCGAGGGGCCAGCCCCGCCTTAGGCTGACTCCAAAACCCAGAGAGCACATGTTTGCAGTCAGACAGACCTGAGTCCCAGTCGTGGTGCTGCCATTTACCAGCTGAGCGGCCTTGGATAAGTAAGTCACCCTCTCTGGGCCTCAGTCCCTCGCGTACAAAATGAGGATGATGGTAATGACACCCATCTCTCGGAGCCGTCATCAATGAGTTAATCCATGTAAAGTCCCTAGGATAGTGCTGGCAGAGAGCAAGCCCTGTCTTAGCAAATAACAACAACGATAATCATAACAGGGGGATGATGGTGACGAGCCCAGTGTTTAGCTTAAGTTCTCAGAAAATTATAGTTGTTGGGAATGGCAAGTTGCCTTGGGCTACAAGGCAAACTTGCCCTTCGGGGCGGAGGTCTTAGCAGCAGCCGGCTCCTCACTCGGGGGGCCAGGTGGGCTTCACCAGCCCAGCCGTGAGCTCAGAGGAGATGGCAGCCCGGTGGCAACCACAAAGATAGCAGCCCGGTGACAACCACAAAGAGCCTCAGGGCCTCGTCCTGGGACTCCCGGGCCGCCTGCACCCTGAGGGCACTTGCAGACACCCTTCTGGGCACCTGAGTAGGTACGGGCTTTGCTCCTTCCTCAGTCCATCTGCTCGCCCAGACCTAGAGCTTCCCGTCTCATCCAGGTACCCGAGCCCCGTGTTGCCAGGAGCAGCCTCCAGCCCAAGTCCTGGCCTTTGAGGGAGCTGGTTATGCTGGGGAGGCGGAAACGGCTCTGCACCCTCTTACCTGTAGCAGCAAAACCAACTTCTTAGACAACACTTTTAAGCAGGCTTCCCCAACCTGGCCCCCACTGCTCCCCACAGCCCAGGTCTCTTTTTGGTTTTTGTAAATCGCCATGGCCAGCTTTGACGTGGCCCTTTGGTGATTTGGGTCATCGACAGGCAGGCCCTGCACAGGGAAGCTGCCCTAGAGGCAGGGAGCCCTCTCATCCCAATGGCAAGAAAGGAACAGGCTCCTCTCTCAAGCCTTTGGGGGGCAAAGGAGTGGTGGTGGAGGGGCTGGCTGGCTATGAAGCAATCCCACAGAGGCCCTGCCAGCACTTGGGTGAGGTTAGGGCCTTGAGGTCCCCTGGGTCACACGGTAGGCGGCAGCTGAGAATGGAACCTCCCAGAGGGAACCCAGCACGGGGCCTTTGGAGTCAGGAAGTCTGGTTTGCACTTCAGCTCTGGCGCTCTCCAGCCTGTGGCAGGTCGCTTATCCTGCGTGAGCCCCAGTTTCCTCATTTTAAAAATGAAGGTGGTGATAGAAAATCAAACCTCCTGACACCATGGCAGTTGAGGACAATGCCTGGCACACAGTAGGTGCTCAGCAGGAGCTGTGATGGTCATAGTGGTGATGACGATGACGACGAAGATAGGATGTCAGTGAAGATGGTGAGATGACGATAATGACGAAGAAGGTGAAGGAGTTAGTCACGATGGTGGTGAAGGAGATGGTGACGATGATCTTGAAGAGGGTTATAATGAAGAGGGTGAAGATTCGGATGTATGGCTGTATAGGCTGAAGATCTACTGCAGTTCTCTCTTTACGGGCACAGAGAAGGGAGGAACTAACCCAAAGTCAAAGCAATTAGTGGTAGAGCCCAACCTGGCATCTTAAGCTCCTAACTCCCATTCCAGTTCTCTTTCCCCTGACCCTACATCCCTTGATACCACCTTGAGCTGAAGCAACTGGTCTAAATCCTTAAGTGTGTCCCCGAGATTCATGATACCCAGAATTAGATGCCTTGGGCTTCTAACAGATGTGTGGAGTCTGCCGGTTGCTTCCTCCATTTCCCTCCTCCCTTTCTTTAGAACAGAAGCCCTGTAGGTTGATATGGCCAATGGAATGCAGGCAGAAGTAATTGGATGGGGTTCTTAAGGAACTCTTTTTTGCCCTTCCCTCCATCTTCCTCCCTCTGTCTGGGATGCCAACAGGGTGGCTGGATCTGGAGCAGCAATCTTGGATCATGAGGTCGTGAGAAAGGAAGTTCCATGCTGAAGAGTGAGGAGGAGAAGAAAGGGAAAGGACCAGGGTCCTTGATGACCACAGAACCTCACACCAGTGTCAGGATGCTCAACTGTGCTACAGAAGTGAATCACCTGCCCTGTGGAGCATTCATGCTGGTTCGGGGAGACAGGAAATAAAACAATAAACATGTGAATGTGTTCAAGTCAGGTGGTGATAAAGCCAAAGAAAGGGTTGGAGAGTAGCCATGTTGTGCTGCTTTAGAAGGAGTGAAAGTCCTCTAAGTCCTGCATAAAGTCCATCAGAGGGGAGGAGGGTCTTGGAAATATGCTTCGTGTGGTCAAGGAACAAACAGGGGTCAGGGAGCTGGGGTTGTGTGAATACCGAGGTGTAAATGGAGTTGGATGTGGACCTCCAAAAGACATGTCCATGTCCCAGTCCTGGAACATGTATTACCTCATATGGCAAAAGGTATAATTAAGCTAAGGCTCTTGAGATGAGGAGTTTATCCTGGACTCTCTGAGTGGGCCCTACGTGCAATCACATTTGTCCCTATAAGAGAGACACACAGAGGAGAAAGAGGGGGAGCTGGGGGCCATGTAACCACAGAGGCAGAGACTGGAGTGAGGCAGCCACAAGCCGAGGGTTGCAGACAGTCACTTGAAGCTGGAAGAGACAGGAGGGATCCTCCCCTAGAGCCTTTGTGGGGAGCACAGCCCTGACGACACCTTGAATTTGAACTTCTGGCATTCGACTGTGAGAGGATGAATTCTTATTGCTTTAAGTCACCATGTTTGAAGTCCTTTGTTACAGCATCCCCAGGAAACTAACACGGGGTGAGTGGCGGGTGCTGAGATCAGAGACAGAGGTGGAGACCTATTGCACAGGGCCTCGTAAGCCACCTCGAGGACTCCAGTGAGAGGAGCGGCCATTGCAGGATCAGGAGCTGGGTGTGGTGGGATCTGATGTGCATTTTTAAAGGACACTCTGGTTGCCAGGTGGGAGGAAATGGGCTGGGAGACATCTGCAGTCATCCAGATACTAGAAGGTGCCCCTGGCCTCGAGGGCCCTGCCCAGGGCTGCCCCACATGCCATCGGGAAGTTGCTTTCGGTGTTCCAAGTGCTCTGGGGGCAGAGAATAGGGCATGGCTGGGCCCCTCTGATTAGCCAAACAGAACAGATGTGTTTTTAATGGGGAACAAGAGGCCATGTGCCCTCCGGGCAGAGACATGGTTGTGTGTAAATATTTAGAAAACTGGGTGTGATGTGTTCATATAAAAAAAATTCCCTTCCTTTTCTTTGAATGACACAGTGGAAACACCCAATTGTTTTCACACCAGCATACAGGCTGGTCAGTGACCTTCGGTGGGCTGAGGCAAAGGGGACAGAAGGGGAGAAGGTGGTCCAGTAGCCTTCAACCACAAGCCCTCCATCAGGTAACAGAAGAACCTGGGTTCAGCTGGCCCTTGGGCAACCCCAAGGCACAGTCACCAATGGGAGCTGCATGGAGACAAAGACCAATGGCTGAGGCCGAATCCTCAGGTAAGCGGTTTTATCAGTCAAGTGGAATCAGGGACCTTGGCAGCTGGGTGAAGAGGCAGAGCTACTGCACCTAAAATTAGTTTGCAGAAGAGATCATTTTTCTCAAAGTGCCTGCACATTCCCCCAATCCACCTTTGCTCACACTACATCACCTCTTCTCTGCTCTTCACCTGTCCAATTCCTGGCTCTAGGTGAGCAGATGCCTAAGGTGGGTGCAGTATTCAGGAGACCCTGGGCTGTGAGTGCAAGAGGACTTCCTTTGGGCCACCCAAGAGGAGGATAAAATCAAGACAGGAAAAACACTTGGGGCATCTAGTTAAGGGGCTGGGTGGAGTTGGAGATCACAGTGCTGAGCCTGGGGGCCACCCTGTGGTTCAAGGACATGGCTGCTGCACTGCCTACAGTGGGGGAGCTTTTAAGGGCACCGAGGCGCTCCGGCATCGCCCAGACTGCTCTAAGCCATGCCCCAAGCTTGCATGTCCAAGGCCATCACCTCCATGGTGCGCCAGCCCAGGCTACCCCGTGACTTCCCTCTTCTTGAGCTCCTTTAGCATTCATAAGACAGAAGGAGAGAGCTCATGAACACCTGCTGTGTGCCAGTCTCTATTCCAGGGCTTTACATGTTTTGTATCACTCTCATCACATCTTGAAAAACAGGAGCTATTGATATCCTCCTTTTGCAGATGAGAAAACAGACTCAGAGACGTGGAGACTAGTCCAGATTCACACACGCCTGTTTGTGTATCACACTGTCTTTCCCAGCTCAGAATTCATCTCATTCTCCAAGTATGTATTGAATGCTGTTTGGCACATGGCTCTGTTCCAAGCACAGTGGGTATCATAATGAAAATAACAGATGCAAACCCCTGCTTTTGGAAGGAGGCTTCTGGTGCTGGAAATGTTCCGATCCTCAAACACAAGTGTGTTCAGTTTGAAAATCATCAAAGTGTACCTCCACCATCTGTGCATTTACTGTACTTAAAGAAGAAAAATTTTTAGATCCCTGCCTTCACTGAGGTTACATCCTGGTGTGTGAGATATGGTAGGCTGAATTAAGGCCCCCAAAGATATGCAGGTCCTAGTAACTTGAACCTGTATGTCACTTTGTGTGGCAAAAGAAACTTTGCAGATGTGATTAAGTTAAAAATATTGAGATGGGGAGAGTATCCTGCATTATCCAGGTGGGCCCTGATTATAACCAAAAATTTCCTTATAAGAGCTAGGCTCAGGGAGATTTGATTACAGCAGAGGAAGTAGGACATGTAATAATGGAGGCAGAGGTTAGAGTGATGCAATTAAGAAGTTATGAGCCAAGGAATGCAGGCAACCTCTAGAACCTGGAAAGAACAAAGAGTGGATTCTCCCTGGAGCCTCCAGAAGGAACCAGCCCTGATGACACCTTGACTTTAGTCTAGTGAAACTAACTTCAGATTTCTGGCCTCCAGAACTTGAAGAGGATAAATTTCTGCTGTTTTAAGCCATCAAGTTTGTGGTGATTTGTTACAGCAGCAACAAGAAGCTAATACACAGAGAACTTTTATTTTCTTGAACCACTTGAGATAGTTGCCAGTGTGATACCTCACCACCCCCTGACTGCCCTAGTGCATATTTCTTACAAACAGTGACATTCTTCTGCATTATCACAACAAACTATCAAAATCAAGAAATTGATGCTGATATATCACTACACACTTCTGGCTTCACCAATTGTCTCAATAGTGTCTTTCTAGCAAAGCATCCAGTTCAGAATCTTAGTCTCCTTCAGTCTGGAACCATTCTTCAGTCTTCCCTTGACCTTCACAGTCCTGATGTTTTTGGATGCAGACCAGTTATTATTATTTTTTTTTTTTGCGGTACGTGGGCCTCTCACTGTTGTGGCCTCTCCCGCTGTGGAGCACAGACTCCGGACGCGCAGGCTCAGCGGCCATGGCTCACGGGCCCAGCCGCTCCGCGGCATGTGGGATCTTCCCGGACCGGGGCATGAACCCGCATCCCCTGCATCGGCAGGTGGACTCTCAACCACTGCACCACCAGGGAAGCCCCAGGCCAGTTATTTTGAAGAGTGACTTCCAATTTGGGTTTGTCTGATGTGCCCTCAGGAAGAGGTTCAGGCAGGTTCTGCATTTTTTTGCAAGAAGTGATGCTGCATCCTTCTCACTGCCTCCTGTCAGGTGGTGTGCAATTTCAGTCAGCCCACAGCTGGTGCCATCCACCCTGATTGGTGGAGTCTGCTGGCCTGCTGCGCTGTGATGTTCCTCCACCTTCATAATTAATATGTATTTCAATTTATTTGTTTACTTATTTATGTCATCATGGAGTCATGGTTTCTTATTTTAGTCAATGAATTATAGTACATTTCTATCATTATTTACTTTGACCCTGAATTTGTTCTGTATCTGACCAGTGAAAGCCCCTTTTGATGTGTCTTATAATTCTTTGAGCGCTTCCCGCTTCACTGGAATAAGATGCTCCAGGCTCACCTGGTGCCTTCCCTGTCCCTGGAATCAGCCATTTCTCCAAGGAGTCCTGTCTCTCCCGTGGCATCTGTGTCTCTCAGTAAAGCAGGAAGGCCACCAGCTGAGTGTGAGGGCAGGGAAGGTGGTGCTGGAGGTTCGAGCAGAGAGGAGGCCCCAGTTTTCTCTAAAAAGAGTGGAGGGGGGAACATAAGAGAGGGGTTGAGAGTAAAGCCAGTTAGCGGATGACTGTAGTCTGTTCTGTCTTACAAGCATTCTTCATCTCTTCTCCCCGTTTTGCAAAGTCCTTAGGGCCTATGTCTTAGTCAGCTTAGGCTCTATGACAGAACAGCACAGACTGGGCAACTTAAAAAACAAACATCTGTTTCTCCCAGTTCCGGTGACTGGAAGTCCAAGGTCATGTGCCTGCAGATTCAGTGTCCAGTGAGGACACCTTCTCATTGTTTCCTCGATGGCAAAAAAAAAAAAAAAAATAAATATATATATATATATATATATGTTGGGGAAAGCAAGCTCTCTCATGTGTCTTCTTATAAGGGCACTAATCCCATCATTGGGTCCCCACCCTCATGATAAAATCACTGCCCAAATGCCCCACCTCTTATCATTACACTGGAGATAAGTGTTTCAGTGTATGAATTTGGGGGGGGGGCACAAAATGTGGTCCATAGCAGGCTATATACCCCAAGTCCTCACTGGGAGCTCACAAGAATAGAAATTCAAAGAAAATCAATCTTTAGGTCACACAAGGGTCTTTAGATCAACTTGCTGAGTCCTCACCACGCAGTTGGAGCTCCTTACCTCAGCAGCTTGATAGAACCATCACACATCCTTTGAACTGGACTTACAGGGGTTTTCCACCTGGCTGCTTGCAGATTCTTCACCAGCCTGTCCCCTTGCCCCCACACAAAGACATCAGACCAGGAATTTTTTAGCCTCTGTGTGGATCTGAGCAGGCAGTAACTCCCTTGGTCAGAAAAGAGAAAGGTCTAATGATAGTGGATGGTTCTGGAAACTAGAAATGCCCTCCCCAACAGGTTCCTTAGGGGGAAGCGAACTAAAGCATCTTCAAACTGCTTCCTGCCTCCCCACTCCCTCTCACCCGCTACAGACACCCTTCTCAGCAGGCCAGCAATCAAGTTTACAGCAAGGACACCCCCTGGGAGACATGGACCCAAAGCCTGTGCTTAAAAGGGGAACTCATATATAAGTAATACATATATAATTATATACATAAAAAGTACACACCCCTTCTGAAGTCACAATTCACCATTCTATTTTCTCTTCAAGCAAAAGAAGGGAGGAGATGGATGTCATTCTCCACCTCCAAGTTTTGGGTCCCTCTCCTTGGAATGCCAGCCTTTTCTGGGAAGACTCATTCATCCTTCCAGGCCCGGCTCCCTCACCTCCTCCTCTGTGAAGTCTCAGGGCTCCCCAAGACCACTCTCCAGTTCATTGATTCACTGGAAGGGCTCACAGAACTCAGCACAGCTGTTATACTCATGGTTCCATGTTACAGCGAAAGGATACACATTAAAATCAACAAAAGTGAGAGGCTGGCGGGGCAGAATCCAGGAGACACCAGGTTCCAGCTTCTGGTTGTCCCCTCCCCGGGGTCACATCCTCCCAGCAACCTGTGTGACAACACGCCTGGAGTCTTGCCAACCAGGGAAGCCCACCCGAGCCTGGGTGTCCAGGGCTTTTTTGGGGGGGTCAGTCACATTGACGTGGAACTCCTTGGTCTCCAGTCCCTCCAGAGACCACACTGATAGAGCGAGACCAAAGGCCCAGGTGCACACACTCTTCCAGGGAGGATGCTCCGAGTGCACCGAGGTTATCTCCCAGGAGCCAGAACAGAGTGCAGGGTTGGATCACCCAAGTCCACCAACAACCCTTGACCACACAGAAGCCTCCTTTGCTTCCACCCCTTCCAGCTCCCACCTCTGGTCACCCATCCTGCTGTTCCACCAGCTGCCCTCTATCGACACTGATCACCCAGACAGTCATCTGTGCATCTCCCTCCACACCAGGATGGATGGAGACATTCCCATGTCTCTTGACCCCATCCCAGAATGTTCTGCAAATCTCTAAGCTTCCTTTCTTCAGGATTTTCCTAAGACAAGGCCTTACCCTTGCGTACCTGCCACTGAAGCTGAGTCAGCCTGGGATGTGGGGGACATTCACTCATCAGATGGTAGCTGTGTACTTCCCAGGTAACAGTCCTTGTTGAATAAGACATACCCCTCCCCTCACAGATCTTCCAGAACAAGAGTGTCGTTATGCTCAAGCCTCACCACTTCCAGGAAGCCCACCCTGATTGCAACCCCTCCCAGGTCTTCAGTGACTGGTCTGTCCTCCAAGCTGCCGTAGACTGGCCAACAGGACCCAGCCCCCAAGGCCACCCATGACTGTCCCAGCTGGGTCAAATAGTCCTTTTCCTGGGAATTTGGAATAGGGAGACAAGAATTATAGCCAAGCTCTGAGGGGAACTTGTCTTAGGACATGACCTAGAGCCACCTTGGGCATCATTTTTGGCAGTCAGCGAGGGGAATGTGAGTAAAAGTTGGTGTGCGGGGTAACAGTGGCAAGAGTCCCTGTGGCCTCGGAGAGAGCGTGGCCAGATTCCTGGTGACTTCCCAGCTCAGGGCAGTGGGCCCCCGGGAACTGGGAAGATACCCCTTTTCCGTCCAGGTAGCTTCATCTGTCTTATTCCTGGTGATGTAAACCTAGATCACTTAGTGAAGGCAGTGCCTGCCAGTTTCTTTACTGAAGTCACTACTTTTCCTGTTGTACTTAATAATTATTTGGGGGGAGATACTTTGAGACTATGAAAATACCTTGTTTCTCCTTGAAATTTTATCCACTTATTTGAGCCTCTATCTGTGGATCTGTAACAATTATTACTGTATTGTTCTAATGGTGACTTTCTATTTTCTCAATTCTTTCTACATTTATTAAATGGAATTCTTTTCTAAGGAAGAGCTGTCCCCTCTTCCCATAACTTATTTACTCCACCCAGATTTAATGTACAGGTGCATTTCCTCCCCTGCTGCAGGGCAAACTTTCACGTTAAGCAAACCTTGAGATTCCTGTCTTGTCCACAAACTGACCCCGTGTGTCAGCCAGTGACAAGCCTTCGTACATCCTACAAAATTTCTCTGATGCTCTCACAAATAAAAGCTTAGACTGTGCTCACAAATAAATTTTTTTTTTCAATCTGGGAGAATGTTTTCTTGTGTTAAAAACGTACAGAGAAGGGTATGGGGAAAGTAATTGCAGGAAGAGGGAATAGCATACACGGTGGCTTAGAGGAAAATTGTGAAATCCAGTCCTTAGCTGGAATCTGAGTTGCTTTCTGAAGATGATACCATTTACACACCATCTCTCCTACTTCTGGGCTGGTCCCCTCTTTAAGACCCTTTTTTTGATCCTCGTGGTTGAGTGACTGCAGAAATGTTTCTAATTGTTTTGTCCCTGAATCCATACCTCTGGATGCAGAAATCCCCATCAGTGGGCAAAGTGTTATTTCCTCGACCCTTGAATGCCACCTTGAATCTAGGCTTATCTTGTGGCTTGCTTTATCCAGTAAAGCACTGGCAGCAATGACCAGTTGGCAGTTATGAGCCTAGGCCCCAAGAGGACCGTACCATGTGGACCAGCCCAGGTTAGCCTGCTGGAGGAGGAAAGACATGTAGCCCCATTGCCCCCGTCACCCCAGCTCAGAGCCAGCCCACCATCAGACATGGGAGTGAGGCCATCCTAGACCAGCCAGTCCCCAGACAACCCACCAGATGACTGCAGACCTACAAATGACTCCAGTCAGGATCACTGAAGCCTGATCCAGATCAGCAGAACTGCCCAGCTGAGCCATGGGTAGGTTTTTTAAAAACAGAAACAAATGTTTATTATATGAAGCCACTGAATTTGGGGATGGTTTGTTACACAGCAACAGCTAACTGCTACAGTTCTTAACTACTCCCACATTCAAAACTAAATTCTATAACACTCAAAGAGATGCCGTGTATGAAGCTGTCTTCTGGTCCAGCCTGTCATAGGGTGCGTGACACCAAGAGGGATTAAGTGACCTGCCAGAAAGGAGACAGCAAGTTACAGGCAAATACAGGGACAGAACACAGGACCCCAGCCTCCAGTCCAGTGTTCTGTCAATAACACCTTCTGCTTTCCCTTAACCACTCTGCTTCACCAAATCTCAGTTTTCACATCCTCAAATTGAGACTCTCTAACTCTACAAAGTGTCCCTCAGGGTTCACCTGCACTGACCCAGGGCTGAACTTGGCAATCCAGGACTGCTGCCCACCTGGGGCAGGTTCCTGCTTAACCTAAAGAGAGGTCACCCTCACCATCTCTCCCTCCCCTTTCTCCTGGAGGAAAGAGCTGTGCTCTGCCAGCTGCTGCTTTGGGAGGGGCCTCAGACACTGCGGGCAGAGATAGTCCTGAGCGCACTTTGCAACACTGTAAATTAATGATCAATAAACGATATTAATCATGGGAAAGGCTTTTCTCTGGGATGATCCATGTCTAAATAAGAGTAACAATGGCAGCAACAATAACAGTAAGTACCACTTATCGAGGTCCTGAGCGTGTCTTGTGCTGTACTTCACTCCATGCTCATAGCAGCTTACGATAGAGCAGGCATGGTCCCCATTTCACAGGTGAGGATGCTCGGACGTGCAGAACTTGCCCAGTGTCACACTCGATCACCCCTCAGAGAAGCTTTCCCAACTGCCCTAGTGAGAACAGAGAGCCCCCATTAGTTTTTTTCCCTGCTGCCCGCCCCCCCCACCCCCAGGATGGGCACCCATGAGCTCAGTCTGTCCCACTCACAGCTGCACCCAGAGCCTGTGTAACAGAGCAGGACCATATGGGGCCTTCCCGGAACAGACCCCCCCCCCCACAACCATGTCCTCTGCCTGTCTCTTGTCTGTAGAAAAACTTTATCCTCCTAGGCCTTCTCCAAGTTCCACAGAATAAACGTAATCAGAGAAGTGAGAAAACACAGAGAGAAAGGAAAACAGTCAAACAAGACAAAATAATTAATGATAGTTTAGCCATTAAACAAAGTCAAGGGCCTTTAGTTCCTCCTCCAGGGCTACAGATCGTGTTCCGAGCCACATCCTTGAGCTGTTTTGCAGTTACTGAAACCCCCACCAGGTGGAAGAAGTTAACTCCATGCTGCCCACGAACACGTAGACCCCAGACTGGCGGGAACCAGAAGGTTGATGACGTTGACTCCCAATTACCTCACCACCAACCAATCAGAAGAGCATCCACGAGCTGATCACACACCCCACAACCCCCCTCCCTCACCCTGTCTTTAAAAACCTTTCCCTGAAATCCATCGGGGGAGTTCAGGCCTTTTGAGCGCTAGCTGCCTGGACTCCTTGCTTGGCGCCCTGCAATAAACGCTACATTGTCCTTCACCACGACCCGGTGTCAGTAGGTTGGCTTTACTGCACACAGGCAAGCAGACCCACGTTTGGCTCGGTAACACCCGGAGTGTGGCAGGGGCTGCATGGAGCCTGGCAGTGAGTGGTCTGCTGGGAAGTGCTGGGCCCGGAGCCCCCTGGAGCCTCCCACCATGCAGCAGGTCATGGCCGCCCCAGAAGGGCCTGTGCCCCCTGGAGCCTCCCACCATGCAGCAGGTCACGGCTGCCCCAGAAGAGGAGGGGCTCAGCCTGGGGAAGTCAAGTCTGCAAAAGCCAGCAGAGCTGCCAGCAGTCAGGCCCGGGCTGTGCCATGCTCCAGTCGGTTTTAGGATCCCCTTCCTGGGCCACGACAGTGCGGTGGAGCAGGAGACCCTTCAGCGCCAGGGTCCCTCAGATGCCCTGGCTCCTTTTCCACGCAGAGCCTTGAACTTGCCGACTGTGGGCTTGGCACTGGGACCTGCTATTAAACAGTCCTGCGTGGGAGTCTGAGATGGTCTGAGTTGGTAGCTGTAGTCGCCCTTGTTTTTCTATTTTATTTTTGACATTTATAAAGGGATTCCTCTTATAATTCAGTCTGTTTTTTTTTTTTTAATTACATGAAATATTGACTTGGTTCCAGAGTCAGATCTGCCACACAAGGCTGTATGAGTTTGCTATGGCTGTTGGTGTCTTAAAAAACACAAATGGACTCTCGCAGTTCTGGAGGCCAGAAGTCCCCAAACCAAGGTATCCACAGGACTGCTTTCTCCTGAAGCTCCAGGAGAGAATCTGCTTGCTCAGCTTTTTCTCCTTCTACGGGACACCTGCATCCTTGGCTCGTGGACTGCCCCCGCACCCCGTCGCTCTGACCTCTGCTTCTATGGTCACAGCCCCTCTCACTCTGACCCTCCCGCCTCCTCTTATAAGGATGATCTCCCCACCCGGGATCCAGAACAATCTTCCCATCTCAAGATCCTTAACTCAATCTCACCTGCAAAGACCCTTTTGCCTGGTAAACCCACATATTCACAGGTCCGGGCATCAGGATGTGGGCATCTTTGGGGGACCATTATCTTGTCTCCCACAGGAAATACAGTCGAGGAAGTCTGGCTTACATCCCTGTGCCCTGCCCCCGAGAGAGGTAACTATTCTTTCACTTTACACACAGTAAAATCTACTCCTGTGGTGCCCAGTTCTGTGGGTTTTGACACACGTGTAGACTTGTGCGCCAACCCCATAACAGAGGTCAGAATGTAGTCTCTTGGGGCCGGGAGGGACCCTTGGGGGACCTGATCTAGTTCTCCCAGCAAAGCAAACCCAAGGCAGGTGTCTCCTAGGTTTGCTTATCCCCAGGCTGGAATCAAATGCCCAGTAAGAATGGCCCTCCTGGAGGTTGCATTTAATGGGAACAAGGCTAAATCGATCTATGATACAATTCATCGCTCAATGACCGCGCATGGCTACCGAGCACAGCGGGGACCCAGTGCTGCCTTGGATTATGGCTGAGATGGCAGGAACCCCTTCCTCTCTCCTGGAATTCAGCAAAGGCAGCTCTAACTCTGGCCCTGGGTGAGGCAAGGTCCGCCCCCCGGGCCCCGGTTACAGCGGGGCTTTTTGAAACCTCATCAAAATGAAGCGTGGCCCCGTGCAAGCTGGCCGGGGGCTGGTGGCCCACGGGGATGGCATTCCCAGAGACAGCAAGGAGCCTGTGGCCCTTTTCTCAACTGCCGAATAAAAGCTGCCGACCTCAGCGCCACAAAAAGGCAAGAGGGTGAATCGGTTCTGCAGGGACTGCAGTTCCTTTGAAGGGCCTGTCACTGGCACCGGGTGGTAAGAAAACATTTTGTCATGCACGTCAGCAGCCTTTCTCTGGCCTCGGGTGGCCCAGGAGCCACTCAGCGCTCATCCATCAAGCTCATGATGAAGTTGCAAATTGCCGTCTTAGAGCGATGCTCAAAAGCCAACTACTTTAGCCCGTGTCCAGGAAGCTGTCACAGGCCTGTCCCCGGGGGACGGGCTCCCCCAGGAACCTTTCTGTGGGGGCAGAATGTAGAAGGCTTGATTGGTCGCTAAAGGAGCTACAGTGACCACCAGCAGCTCTGTGCTTCCCTTGGGGTCATGCTGCCTGCCCCATTGCTCCATTGCAGCTAGAGGTGCCGAGCCCCACCCCCATGATGCTTAAGGCCCCACATCCTTGTTAATTTCAGAGCTGGCCTCGAGAGATCCACCGGCCGGGCTGCGCCTCTGGGCACCCACCTGGCTGCCTGCACTGGCCTGGAACCTTCCTTTCCTCCACATCCAGGCTGTGGTCAACTGAGAAGCCCAGCAGAGCCACTGCCAAGCCCTTCCCTGGCATTTGATCTGACAATGATGATGTGGACTGTGGAGGGAGTCGCTTTGCTCATTCTGGCCCAAGCCCCCGCACACCCTGTTTCACTGAATCCTCGAAACACTCAGGAGGGAAGAAGTCTTGTCTCCCATTCCACAGGTTAGAAATGGAGAGGTCAGCGAGCTGCCCCATCACACAGCAAGTGGCAGAGCCGGACCCAGACCCGCTCCGAAGCCCAGGCACCGCATCGTCCCTTGAACCGTTGCATGATTGGCTGTGAAGTGGCACCCATGTAACCACCACCACCCGGCAGAGAAGAGATCAGCGTCTCGCGTGACCCTCCCCCTCAGGGTGACCGCTGACCCCTGTGGTCTCATCCCAGTTGGCTACGTGAATGGGGTGGGGGACCTTCCTCCATCTTTCCTCTGAGTCCTTTCTGCCAGGGTCGCCCTCCAAGGCCGGGTCCCCAAAGCCACACTCAGAGCGCAGGCCGGGCAGAGCTGGTGCCTGGGCCTGGCCTTCTGGTGCTGTGGTCGTTAGGAAGGGATGCCCTCCTTGGCAAGTCATCAGTCTGTTGGGGTTTGTGTCCCTGGGGCCAGGAGCGTGGTGACAGCGCCGGCCCTGGACTCAGCCCTCACCTGTGGGCCCTGGACAGGATCACGTAGACAAAGAGAGACAGAGCCGCTGAAGACGCTCCTGGCCCTGCAGGTTGACCAATTCCAAAAGTACAAACACTGCCATGTGGGAGGTCTGTCTTTGTTTATGGACCTTAAGAAAAATTCAAAACCACACTTATACACCAAAGATGAGACGGCGTTGCCCGAGCCGAGAAGGAGCTGGAACTCGTGAGTCTGCGGTTCATCCAGGTGGCCTGAGCACCTTTCTCTATCTTCCATACGAGTGGGAAAAGCTACACATTTCTGCTTTTCTTAGCGCAGGGGCAGGAAGTCAAACCCCACTGAAAACGTCCCCACCACTGCCCCCCCTTGGAGCACGATGTGTCAATAGCCATTGTGCTCATATCTGTGCGTTCTGAAGGCTGGGCGTGCCTGTCTCCCACCCCCAACGTGTAGCCCAGGGCGGGCGGGAGGGAGACGATGGGCGCAGAGGAGGGCAGAGCAGAGAAAGGGGAGCTGGGGGAGGGGCGGATGGAGCGGCCAGGGTGACGCTGGTCAGGGCAGCGACCTCTAGTCAAGGCCTAGATGTTGAGAAGAAGCCAGCTGTGCACGGGAGGTGGGTGGGTGCAAGAAGAGGCGGGCAGAGGCGCCAGCTAGGGTAGAAGCCAGGCCGGGCCGGGCACGTGCCCGAGGTGGGGCCTGAGCCCTCGCGTCTGGCAACGGGGCTGGGGAGGTGGCTGCCACACGGGGTGGGCAGGGTTGGGAGTTGAAGGTGCTGGGCTTTGGAGTCGGAGCCCTGGGTCAGCACCCCACCTCTTCGTTTACTGACAAGGAGGGTGGTAACAGTATGGTCTCTGGGCATTAGGAAGAGAGATGTTGCCAGCCCAGAGAAGGGCAGCTTTCTACCCAGGGTCACACAGTACGTGAGCATAGAGCTGGATCCTCATCACTGCCTCTCTCCCCGCCCAGACCATGAAACAAGTGGCTGAGGGCACTGAAGGAAAGAAACCAGGACCAGAGCTACTGAGGCTCCTGACTGAGGGCAGCCCAGAGGGAGAGGGAACCCGGGGCTCCAGGAAGGAGGACCA
The DNA here is from genome assembly GCF_005190385.1 of Monodon monoceros. Classification (NCBI taxonomy): domain Eukaryota; kingdom Metazoa; phylum Chordata; class Mammalia; order Artiodactyla; family Monodontidae; genus Monodon; species Monodon monoceros. The sequence continues at coordinate 103,890,510 of NW_021703784.1, forward strand.
AGCTCTGGAGGTGCTTCTATCCAGATGCTGTAGCCAAGCCGCCCGCGGGCCTCCGTAACCTCCTACAGGAAGTCTGCCCGGACCTCCCCGAGCCGGTGTTCCCATAAGCTCCTGCTGTTTACCTGTCCATCTCTCCTGCCAGGTCATGACCCCCAGGTGTTTTATCTCCAGTCCCTCCAGCTCCACCCAGCAGATGTGACACTGAATAGTGGACGAGTGAAGTGTGGCGGCATCGCAAAAGGGCTCACCCTGGACTCCGACCCGTCAACCCCGAATCCCCTTTTCTGTCTGGAATGGGAACTGACCACCGAAAACTCGATTTCCCAGACCTTTGCTGGGCCCACCGCCAAGTGTGCAGCAGTGGGAGGGTACGATGGTGGGAGAGGCAAGGACCACGGTGGCCTCTGCCCCCTCTGAGGACAGGAGGCTCGGGGAGAGGGGAGGGCCCTTTGCTCCGTGCTAACCCATCCCTCCCTCACCTCCACCTGGAGATTCAACTCCCCCAGTGACCCCAAGCTTGGCCTCCTCTTCTCTGTGTCTCAGTTTCCCCGATTCTTTCCAGCTTTGGAATTCTCGGGGGGAAATTCCAGAAGGACAGCAGCTGGAGGCCTTGTAGGGCTCAGATCTGCCCTTGAACTTCCTTAGCTTAAAACCCTCAACTGTTTCCTTCCGGTTAAAATTTGAACTCTTTGGCTCACTCAGAGGGACCTTCCAAGGTGTGTCATGGCTTAACTGTCAGCTTTTCCCACCCTTAGAGGGATACAAAGTAACGGTGCATCTTACAATCAGTGGTGTCTTATATTACATGAAATACGGCAATGCCAATCAATCTGACCAGTCCCATTAGCTCATTTAATCCCAGCAACAGCCCTAGGTGGTACTTTTACTATTATTATCCCATTTTACAGAGGGGCTCAGAGAAGCTAACACCTCACCTAAGGCCACACAGCTGGGCTGCCCATGCAGTCCACCCCAGGGAACTTAGGGTCAGGCGCCCTCTTGGGGGACGTGATGTTTTCACCGGGCCTTGATGAATCCTACAGTTCCTTGCTGGAGGAGCGGTAGCAGAGGCGGCATTGGGATGGAGACATCCCCCGATCAAAGGACAGAGGCAGGGTCTTGGGAGACATTTAGGGAACGGGGCGGCTGTAGGGGGGCTGGCGTGTGAGGGGATGGCTGGAGTCCTAATCGCAAGAGGCGTTAGGTCCACATTATGCTGGGCCTTGAATGCCAGTGCGAGAAAGAGATTGTTGGGGAAAGCCATGGGGAGCCACTGAAGGCTGTAGAGCAGGGGCGTGACAAGGCTGGAGCATCGTCTTAGTGGCTCCTCTGTTTTCGGGCTAAAAGGAAGCTCCTTTTGCTGGCAGGCCAGGCCTTTCCAGATGGGGTCCCTGGCAAGCTCCCCCCATGCTGGTGCTTCCTTGGTCCCTGAGCCCACAGACCTACTCCTCCCAAAGGTCAGGCCCGTCCCTCACATTGTCACCTGCTCCAACATCACCTCCCGGGGCATCCCTCCCTCACTGCCCAGTCAACATGGAGCCCGTCCTCCCCCGCCCCTTCCCCTCCCACCGTCCCCGGTCTTACCGCTGACCATCCTGGAAGGGTCCTGTCTGTCTTTACTGTCCACCAAGGCCCCGCCGAGTGGAAGTTCTAGCAGCCTGGGCCCCTCTCTGCCCTTCTGTCACCGCAGCATGGTCTAGAAGGAGTGACTCAGCCAATGATGAAGGTTTGAATTTACTCCACCGGCAAGGGCCCGTGTGTGTCTATTGTGGAGCACTAGGTGGCACCTGGCTTGGGTACAGATGGGCGTGGAGGTCCCACCAGCCCTTTTCTTCCCACCCCCCACCCCACCTCGTTCCTGCTGTGACAGCCCATGAGGAGCCTGGGGTGAGATGTCAGCTGGTCGGGCGTGGTCCCAGCCAGGCACTGACCAGGAGGGCTGTATGGGCTGGGCCCCCAGCAGGTGTGCCGGAGGTTTTGCATCTGTGGTCCCTCTGGTCCCCCAGCTCACAGGTGAGGGAACAGAGGCCCAGAGGGGAATTGGCTGAGCTTTCACTAAGATCCCAGCACGGGCTGAGGCTTTTCTCTGCCTGGCCCTCGCAACCTTGGGCTACAGCAATGGTTGGGTTTGAGTAAAAGGCCCAGTTTCCTGTTGAGGACGATCAGTGAGGTCTCGGCTGGCTAGCCCTCAGCCGCAGAGCCGGGACGCCAGGCAGGAAGGGCACCCACCGCAGCCAGGTCCCGCGGGTTTCTGTTCCCTGGGCCCAGGTGCAACCCCGGGCGAGTCCCCACACTTCACCAGCCCTATCTGTGAACCAGCGGGTGCCGGCGTGAGGCTGTCGCGGGGCTGAGGCTTGCGTGCCACACTCAGCAGAGGGCTGGGCTAAGGCTGACATCATCACGGTCGTCACTGTCACCCCATCATCTGACCCACAGAGGAACTGACTGCAACTAGGGAGGCGCCTTCTGAGGGTGTCCGAGTCTGGAGCTGCCACCCCTTACACGGAAGGGGCGGGGACACAGGCCCCTGTGGGCATCCAGGGTACCTCCGGCCCCCCCCTACTTGGTGCGGGGGGCACGTGCCCTTTGAATCAATGGGAAATGACTTGCCCCTTCTCCCACCCACCTCAAGAGCCAGGTACCCACATGAAAAGGGCTCGAGTGGGTGAGTGCCTGCCTTTGTCATCCGCTGCCATTAGGGCCGGAACTTTTCATGGGAAAAGTAACGCTTTGGCTGCCTGAAAGGCAGGGGGGCGCTGCGCGGCCTGGCGGTTCCAGGGGCGACCGACCTGGAGCCGTTTGAAGTCCACCCGTTATCTGCCTCTGGGGCTGTTTGGCTTCTGCCGGGGCATAAACAGGGTGATTGAAGTGGGCGGCTGTGTCTTTCCGGACGACAAAAGTCCCCTCGTTAATTGCCACATCAAATGATCGGGAACCCCCCAGTGGAAGCCCTCAAATTACTGTGAACACACACTGCAGCCCGAAGGCCGCAGCGGTGCCCCAACCCCGGCCGCGGCCCTGCTCCCCCCAGATTAGGTTACTTGCGCAGGCGGAGGTACAGGAAGGTCCCTGTGGATTTGTTCTGCTTCACTGCCAGCCCGCTATGCCAGCCCCCGGCCCAGCCGCAGCCCCCATTGTCTCCAGCCTCCCAGCCAGTACGCGGCCTGCCCTGCACAAAGCCCCAGGCCGCGGAGGGGAGGTGCCCCCCCACCCCGCGGTCACGCCCTGGTGACGGGGTGCGGCTCCAAGACCAGCCCCACTCTGGCCGCAAAGGGGCCGTCAGTCTCGGCACCTTCAAAGGGGCCATCACGGAGCTGAAGGGACACCAAAGCCGCAGCCGCGTCGGCCCGCCACCCCTCTGGGCTCTTAGCTGTGCCTGACTGGTGGGGGCAGGGAGCCTGGCCGGCCAGTGGTCAGCACCCTTCACCGTCCTATTCCACACTGGGAACAGGCACCCAGTGGGTCTGGCCCCTTATCTATCCTGGGGACACTCCAGGCACCGGGCTTCAGAACCCATCACGCCAACACCTCGCCCGGCCCTTTCAGGAGGCACCAGGGTCATCACCTCCATTTTACAGACGGGAAGACTGAGGCTCAGGAAGCTCAAGTGCTTTGATTCAGGACATGCTCTTCATCTGTGCTCTGTGGCTGCTCACAGGCTGGTAAGGGAGAGACCCTAGTCACCCAGTGGTGATAACTAACTCTGACTTACCAATGTCCACACAACAGGGTGTGTGGCAACCACTTATGAGGGGCACATACGGCTCCTGGGGGGCCTGGCTGGCGACGGTCCCTGCCTACCTAGTACTGATTTCCATTTGCTTAGCGCTGACGTCCCCTTGGGTAGCTTGGATAGCTTCCTCCACTCCTGGGGTCCAGACACCTGCCTCAGCCGTCACGCATCAACTCAGTCTGAGGTGGAGGCGGGGAGACGAGCTAACTACAGAAATGGGAGAGATAAGAGCCCGGAGGAGAGGACACAAAATCGAAAGCAGTCTGGCCTGATGGAAGGAAAGGGCATTCACCAGGTGAGGGTGGATGGGCAGGACCACTCTAAACCACGGAGCACGCATGTGCCAAGGTCCTGCGGCATCAGGGCCCGGGGATGGGGGAGGGCTGTGAGCTGAGTACCGAAGGCGGCGGGGCAGGATGCCGAGGGCCTGTGGATCCACTGTGCTAAGGATGTCCCTCTCAGAGTGATAGGATGCTATGTGGGCTTGGTGGCTGCAGGAGTGATAGATCAGGACCAACTTTCAAAAGTGACCTCTCTGCTCTGCTGTGTTGTGAGCCCAGCTCTCGGCTTCTCTCAGGAAGCCCCAGCGTGTGTGCGCCGAGTACCCACTGTGTGTGAGGAGAGGTGGCCCACAGGTCCGGGAAGGAGGGGAAATCACAGGACGGTCCCAGCATTCCTGCAGGAGTTGGCGTGGATAAGCGCTACAAAGACGGTTCTCTTGTCAGGGACAGACACCAGATCTCCCACATCAGACAGAGCTGAACGCAGCTGGTTCTGGGGGGCGGGACGTGGACCCTAAGGCTTTCCCGTGGCAGGAGACCAGGCAGAGGTTCTAGTGCATCCTGCCATCAGCTGGGGTTGCGTCACTGGGCATCAGAGCAGCCAGGACAAGACGGTCGGCGCAGACTCTGACACACAGTGGCTCTCACCAAGCAGGAGCCCTCGGAGCCTTGGACGAGCTGCTTCCCTTCCCTGAGTCTTCCTCCTGTAAGGGCGTGGTGGCATGTCACTATTTGAAAGCGTTCTTTGGCAGGACCTCCTGTTTCCCAAATGAAATGGAGCATTTGCAGGCAAAGCAGAGTAAACCAGAGGTGCTCTGGGGACAGCAGCTCTCTTGTCCCCTCCTTCTCCGTGCTCCCCAGCCGGGTACGCAAGAGGCACAGATAGTCTTCGGGGCTCTGACGGCCCAGGACTCTGCCTGGAAGCAGGTCAGCACCGGACAGAGCAGCGCCCCGACTTCCGCAGCCTGGGTTCCCGCCTCACTCGCTCTGCGATGTGGGCGAGGAAATAACACCCAGGTCTCCCGGGCAGTCGTTCCCCAAGGCGCTGACCACTGCCCAGCACCGCTTGCTCAGACATTTCTCCATGAAAAAAAACCAACATTGGAAAGAAGAATGAGCATCTTTTCAAGTGCTTATTGGCCGTGCGGATGTCTTCTTGGGAGAAATATCTGTTCAAGTCCTCTTGCGTGTTGTTCTTTTTGTTGTTGAATGGTAAGAGCTCTTTATATATTTTGGATATTTAATAACTTTAACAAGGGTCTTGCATTGTCACTTTGCCAACAGCCCCGGAGTCAGGCCAGGTGGTGGGGCCGTGTAGTGGCTTTGCAGGTGGCTTGGCCGGGCCCTGGCTGGCGTGGGCTGGGTGGGCAAGCACGGGCGGGTGACCCTGGTCCTGTCCAGCAGCAGCAGGGGGGTGGCAGGGACACTCTCTGGGTGTTTCAGTTTTCTCATCTGCAACTACAGACATAATAACAGAATCCACCTCGCAGCGCTGTTTCATGGAATAAATGACTTCACGGACATAAAGCAGTGGAGAGCCTAGCACATACTGACTGTGCAATTAACGTTCAGTATTATTACTATATAAACTGTACAGCGCTCAGTGCTCTATCGTCAAAGGAATGTCCACTAAAGTATAATTTTTGCCTCCCCAAATGTCATAAACTTTAAAAAAAAAAAATCACACTACCCAGGATTAGCAAGGCACCAGGGAAACAGTTCCTTTCATGAAGCAAAATAAAGTTTTCTTTTTAAAAATCTCCTTAAAATATTTAAATGGCTGCTTAAAGCAAAGATAATTATAGATTATTCTGGGCGGGGGGGGGGGGGTCACAACATACGTAAAAGTAAATGTATGAAAACCAGAACACAAGAGATGGGGGAGGGATATTGTAGTTAGTTTCTCACTCTGCATAAAACTGTGTATGATGCCGTGGTAAGCGGGGCTACACAGACTTCAAAGCGAGCGCTAAACAAACAAGCAAACAAAAAGAAAACAAAGAGGTAAAGCTAGTAAGCAGATGGAGAAGGAAGAAGAAAGGCGAGACGGAGAACAGAGACAGAAAACACCAGCAAGGCATCCATCAGCCCAGCCATCTCAGGGGCCACGCTGAGTATAAATGGTCGAAACGCTCCGAAATAAAAGGCAGAAATGGGGCTTCCCTGGTGGTGCAGTGGTTGAGAGTCCGCCTGCCGATGCAGGGGACACGGGTTCCTGCCCCGGTCCCGGAAGATCCCACATGCCGCGGAGCGGCTGGGCCCGTGAGCCACGGCCGCTATGCCTGTGCGTCCGGAGCCTGTGCTCCGCAACGGGAGAGGCCACAACAGTGAGAGGCCCGCGTACCGCAAAAAAAAAAAGGCAGAAATGGTCCAACTGGGTACACGAGTGAGACCCGACCATTCGCTGTGCACAGGTTATCCAGTTTAAAGGTGAAGACAGAGACACGAAAAACAAGGATGGAAAGTTAGCTGCCGAGTTCCATCTATCTGGACCCCTCACGCCACCTGGAGGACCCGGGTCCCTGCATATAAGGATCGCTTCGAACACACGTTGACACACACCGCGGGGCTCCCCTGTTTGCGTGATACTACACTTTGAGAAACCCACAGGGAATACAACGCAAGGAGTGAACCCTAGTAAACCATGGGCTTTAGCCAACACGAATGTATCAGTCTGGGTTCATCGATCGTAACAAACGTGTCCCACTAATGCAAGATGTTAATGACAGGGGGACCTGGGGGGTATAGAACGCTACATACTATCAGCTCTATTGTTCTGTAAATCTCAAACTGCACTAAAAATAATAGTCTATTAATTATTGAAAAGTAAACCAATCAACTGAAAAAGATGGTGCCCAGCATCGAAGAAGCGGAAAGGGGCCGGAGCTTGACCTGGGAAGCCGAGGAGCCCTGGGGCTGCAGCTAGCTGCTGGCTTTCTGTTTCCCAGCCAAGCGCACCAGGGCTACTCGCACACTTAACATCACTTCATGGCATTGATTATCACAGCTCCTCCCCATTTACAAGTAGCTTATCAATAAACATCTTGTGGGCACTTTGCTGGGGGGCCTGAAGCTGCTGCAGTGGCTGGAGGAGCTTCCAGAACCTTCCAGCCCGGACTGTGGCTCAGGAAGGCACACCTCAGCATGGCCGTGCCCACATGGGCTCGGAGGTCCAGCTGGATAGGCCGTAAGAGTGGTCTCTGCTAGCCAGCGTGGGGGATGCAAGCCCCGCCCCAGTCTGGTTGGTCAGCCACTCCGGGTCCCGTCTCACCCTGCCCTGCTCTCCAGCCCCTGGCAGCCAGGAGGCAAGAGGTTGGAAACAAGTCTTTGACGCTGTGTGAGGCTGGGCCAGTGACTCAGCCTCTCTGTGCTCAGGTCTGATTTCAAAGGTGGCCCCTAGGGCTAAGGAGGAAGGGTGTGATCGGCACGTCTCCAGAAGTGAATAATAAGAGGTGTCTTTTTCTTGGCAGCCCATGTGCCCTGGTTGTGGGGTGGGGAGAGGGGCAGGGAGGACCACCCCTCACCCCACCACCAGGCAGAAAAATCAAGAGATGAGAACAAAGTGTTCCTAGCTGTATAGTTTGCCAGGGCTGCCATAACAAAGCACTGCAGAGTGGGGGGCTTAAACAGCAGGCATTCACTGTCTCCAGTCCTGGAGGCTGGAATCCCAGATCCAGGTGTGGGCAGGGCTGATCCTCCCGAGGCCTCTCTCCTCAGTGTGTAGACAGCCGTCTCCTCCTCCCTGTGTCCTCACGGGGTCATCCCTCTGTGTGTGTCTGTGTCCTGACCTCCTCTTCTTATAAGGGCGCCAGTCCTGTGGGATTAGGGCCTCACCCTAGTGACCTCATTTTACCTTATTTGCTCCTTTAAAGACTCATCTCCAAATACAGCCACATTCTGAGGTGCTGGGGGTCAGGACTTCAACACAGGAATGTGTGCGGGGGGAGACACAGTTCAGCCCATGACGCCAGCAAATTCCTAAAATACCCCCATGAACCTGGCCCCAAAAGGGAGGATGGCAGCCAGCCACCGAGATGGGAGCCCAGCTTGGGTAAGGGGTGGGGGGCTCCTGTAAGGCTGCATCCTGGGTTGCGGGTGAGGACACTGCAGAGATGAAAGAGGAATGCATTCCGAGTCCGGGGTCTATCTCTGGCCCTACCAGATCACCACGCTGCCCCTGTGTCCATCTGCCCCTGCTCTCTGCCTCTCTGTCCACATCTGTAGAATGGGCAAACGTTCATTCAGGCCTCACTGCGTTTTTGTGAAGGTGCAGTGGGCTCAGGACAGCCAAGCAGATCTCAAACGCCAAGAGAAGGTGAGATGCTTAATATTAATTAGATCTGGGAAAGGCAGATGGGTCAGGTGGTCATCACGGACAAGCGCGTCCCCTCCGCAACCTCCGTCTCTCCGTGACAGTTCTGAGACAGAGCCATCTGGGGTGTCTAGAGAGCAGACAGTGGGGTTGGACCCGGCTCAGGCCTCCACGTACCTAATGCCACCCTGAGAGCTTCGCACTCTACCTTGCTTTGCACTACCTTGTGGGGGAGGCCTCATTTCACAGAGCGGACAGCCGAGGCTCAGGGGTCACCGGGCTGCTGGCAGGTGGTGAGGGGGTTTCCTGAGTACAGGCACCCACTGCCAGTGTGATTTGCCAGGGAGATTCTGGAGGGGAGGGAGGTCTGCTCCCAAGGGATCCCATGGTGTCAGGGGTCCCCTGGCACCCGGGGAGCAGTTCAAGGTCGACAGGCTGGCAGGTACCAGTGTGCACTTGTCTTCACGATGCCCGAGGAGAAGCAGGGCTCAGAGCCCTGGAGGGGGGTGTTTTATCTGCAAAGGGCTCCCTAAGCTGCAATCGGTCACTTTGCTCCAACTCCAGGGAACTTTGCGGTCCCTGCAGCTGTGTTCCAGAGGCCAGGAGGGGCTTTCATCCTGCAGAGGACTCCTGCTGCTTCGCCACCAGGCAATGGAAAGAACTTATTTTAGGAAAACGGGAATCCACCTACCACTTAGTGAAGAGTCCGGGCTAATAGTGAAGCTGTTCTCAGTTTCTTTCTTTAGCTATTTATTAAACTGGCTCAAACTGGAATTAATGGCTGGGCCAGCCTTGCTCGGCTCCTCCTGTGTGTGTCCCGGGGGCCTCCACAGCCATTTCGGCCTGATTAAAGGCTCCGCCAACCCACTGCCTCACTTGGGCCCACAGCTCGAAGCAACAGGCCGGGGAATGCCTGGCCCGTGGCTTGCAGGCCTGACTGCGGCTGAAGAGGTTGTTTTTGCCTCAAAATCCATGCCCTGGGCCCCCGCCGCACTACCCATGCTGCTGAGCTGCTCCGTGAGCACCCGCCTTGGCCATACAGAGCAAGCACCCTGAGCCAGCTGGCCCCAGCACCCACCCGGGGGTCCTCCCGGCCCCGGATGCCCTCTGCATATCACCCCACTGTTGGCTTCGAGGCACTTTCCACGGTTTGAGATGGTCCCGTGTATCCATTTGCCTGCCCTCCCGGAATGTAGGGTCCGGTCCAGGAAGCCAGGGCCTCTTCTCCCCACTTGCCCGGAGTCTCTAGATGCTAGGACATTGCTGGGTATACAGCTGGCGCTCAGTCAGTAGGCATTGAGTTTCTCACTCCTAGTTGGAAAGGGAAGGTGTCAGAGACCAGCCCAGGGAGACTTCAGTCCTGACGAGCAGCTCTCAGGGGGCATCAGAGATGCTGTTCAGGGCTGTCAGCCCAGCAGACAGGTGGCTCCCCACCCACCTGGGGCTGCAGTGGGGAGGACCCGCGATCCTCTGCCATGCTGCCCCTCACAAGGGACCCGCTCAGGGTTCAGGCAAGAGTGAGGGTGTCACCCCCTCACACCCGCCATGACGGCTGGAATCAAGAAGTCAGGTGATAACAGGTGTCGGGGAGGATGGCTCGGGAAAAGCCTGAAAGTTCCCCAGGGCCCTGCAATTCCATTCCTAGGAATGCAAACGTAAGTCCACCCAAAAACTTGCACTTGAATGCTCACAGCAGCATTGTTCAACACAGCCCCAAAGTAATCAACTAATAGAAGGAGAAACAAAACGGGATATTACTCAGCCATAAAAGGGAAGGAAGCCCTGACATACGCTACGACGTGGATGAACCTTGAAAACATTCTGCTAAATGAAAAACGCCAGTCACAAAAGACCATGTAGTATAGGACTCCGTTCCTGAAAAGTCCAGACCAGGCAAATCTGTAGACGGAAGGTAGATTAGTGGCTGCCCGGGGCTGGGAGGAGTGAGATTTAAGAGGGATGATAGCTAAAGGGTGCGGGGTTTCTTTTTCAGGTGCTGAAAATGTTCTAAAATGGACTGTGTTGATAGTTTCACATAACTGTGAATGTACTAAAAACCACTGCATTACACACTTCAAGTGGGCGAATCGGGGCTTCCCTGGTGGCACCGTGGTTGACAGTCCGCCTGCTGATGCAGGGGACACGGGTTCGTGCCCCGGTCCGGGAAGATCCCACATGCCGCGGAGCGGCTGGGCCCGTGAGCCACGGCCGCTGAGCCTGAGCGTCCGGAGCCTGTGCTCCGCAGCGGGAGGGGCCACAGCAGCGAGAGGCCCGCGTACCGCCAAAAAAAAAAAAAAAAAAGGGTGAATTGCATGGTATGTGAATTACATCTCAATAAGACTGAAAATACAAAAAGAAGGTGAGCCCTGTTCAGCCTCTGTGCTCCTGTGTATACCCAATCGAAATACATGCACACGTACCCCAAAAGGCATGCACTAGAATGTTCTCTGCAGCTTTGGTTAGAAAAGCCCCAAGCTGGACCCCACCCGAAAGCCCATGGAGAGGTGAGAGCATAGGTAAGCCTGGTGTCTCCGTGCAGTGGCATACCGTGGAGCTTTGAGAACACATGGCCTGTAGCCCACCCAAGGACGGTCAGACAAACGTCAAGATAATGAAGCCAGACCCCAGAGCGCAGACACCGGATGATTCCTTCATGCGAGGCAAAAGCAGACAAAACTCAGATATGCTGATGGGGTCACGATCGGTTCCCCTGGGGCGGGGTGCTGGGTGCTGGCGGTGCCTTGATCTGGCTGCTGGCTTAGAGGGCAAGTCACTGAGCTGTGAACTTTTCTGTGCGTGTATCACATGCCAATAAAAAGTTCTCAAAGTTAAGGTGAAAACCAAGCATGTGGGACCAGGGTGGAAGGCAGATTTGGGGGTCCGGCCTCCCACCCGCCAGCTGGGCTCAAGCCCCAGTTTTTCTGGCTGAGTTTGGTTGGTTATGGTTTTTCTCACCTGTACAGCATGGGTGATGACAGCATCTACCTGAGAGGGCTGTTCTGAGGACCAAGGGAGATGCTGCAGTTAGGAGTTGAGTCTGGTCCAACACAGGGCCAGGATCCCCTGGGGCCAGGTGAGCTGCGGCCCTTCTGACTCGGTCAGCCGGGCTCCCTCTCAGTTCCTGCAGAGGATACTAAGGGTCTCTCCCTTCTCATAAATGTCGACGTCCTGATCCCAGGAACCTGTGAACTCGTTACCTTATGTTGCAGAGGTGAATTGCAGATGTGACGGAGTTAAGTTAAGGGGAGATTACCCTGTATTATCTGCATGGGCTCAGTGTCATCACAGGAGATCAGAGTCAGAGAAGCAGACATGACTGCAGAAGCAGAGGTCGAAGTAATGAGGCCACCAGCCAAGGAATGCAGGCGGCCTCCAGGGGCTGGAAAAGGCAAGAGAACAGACTCTGTCCTGAAGCACACGGCCCTGCTGATGCCTTGAATTTAGTCATCAAGCCCACTGAGGACCTCGACCTCCAGAGCTCTAAGAGAATCAGTTCGTGTTGTTTGAAGCCACCCAGTTTGTCACCATTGTCAGAATGGTCACAGGCAACCTGTGCGCTGGGCCTCTCCCATCTCACCTGTGTCTGACTGGGACATGCCCAGGGCCGGACCCAGCACCCAGTCTCATCATGGTGGGCCCTCGAGGGGCTGTGTAAACCGTAAAGCCCCACACTCGCCACACTGGCTGGGCCAGTGCCCTGGCTCCCTGCCCTGCTGGTGGAGGAGGGACCGGGGGAGACCCTCGGGTTGCCCCAGCCCAGAGCGTGTGCCCCTCACGGCGACAGAGGAGGAAAAGCTGGGTCCCCAGCGGTCTGGTCCTACTGGTGCCCCTTGGCCTGACAGGGAACAACAGGCTCCCAGGGCTCAGCCAGGACACCTGCAAACACCCGCCACCGTCGTGACTCCACTCAACACACATTTGCGGGGCTCCTGCTCTGCCCCAGGCTTGCTAGGAGGGTGGGGACACAGAGGGGAGCAAACCCCAGTGGGATCTCTCCCCCAGCGAGCCCAGAGTCCAGCTGGGAGGACAGATGCTGATCGCATCATGAAATCTGGGCTGTCAGGGATTTAGGAAGGGATGGCCGGGCAGGAAAATCTGGGAAGACTTACCTGGGGAGGTGATAATTGAACTGGGGAGGGCGTTCCTGGGATGACAGAGCAGGAGTCTTGTGAGCCGGCGGAGGGGGGTTGGGGACGAGGCTAAGAGAGCGTGGACAGCCGGGATTCTGAGACTGACAGAAGGCTCTGGAAGGCTATAAGCCAGGGGGTGGGACGGGCAGTGGGTGGGTGATGTGACCAGTCTGCTTTGGGGAAGACCACTCTGGCTGCCCCGTGGTGACCAGCTGAGGGCAGAGTGGCTCTGGCCAGGCCAGGCAGGGAACCTTGGTGCTAACCCAGGGGCTGCCTTTCCCTGGAGGAGGCGGGGCCCACCACCCCCACCTGGAGGCCTTCCCTGGGTCTGGGAGCCCGGCTGCATCCTGGGAGCTGGCTCCAGAGAGACCTGCCTCCCGCTGGCCCGCGTGGGCTGGGGGCGGGGCCTGCAGGGAGAGGCAGATACCAGCAGCGGGGCTCCAAAAGGCGCCAACTCTGCAGCCTCCAGGGGCCCGGCCCCCGGTCCGCCCTGCCCCATCGTAAACCCATTCCCACTCCTCCCCCGAGGCTCACTGACCTGCAAGCAGGTGCAAATTGGGCCCTGCCGGGGGACAAAATGGCTTTGATGAGACAAATGGTGTTTTTTTGTTGAGGGGGCATTGGAACGGCCCCAGACACCCGGGCATGGTGTCCTTCAGGGACCCAGGCCCAAGAAGGGCAGGAAGGGTTTCTTTTATGAGCCCTCCCCTCCCCCGGCCCCAGTCTCCAGAGCAGCTGCCCCCGTGACCGGCCAGGCCTCTTCCAAGAGCAGGGGCCTCGGCTGGAAGGCCTGGCCCTTGCAGGGCCCAGAGATTAGGGCCTGCTGCCCCCGAGGATGGGGCTTCAAAAGAGAAGGAACAAGGATTCTCACAGCGACTAAAGTGCTCTTGAAAAAATAAAAAATCTCAAGCCAGCAATGATGGATCGATCTCAGGACCTTTTCCAGGGTCTCAAGAGAAGCAAGGGAGGGACTTCCCTGGCGGTCCAGCGGTTACGACTCTGCGCTTCCACTGCAAGGGGGCCTGGGTTCCATCCCTGGTTGGGGAACTAAGACCCTGCAAGCCGCACAGCCAAAAAAAAAAAAAAAAAAAAACAATGAAAGAAAGAAAAAAGGGCTTCCCTGGTAGCGCAGTGGTTGGGAGTCCGCCTGCCGATGCAGGGGACACGGGTTCGTGCCCCAGTCCAGGAACATCCCGCATGCTGCGGAGCGGCTGGGACCGTGAGCCATGGCCACTGAGCCTGCGCGTCCGGAGCCTGTGCTCCGCAACGGGAGAGGCCACAACAGCGAGAGGCCCGCGTGCCAAAAAAAACACTCAGTAATAAGAAAGAAAAAAAAAAGAGAAGCAGGGAGGCAGAGGGTCCCAGGTCCTCCCAGCGATGCCTGGCCCTGCAGCCCACCTCCCTGCCCTCTCTCGGAGTCCCAGCCCCATCAGAGATGCCTCATTTGTTAAGGGGGACCCGAGCTGACCAAGTCCTTTCCCGGGCATCTTGGATGCCAAGACATGGGCAGGCAGGATCGGTCCCTACCCATTTCACAGATGGAGAAGCTGAGGCCAAGAAGATAGGACAACCGGGTCCTTCCCCATCCTCTTCCCACTAGACATTGATCCCTCCCCATCTCAGGGGATTCCCATCCATCCCACGGTAGCTGCAGAAAGGGAGGTGGGCTACTTTGGGTCATTTTGAACTGAAACTTCCCCCGCACCCCCAGTCTAGGCACATCCTTGCTAACCTTAGCCTCCTACTGAGAGCCCCCTTACCTCTCCCACAATCCATTCCCCAACGGCAGCTGGTGATCTTTCCAAACACAGCACACCACGGCCCTCCCACCACCCTCACCCTCGGCCTTTGAGGTCCACCTGACGGAGCTACGACCCCTCCAGCTCCCAGGCAGCAGCCTCCTCTAGCTCCTTCCGGCCGTCCAGTCTTGCCACCAGGAGTTCACAGGCCAGGGCCACCCTGCTCTCGGATTGTGTGCTCATTGTCACAGGGTTCTGGAGGGAGGACCTGTGGCCTTGCTCTGTAGCTAGACCCAGGAGTGCAAACCGGGACAAAGCTGCTAACCTCTCAGCCTCCGCGGGGTCAGGCGTGAGGGCTGACCTCCCAGCCTCATTTCTACCGCTCATCTCGCACATGCCTTCAAAGACATACTGCCCCTGCCCAAGCATGAAGGTGGGCAAGAGAGCCCATCCCTGCCCCTCCTCACTGAGCCAAGGCAGACTGGACCAAAACTCTGGCCTCCTGAGAGGGGAGAGAAATCGCTCGTCACCAATCCATTCAAAGCTGACTTACGGAGCACCTACTGTGTGCCAGGCACTGTTCACAGTCTTGAGAATGCAGATGTGAATTGGACAAAGCCCCTATGCTCCTGGATCAGGCAGTTCCTGAACTCCACTCAGGTCTGCTTAGCTCAACCACTAGCACCTTTAGTGATAACACTACAGGCCCGCTCACAGGCCCATTCATTCTGCCCATTTTCACAGTTCAACAAAGGCATCAAGAGCACGAGCTTTGACGGCTGACTGACCTGGCTTCAAATACGGGCTCTCCACCGACAAGCCGAGTGACTGGGCAAATTATAAAAATCATCACCACAACAGCTGAAACAAGTAACGCACCGGGTAGATGCCAGGCGCCGCTCCAAGTGCTCTACATAATGGGACCATTTCGTCATCTCAAGCCTTATGGAGCAGGCACCGTTGTCATCACATTGTAAGGAGAAGGAAAGGGGGTGCGGGGAGGAGTCTGCTGCTCATGACAGTGGGCCCCCCACTCTGAGCCTCGGGTCCAGCCCCAAAAGCCTGCAGTGGGCACGTGTTAGTGTCCTGGGGCTGCCATACAAAACCCCAGACTAGGGGGCTTAAAACAGCGGAGATTTCTGCTTACGGTCTGGAGCCCAGAAGTCCAAAATCAAGGTGTCGGCAGGGCTGAACTCCCTCCAGAGGCTCCGGGGGAGAACCCTTCCTGCCTCTTCCAGCTTCTGGAGCTCCAGGGGTTCCTGGGCTACGCCCCTCCAGCCTCTGTCTCTGTGCTCACGTGGCCTTCCTTCCCTCTGTGTCCGTGGGTACCTTTCCTCCCTCTGTCTCTTATAAAGACACCCATCGTTAGATTTAGGGCCCACCCGGGTGATTCATGATGACCTCAGCTCTAGAGCCTTATCTCAACTCCATCAGCAAAGACCTCTGTATCAAATAAGGCCACATTCGGGGGTTCCAGGCGGACATGCCTTTTGCGGGCCACCAATCTATCCTCTTCAGGGGCCTTCTAAGGTGTAGGGCCTGGGGCCCCCTTTGTCCAGATCTCAGGACGGTGCTCCTGTGGGCTTTGAGGTTCACAGAGGAGTTCGGACCTTTGTGCTGAAGGCCGACATTTTTCGGGTGAGAAGCAAGTTCAGTTCAGCATCCTGGACATTATCCCCAAGGACTTCATAACTTGAACGGGTCTGATCGAGAGGAGCTGGGGGCCACAGACTCTGGCTGTGAAACCGTAAAAGACCACCAGGGAGGCCCCTCCGAGTGTACCTAGCCACAGCCCAAACCTGGAGAAGCCTGAGCCGACCAGGAGGCACCCCTGGTCTTCTAACTTTAGACCAGCCTTCCCTGCTTCTGCCCCAAACCCACCTGGCTCAAGGGTCCACCGGAACGACCGAGTCAGACCAGAAACCACTAGGTGAGGGTCTCTCCCGCCAATATTCTAGATACCTCTGCCCCTAGCCTTGGCCAGGTGCAGGAGCACAGCGGTGAGAGGCCACTGCCGCAGGCTTCTCCAGACCCTGGCATTTCCATTCAGGGGCGGGTGGGGCAGTGGGGACCAGCAGCCCCCTCCCCAGGAGGCATTCCCCTCCCGGGTGTCCAGTCTTCAACCAAATGTTTTTGATTCTACAGGAAGTAGAACAAGGGGCTAATCTGAGTTTGATTTTTGAAGCCAGGCCTTTGATTTAATACTTATTCATTTAAGTAATTAATGCCTCTGAGTCTGGGGTCAGAACGTATCTCAGTTTAGCCCATCTCCTTCTTTACATCCAAAGACAGACCTCACAGCACTTGGTACCTCCCAACCATTCATTTATACCAATTGGGACATTCCAAGGGCCCGGACGCAGTTACCAAATAGGACTTTGCAGAGTTCTCCACCATCGACCATTAAATCCCATCGTCCTGTGCAGCGTCCCCGGGATTTTGCCGCCAGCTCCTCCCACTCTGGCACAAAATCTGCTCACAAGCCCGGTCCTCTTTCCCAGGTGGTGTCTGGAGAAGGTCTGGATATAGAATGTTCTGGGACATGTTTTTCAAACCCAGACTTCATTCCATCAACAAATATGTAGTAAGTGCTAACTGCCTGCCAAATACTAGGTAGATTCTGGAGGGGGCAACTCTGGTCCCGAAGGAGAAACACGTAGACCTACAAATCCACAGGCGTGAGCAGAGTCTGAGCCCTGGGGCGGGAGAGGATCTCAGGGCAGGGCCGGCTCAGGTGAAGATGACCCACAGGTGGGGACATGGCGAGCTCAGGAGAGGAGGGGGTGACACCCACGTGAGGGCAGAGGTGAGGAGGTCAGTGGAAGGAGGGGAGGCAAGACTGCAGTGCCTAGGACCGAGTTTCAGAGAGAGATTCTGGAGGGTTTTTCATACACGAGTTCCTAGGGGAAAAGAGATTATTTTTTCTTTCTCTCCTCTCTTTTTTTTTAAAGTACAGGATGGAACTAGCTCCTTGACTCGACCTTGAGTCCTGCTGGCAAGTCCACCTTATCCTGATCTTACTATGACTTTCACGTCTCACCATCTCGTGTACAGTCAGCTCACAGGGCCGGGATCCAGCATCTGAGCGCCCAGGGGTTCACAGAGTGGGGTTTACACCATCACGGCTTCTGTTTTATAGGTGGAGAAAGAGCGCTGGATTCAGGGCAGACCCTGGATGGCACGGGCGGCTCTGGGATGGTGTGGCAGGCTGATGTCACAGTGGGACCAAACTGCATTCAATGCTGATCGGAAAAGAGGGGTGAGGGGACAGAACCCGCAGCCCCTCCCTCAAGCACGGGGCCGGGTGGGCCAACCTGATGGGCCCCCAGAAGGGAGGCCCCTGCCTGCGGACCCTACGTGGAGTTCGGCCACGGGTAGTTTTCCCAGTAAGAAGATAACTACCTGGTCCAATGAATTCCTTACGCCCACAAGGAGCCCATGCATAAACCCAGCAAGGGGGAGAGCAGGGAAGCCAACGCCGGGCAGAGCTGGGGTGTGACCGTCCTTTCTGATCACTCCAGATGCCCAAGGGCTCAGCATGAGCAGAGCCAGAGGGGGTGTGGCTGCTCCCTCCCAGGGAGAGGGGGACTTCCGGGGACCAAGCAACCCCCTGCCGGGATCCAGGCGAACACCAGGGTGAGGATTTCCACCACATTTGTTCCCTGATGCACCAACCTGGCTTGTGATGGGCGTGCAGAAAGGTTCGTGGATTGAAGGAATGAAAGGTCTCCTCCTCTCTTGGAAACAGACAGGCAACCACCACTACCAGCCATGTTCGGTATCAGGCAGGTACGGACACGATGCCGTCTGGCCCTCAGGCAGGGCTCTACCCTGAGCTACAGCACTGAGCTTCATAGCCAGTGAAGCCCTAGAGCTGGGGGGATTTTGTGGGTGCCTGTGTTACCCCAGCACCTAGAGATTCCAGTAGGTTTCTTCAGAGCATCAAACGGGTAGATCACTCCCCAAGCCCCTGGCTTCCCACTCACAGGCTTGTAAACCATCCCTGCTCCCTGGGACCACCAGGTACAAGCCGACAGGCTGCAGGAGCAGAGGGAGAGCCAGGATCCACTCTGACGGGGTCAGGGAGGCTTCCCAGAGGAGGGGGCTTTAGAGGAGGCCCCCGCCCCCCGCAGCAAAACTAGAATCGGACCAAAGGAGTCGTTTGTTCATTTCACCCCATAAACTGACTCAGATCCTGGGTTGGGTGCCAGCCCTTCACTTCTTAGTGGATGGTTCAGGGTAAGTCACTTAACCTCTCTGAGCCTCAGTTTGCCCATCATAAGACAGGTTATCATAGAACTGCCCGGAAGACTGTCCGGAGAATTCAGTGGCCCTCAGAGACCGCTAGGACAGGACCTGGCAGATGGGGGGACCTCTCTGCCCCTCAGGATTCAGCACCTATTGGCCACAAGGTCAAAATGCCTAGTAGAGTCCAGGTCCCATGCCCAAATCCGGGACCCCCTGGAACACCACCAGGACCTGACCCGAGGGAGCTCAAAGTGTCGTCAGGGAGACGTCAACAAGGGATGCCTGCACCACGGAGCCCATAGGATGCCCCGCCCGGCTCTCACCTCAGGGCGGCTCTCTCCTGGGGACTTGGTCTCTGAGCAAAGTCCTGAAGAGTAAAGGCACCAGCTGGAGGAGGACAGGAGGGGAAGGACAGCTAAGGAAAGGAGACAGGGCTCCCTGCTTCCAACACACACGCGTGGACACGAGTGCACACACAAGCATGCACACATGCACAGGTATATACAAATGAGCACGTACCACGCGTATAAATATGCACACGTAAGCACAAAGCCGAAATGCACACGTGTGTGCACGAGACCAGAACATGCACCATGCACACAAACACACGTCTGTGTGCACGTGCACACATCTACACTCACGCGAGGACCATACACACCTGTGCACAGGTCCACAGATGAGCATAATACACCAAGTAGGCAAATATGCACACACACACAGGCACAGGCCAGACCACACATATGTTTGCACACACACGCACATATCCACACACAGGTGAACAGACACGCACAAACACACAAGAGCATACGCCATCACACAGAGACCCACACACGCAGGTACGCACAGGTGTGCCCGTGCCCACATACACATACAAGCGCACACACCCAACAGGAAGGCGTCTCTTGCCCTCTGCGCCAGGACAACAGAATTACCTTCAGCCCCATAAGCCTAAGAACATCTTCAAACGCGGAGCAGATCCCTCGGTCTTCTTAGGTTGCAGATAAACAGAGCAGAACCTCCCAAACCCCACAAAACAGTGCCATCTTGTGGTGGCAGCGGGACCAGGCAGTGACCGGTGGCGGCCTTTCCTTTGGGCAGAGTTTTTCCTAGAGCCACTTTCAAGGTGGGCTGACGCCAACTGAAACCCTGGGTGGAGCCGGAACCCTAGGGCAGGCGCTCAGCCACTCTTTTATTTGGGAGAGGTCAGGTGCTCTAGTCTGTTCTAAAGCCCCCCTCCCCGGCTCCTGCCGGGCCTGGGGTCACCTGGGCACTGAGTCAGGCCCTGCAGGGGATTTGGGGAAGCCTCCTTTTCTCCCTGGGGTTCACACGCCTCATTCGGAAAATGGGGCCACATCACACCGATGCTCGCCTCTGTCTAGAGCTGCCCCCCCTGCCCTGGGACTTCCCCAGAATGGATGGGGCCACCCCTACACAAGGCCGGAAGCAGAGGCTACCCAGGGTCTCCTCTTGGCCATTTAGAGGTTAGCTGGGAATCAGCCCCAGGGGGTCCCTTGCTCCTCTGCAGACCACCAGCTTCAGCATCACCTGAGAGGCTGTAAGAGACGCGCGATCTCGGGCCCCACCGAGAACTTCCAAGCCCAGGGGACTTGGGCAGCGCCCTCCGAATACCCTTCAGTAGCCCTCACCCCCTCTGGCTGCGCATCTGGATAACCACGTCTGTGCCTCTGTGCTCTCACCTGTAAAATGGAACCAAGATCGGAGCCTGTCCAGTAGAGTCGCTGGAAGGATTAGAGGAAATATACTCCAGGCAAAGTGCTCGGCCCCGGCGCCTGGTCTCCAGAAGAACTCAATAAATGTCAGTGAGTAGGGGCGGGGGTGGCTTTGCCCCATCGGTTGACCCCCCTCCCCGGTTCTAAGTACATTTAACTTTGAGCTTCACCTCCAGAGCTTGGGGAGACGCCTCTGGAAGACAGAAGCAGGAGGCTGGGACTCCTGCAGCCCCGCCGTGGACCTGGCACGTGACGGACAGTGCTGCATCCAGGAACCCCGGTTTCAAAGGCATCGGAGGTGGGAACGGCTTCCCGCATTTCCATAATTCACTGCACACCAATTAATCTTTCACTGTCGATATAAGCGTGAGTCCTGCGGCGGCTCAATTCCCTCCCCAGGAGGACAGGCCCTGCTCAGGCTCCGAGGGGTTTTCTTTCATTTGGCATGATGTTAATTTCCCCTGAGTCCCCTGGAAAGAGGTTTTAGAACAAGACGTGAAGCTTGGCAGGAATCTGACATCTGAAACAGCCGTGGCGACAAGAGGAGGGGTTGTGACATTTGCTAATTGCCAGTCGAGCTCTAATGTGAGCGCTGAGAGGCTTGGAAAAAAGTTTCCATCCCCCAAGCCTGAGCTGGTTCCCTGGCTGGAGATACACCCACCGGCGCACCATGCTTTGCCATTGGTAAGTATCCTTCCAGGATCTAAGAGAAATAACAAGGAAATTTCCTTTTGGAAAACCAGAGAACCCTGGGAGGCTTGGTTCCAGAGCACCTCTGCTGAAATACAGCTGGGTGAGCAAGGGCAGGACCCTTCTCTTCCCCGAGCACCTGTGAGGTGAGGGTCACGGCATTCCCGGCCCACCTCTCCCAGGCCCCGGACCCCAGACCCCAACCCCTGGCTTTCGGCTGAAGTCTCTCCCTTGTCAGAGGATGTGCAAAGCCAATTTTATGGGCCTCAGAGACCTACCTCCGAACCTGATCCCCAGAGTGGGGCTGCCTGCCATTAGCCCTGCCCCGTGGTCTGCCTACCATGGGTCTGGTGGACCCAGAGCCAGGACAGAGCTTTCAAACCAAAGCTCTGTGGTCATGTGCAAACTTGGCTTTTAAGAGCACTGGATGTGTTACGTGTTCGGGGTAGAAGAGCTGGAGCAGCCCCAGCACCTGCGTCCTTCCAGTGGAAGCTGTTTGGGAGGACAGGGCTCTCAAAGTGCAGAGAATGCAGGCCACGCCTGCTGACCCTACACTCTGTTCAGCTTCAGACGCTCCCAGCAACTTCCAGTAAGAACCGCGGTGACGATGTCCCCGAGCTATTAAGTGCAAACCAGATAGGGCGGCGCACCCCGGCGCTCACGCTTCTGTTGAAGGTGTGCGTGCGCACACTCAGGATGGGCTGGCAGCCTGGCAGGGCTCTCTGGTGACCACGAGGGTGGCCTTAGCCCCGCCAGTCCCCACCAGCAGCTCCGAACACAAGCTGAGTAAACCCTTTGCCACAATTTGCCTGACCCGGTGCCCTTCCACCCAGACTGCTGCCCCTAAGCCGTCCCCCCAAATAGAAAGTCCCCTGATGTGAGCTAGACGTACGACAGCACCTGTTACCTGCAGATCTGGGGGTGCGCTGAGATGGGGCTTACTCTGGGACCCCCCTCTGTCCGTGCAGCCTTGCCGTCACCCCCGACTTCACAGGCCAGTGTCCTGCTCCAAGGGGAGTCTGGGGCCCTTCCCGAGAGCGCCGGGCACCTGCATCATCCCCCCTCGGCCCTGGCAGCCCCTGAGCTCTGGCTCCAGAGAGCCGGGGTCCCCGGGGAGGCAGCGTGCCTAATTGCAGTTCCAGCTCATTATACAGACTAATGAGAGGGAAAGCCGGAGAAACAAAGAGAGAACGGACGTGTCTTAGCCTCCACTGGGGACCCCGCCGGGCAGGGATCTTTGTGTTCTGTCCTGATTTCCTCTCCTGTAACCTCAAGACTATAGAGATCAGCAAAACGACAGCCATGCCAATTACAGACCCATGTCGATTGTAAACACCTACTGTGTGCCAGGTTCTGTGCTAAGCACATCATCCCCAGAATCTTCTGGAATCTTCTCAATAGCCCAGAAGCAGGCTCTGTTATTAGCCCTGTTTTATACCAACTGAGGCTCTGAAAGGTTCGACAGCCTTCTCAAGGTTATGTAAGACCCACCAGCCGAAATAATAACCGGTGAGTTTATTGGGGGTTAAAATCCTGATATCTAAGACTGAGACGCGTGCCCCGCCCTCTGTCCTCCAGCCCCGCCTTCGCGGCCCTGAGCCCAGTCCCAGGAGTTCAAGCTGATAACCTAACAGCGGGCCCCGGAGCTGTTCTGTCTGGTACGGAATATAAACCACCCAGTGGGATGTGTTGCCATCTTGGCTCGGTGCCCAACTCCTGGGTCACGGCCCCGACGCCCTTTCCAGGAAAGCACGCAGAAGGCATTGGGCCCCAGGGAAGGGAAAGGCAACAGAGGTTAATGACTTGCCGTGGGTCCTGGCGCCCTTGCACGGCAGGACACTGCCCGCCTTTATCTTGGCCACAGCGTTCTTTGAGCAACAAACCCAAATCTGAGGCTATAAACAGTGGGCCTTTGTGCGCGCGGAATTGCTTTCTCCGGGCCTGCTGATCCCTGACCCGGTTTGTTTGTTTATTGGGAGTATTTTTAGCGTGCACTCTGTTACTCACCGACTTTCCTTTTCAATCCTCTGTTTGAGTAGAAAGGAAGCGGAGAGTAACACGCACGTCACTTGAAGACTGAGGTAACTTTCGGGCGATGCTCTCTAGGCCACCGCGGTCAGGCGTCCGCCAACACCAGCCCCGTCACAGCTGGAAGATGGGGCTCGGCCCTTGAAGGCACAGGTGTGTGAGCTGAGCGGGGCCCCGCCAGAGGCAAGGGTCAAGGCATCCAACCAGGGACCCACCAAGGGTCCAGATCCAGGAGGGGGAAGCGGTCATCGCTATCATCTCTCCAAGCGGTGCTGGACCGGGAGCCTTGGACCCCAGCGGGACCCCTGCGTGAGTTCCAGGGATGACGTTTCATGCAAGGCTGGGTATGATCCCATGCCGCCACTTCAGAGAAGGTTCCCGGCTTCCTCCTGGTCCTTGAGTCCTTGACATGAATACTGACCCTGCTACTCTGCTCTGCACCCCAGTGCCTCGGTTCCCACACCTGTAAAATGGGGGTTAACAAGAGTACCTACTCCATAAATTGTCCAAAGGGTTAAATAATGTGCCCAGGCACATGGTAAGCGCCTTGCAAGGGATGACAATTATTATTACTGTTGATGTCGCCTTTGTTATTGTTAGTTACAGCTCTACGTACCCAGGTGGAAGCAGGAGGCCTCTCCCTCTGAGGGGGGATGGAAGGTAAAGGACGGTGAAACACCTGGCTACTGCCCTGGGGCCAGGAGGGAGCAGTTACAGAACCCAGAGAAAGAGGGGGCTGTGGAAGGGGATGCCAGACAGGAGCCGTGGCCTTGGGTCGAGGTGGGGCCCTGCCGCCCCCAGGGACCCTGCAGGAAGGAAGCCAGCCCGTCTCTCCTTCCTCACCCAGATCTGTCACTGGCACCTCCTACTTGCTGAGCCCAGCTGGAACCCAGAGGCCAGGAAGCCAGTGAGCATCTGCCCCCTGGGGCAGAGAAACAGGGTGGGGAACGAGGGTGGCTGGACCTGGCTGGGCAGGTAGACAATGGTCGGCATAGCTGCAGGGAGCCTCGTGTGCCTGGGGGCCACCCACCTGGCAACCCCCGGTTCTGTAGCCCAGGGGGACTCTGGGCCTGGGCCTGGAGAAGCTGGAGCCCTTGGGCCAAAGGGACCGGGCCTGGCCTCTCCTTCCACAGGCGGGGCCGCTCCTCGCCCAGGGCACGTGTGGACAGGCTGGGTCATCAGCCTTGGGAGGGACTTCAGTGGAAGTTGACCTTTTGAAGCAAAAGGCTCTGTGCTCTGAGTCAGTACCTCCCAAGCAAGAATGTGACAGTCAGCAAGTAACAGGGACTGCAGTCTGGCTGAGACAGTCTGTGGGACAGTCCCCAAGGAAGATGGCTCAGGCAAGAGCCATCCCCCAGGGCCACAGCCGTGACCACCTCTCAGCCTGACGCTCCTCTTTGGTGCCGAATAGCAGTTAGAAATCAGATTCCCAGCTGGTCCCGCCGTCACCCTCCTGTTGGAAGAGTCGCTCCCCGAACCACTTTTGCAGGTGGAGAGTTTTGTTCCGGCCTTTCATGCTAATGAGCAGGGGCCGTCAAAGCTGGGTGCGAGCTGAAGTTTTGAAAATTGCAGAATAATTTTCCCGAGATGGTCACAGTCATTGCAGAGATGCACGGATCCATCTTACAGCTGGAGATTGTGACAACCATCCCAACCAGGGATAGGAAATTGCTTTTGGCCTGGTTCAGGTAACCGCCCCCCCACCACCCGCAGGGACTGTGGTCCTTACCCTTTTAGCTTCATGGATCCCTTTGAGAATCTGATTAAAGCTAAAACACCTCTACTCAAAATAGAGCAATAGGCTTGTCCATAATTTTTTGTTTGTTTTGTTTTTGTTTTTGGCCGCACTGCAAGGCATGTGGGATCTTCCCCAACCAGGAATGGAGCCCGTGCCCCCTGTAGGGGAAGCATGGAGTCTAAACCGCTGGACCACCAGGGAAGTCCGATAGGCTTGTTCATAGACAAAGTATTTTTGTACATAATTTCAAGTGTCCCAGACTCTAGCTTCCAAGTTTGTGTCCTGGGTGCGGGCCTAGGGGGCTGACGACAGGGTCTCACAGGCTCTGTCTGTGCGAGTGAGACCCCCAGGATGCCTTCCTCAGCCTTCACCCCCACCACCCAACAAGGCTCACTCACTGTGATGGTTCATTTCACGTGTCGCCCTGGCTGGGCCGTGATGGCTGTGGTTTGGTCAAACGCTGCTCTAGGTGTGTCTGTGAAGGGCTTTTGTAGACGGGGTTCATGTGTTCCATCAGTCGACTTTAAGTAAAGGAGATTAACCTTGACTTTGTGGGTGAGCCTCATGCAGTCAGTTGGAGGTCTTCGGAGCAAAAAACTGGGGTTTCCCAGAGAAGAAGGAATTCTGCCTCAAGGCTATGACATAGAGACCCTGCCTGGGGTTCCAGCAGCTGGCCTGCCCCACCGGGCTCACAGTTGGCCACAACTGCACAGGCCATTTCCTCTCTCTCTCTCTGGGGTGGTGTCCCTTGGAGCCCCCCCGCCATGGGTTGGTCTAGTAGACTTCCCACCATCAGCACCAACCTACCCACCCAGCCCAGGTCTGGGGGCCACCCACCTCTCCCCACACTTCCTCTCAGGCCCCAATCTTAACTGCATCCTTCTCAGGACTTAGGTCATCAGCTGACCCATTAGCATAAGGTACCCTGACATTTAAGGAATACGCCCTATGAATAGCCATTTGTTTCTCTGGTTATCTGAAGCACCTGCCTGGTGGTGACTTCATGCCTCGAGGCAGAGGATGGAGGGTCCAGAGGCGCTGAGGGAGTTGAGGGACTTGAATGGTCCAGCTCCCCTGCATCCCTGATACCGATATTTTGAAGAGAGTCGGGGGGGGGGGGTGGTCAGGCAGGCATGTGGATATCTCTGAGTTGGTCACATGCCTCTTCTCTGCCTGTGTCTCTCTTGCTTGATTGATTTCACTTTATCCCTGCATCCCACTCCTTTCCCCATTGAACTGCCTTTGCTCCATGGTTTAAAACAAGTCGTCAATATGCTTAGGTCTTGTTACAGACTTTCTATTCTGCCCCACTGATGTATTTGTCTGTCTTTGTGCCCATATGGCACTTTTACTTGGGGTTTAACTTGCTTTCCTTTTTCTAGTTTCTTAGCATCCTGGATCATTGATTTGAGACCATTCTTCTTCTTAAATATAGGCATTAGCGCTATAGATTTCCCTCTACACGCTGCTTAAGTGGCTCCATAAAAGTTGGTATGTGGTGTTTTCACTCATTCAGTTCAAAATACCTTCTATTTTCTGTTATGATTTCCTTGTTGACCCGTGCATTACTTAAAACTGTGTTATCTAACTTACAAACACGTGGGGATTTTCCAGATATCTTTCTGTTCCTGATTTCTAATTCAATTTAATGTAGTCAGAAGACATACTTTGTGTGACTTGAATCCTTTTTAAATGTATTGACGTACGCTTCATGAGTCAGGATATGGTCTACTTAGCAAACGTTCTATGTGCGCTAGAAAATGACTTATATTCCATTTTTGGGGAGTGGAGCATTGTGCAGATATAAATTATGTCCAGCTGGTTGATAATGTTGTACAAATCTCCTGTATGTGTCTGTTCTGATATTAATATAGCCACTTCAGCTTTCTTACGATTCGTGTAAGCATGAAATATCTTTTCCCACCCTTTTACTTTTAATCTTTGTATTTAAAGTGAGTTTCTTATACACTCCATAGTTGGGTTTGGGGTTTTTATTAGACTGATAATCTCTTCCATTTAATTAGAGTATTTTAGGTCATTTACTTTTTTTTTTTTTTTTTTTTTTTTTTTGCGGTACGGGGGCCTCTCACTGTTGTGGCCTCTCCCGTTGCGGAGCACGGGCTCCGGACACGCAGGCTCAGCGGCCATGGCTCACTGGGCCCAGCCGCTCCGCGGCATGTGGGATCTTCCCGGACCGGGGCACGAACCCGTGTCCCCTGCATCGGCAGGCGGACTCCCAACCACTGCGCCACCAGGGAAGCCCGGTCATTTACATTTAATGTGATCGATGGGTTTACGCCCATTATCCACAGTCTACTGCCAATTGGTATCGTATTACTTCACGTCTAGTATAAAAATCTGACAATGGTATATTTCTATTCTACTTCTCCCCTTTATGCTCCTGATACATTTTATTTCTACATATACTATAAATACCACACTGCATTGTTATTACTTTTGCAATATAATTAGTTATCTTTTGAAGGTATTTAAACAGTAAGAAACAAGTCATACATTTTCTCACGTAGTTATCTTTTCTGGTGCTTATCATTCCTTTATCTAGATCCTGAATTCTACCAGGTATCACTTTCTTCCTGCCTCAAGAACTTCCTTTAATATTAATTGGAAGGTGGATCTGCAGGTGATGAGTTCTTTCAGCACTTCTATATCTGAAAAAGCCTATATTTCACCTTTGTTTCTGAAAAATATTTCACTAGGTAAAGACTTCTAGGTGGGGTTTCCCTGGTGGCGCAGTGGTTGAGAGTCCGCCTGCCGATGCAGGGGACACGGGTTCGTACCCCCGTTCCGGGAAGATCCCACATGCCGCGGAGCGGCTGGGCCCGTGAGCCATGGCCGCTGAGCCTGCGCGTCCGGAGCCCGTGCTCCGCAACGGGAGAGGCCACAACAGTGAGAGGCCCGCGTACCACAAAAAAAAAAAAAAAGACTTCTAGGTTGACAGATTTTTCTTTCAGTGCTTTCAAGACGCTGCTGCACTGCCTCTTCTTGCCCCAATTGTTTCTGAAAAGAAATCTGCTTCACCCTTCTCTTTGCTCCTCTGTATACATCTTTTTTCTCTGTCTGCTTTAAGATGTTCTCCATCTCACTAGTTTTGACCTATTCGATTCTAATGTGCTTTGGTATCATTTCCTCCATGTTTCTCACGCTTGGGGTTCACTGAGCTTCTTGGATCTGTGGGTTTATACTATTTACCAATTGTGGAAAAATTTCGCTCATCATTTCTTCAAATAGTTCTCCTTTACTCCACCTCTTTCCTCACTTCTGGGGACGCCAAGTACATATATATCATACATGTGTATCGTACATACATACACGCACTGGTTTCATATCTAACAAATCAGATGTGCATTTGCCTTCTAGCCAAGTAGAGAGCTCCAGGAGGAGACCTAGATCTCTCCCTCTGCTATAAACATGTTCCACCTCTCTTTTCTGAAAGTCGCTAATGACCCCCTCAGGCCAGGATGGCTCTACCTGTGCAGTCCACCACGGCAGCCACTCATCTCCCTGTAGCTATGGAGTTATCGAACTGTGGCAAGTCCACCTGAGGTGTGCCATAATGTAAGATACACACCAGATCCCGAAGGCTTGCTGTGAAAATAAGAATGTGAAGTATCTTGCTGATAATGTTGTAGTGTAGATTACATGTCGAGTGGTAACGTGTTGGGTATATTGGATTAAATAGAATAGGTGATTAAAATTAACTCCACCTGTTTTGTTTTACTTTTTTTTTTTTTTAATGTAGCTAGTAGAGAACTTAATATTGCCTATGTGACTCCCACTTTATTTCTATTGGACAGCAAACCAACTATTCAGACAAGCCCTAGGAAAGTGGAGGATGGAAAAATAGAAAACCCCTCCCACCCCGGTCTGGATACCAGCCAACCTCAGCCATCCTGCTTGGTTCCAGGCCACTACCACACCCCCTGCCACCCCCTGGCCAGACGGCAATAACGATGAGAATGTCAGGGTGGCTGTGGGGAGCTGGATCCAACTCAGAACTGGCTCCGGGGTGGCTGGAAGAGTAGCGTGAGCTCCTGGTAGCCAGCCAGGGTCAGTAACCAGCTGGGCATGTTCCCCGGCCATGACCGAGGTGCCTAGAACCTGCTGAGTCATAGGAGTGAGACATTCACAGGCCAGACTACAAGGAAACTCCTTCTCTGCAGCTTCCTGTTTTGACAGTCTGAGTAATGTCACCTGCTGGTCCCATCCCTGGGGAACCCAGACTTGGGGGCTGCCACACGTGCCCAGGTTACCTCCAGTGCCAGAGAAGGTGGGGAGGGAGTTTTTACATTATATTTTAAAATCTGACTTCTTCAGAAAGGAACCAAGTAAAATGTAGCAATCATTTGTATTTACCACCCAGAATTAACCACTTTTAACCTCTGAAGCTTATTTACGTCGAGTCTTTTAAAAAATGTATTTACTTTCCGTAAATCATAAAATGAATATATACATTTCTTTTACAAAAGAAAGAACAAAAGACTACATTACAAATCAAATTAAAGCACCTTCCCTTCCTCCTTGACCCCCATCCTAATTTCCTCTCTTCACAGGGAGATCCCCATTACGTATTCTGGGAATCTCTCCATTCCTTGAAAAATATCTATTGCCACCTACAACATTGTTTGGGGTGGGTTTTTCTGCTCATTTTCCCAAAGGCATCACACGGTGTGTGCTGTCCCTCCTGCAGCAACAGGCCCTGGTGCGCCTCCCTGCTTGGGTGGGGGAGAAGCCAGCCTCTTCCCATCCCACTGAGGCAGTGTGGCTGAGTCTACCCAGCTGGGCATGAACACACCCTTCCCATGGGTCTAGGAATTCATCTTCCTTCCAAGCCGAGGTTCCAGGCTGCTGCCCCTGCATGGTTGACAGAAAACGATATTTTGGTAAATTACGACAAGTCATGGGATGGAATACTATGCAACCGTCAAAAAGGATGAGCAAACTCTATCTGAGCAGATGCAGAGAGCTCTCGGTGAGTCGGGTGAGCCCAAGCAGCGTCAGGGCACCAGGCATTGAACGCTTCCGATGGATCATAAGAAGTGAACAGACCTTAACTCTGGAAGACAGGTCTCGGGTCTGGGGGTGAGGGGAAGAGAGAATCTTCACTTTACGTTTTCTGATCATTTGATTATTTTTTTTCTAACTACACAGGCATGACCTACTTGTATTTAAGGACAAAGAAACACATGTCTGAAAACAGCAGCTAGGCTTCACCCAGAGGCTCCGTGGGCACCCTCTTCACTGCCACGGGACTTGGCCCCCGCAATGCCGCTGTGGGAATGGGGGTCCCCTGTGGAGAGCCTGGCCTCCAGAGATGCTCTTCCCTCAACCTCTTCTAGGGGGAACCCCTGAGCACTGTGCCCAGGTATGTCGCCCAGGGATTGTTGAACCAGGTAAGGGGCGCCAGGGGGCAGCCCCGTGAAGGGCTTTCTTGGTGGAGCCGATGGACGGGGTAGGCAGACGGTCAGGATTTGCACAGTCAATGCCCAAGCAGGTTCCCAAATGCTGTGGGCCTAGGGAGCAATCCCAGGTGTGCCCTGTGCCAGTGGGGAGGCTTGTGCAAGTTCTGTTTTCTCCGTGGCCTCAGTTTCCTCCTCTGAAAAACAGAGGCAGTGAGTCTCCCTCACAGGCTGTTGGAAGGAGGACAGAGGACTCGCCGTCTCTCGTGCGTGACACAGGGGCCGGGCGGTGGCTGCCGGAGCCACCACCCGCCCCTCTCGCCCCATCATGTTGCTGAGGTCCTGTGTCTGTGTCCCACAGGCGGGGGGGGGGGGGGTTACCTCACTGACGACCTCACTCTCTCTTGTCTTCTCCACCTCCCCCTTAGAAAAAATGTACCAAGAGAAAGAAATGCCCGGAGCAGAAACCCTCACAGGTGGTTCAAAGGCATCCCCTGGGTGCTGACAGCTCAGAGGCCTCACCTCACCCCACTTAATGAGAACCTCTAGGGATGGAACCCAGAGCTCTCTGGCTTAAGGAGAGCCTGGGGGTTCCAAGGCACATCACTTTGAGAACCATCCCAGGCTGTCAGACAGAACATGACGTGGGTGATGAATCCAGGTCACACAAGACCACCACCCTAACCTGGAGCTGCCTGGCAAGCAGTGACGCACAAGCATCCCGAACACAGGGCCAGGGTTCTGGGAGAGCAGTGATGACAGGACCCCTCCCGCCCCGTCAGCTATCCCCACAGCCTCTGACTCCCATGGGGTGTCTTTGTCTCAGTAGCTTCAGCTTGAGGTCGGCATACTCAGCATCCAGAGGGGACACCCGCTCCCCGTGCCCAGATGGTTCTTCAGGGGACCACCCACCCCTCTCCAGGTCCCTGGGGGCGCCTAGGCTGGCCTCACCTGTCTTGCTCCAGGTCCATTAAGCATATGCGCCGCGGGGCCCTGTGGGATCAGCTGCATTCCTGACCTTGAGGCCAGCGGGGTGCCCTTTCTCCTAGGGCTTCTGCGGAAACCTGGTGGGGACCTGCTCTCCTTCCCAGGACTCAGGTGGGACATGCTAGCCTGGAGCTGCAGGGGCGTCATAGCGGGTGGGAGTGGAGGGTGCCTGTCACCGTGCAGAGTGGCACAGGGACCAGACATGGAGAATGACAGGAACCAGACGTCCTTAACGCCCCTTTGAGGGGGTTTCTTCACTTGGGATCAAGGGAAAAATTAACAAATAAAAACAAAACACAAAGCCCACTGTCCAGAGCCCCTCCAACTGGAGAAGTCACCGCAAACATCACCAGGTTTCAAGGGGCCCCCTCCCCAGCCCAGCCCCCCGACCAGAGGCCTGCTGTGGGCGCCCACCACACCGTCCCCCTCCATCCCTGGGGAGGGGCCAGCTCAGGAAGCTCACCAGTGTGTCCTCTTATCTTTTGCAAGCCCAGCTGGGCATCCGCTCCACGGGGCCTGGTGCTGGACCAAATTTAAGGAGCCGGACGCTATTGTCAGCTTATCTGGTTGTAAAGGCCTGTCTTATCTCCAGCCGCCTCTCACTGCCAGTCACTGATTTATGCTTTTACAAGGGCAGTTTGTTGCTCCTGGGGAAGGAGGCGCGATCTCCAGAGGTGCCTGGGAGAGAGGGCAGCGGCCGGGTTTCTTCCCTGTAAAGCGATGGCCCTGTGCCAGCCCTGGCTCAGCAGCTGTGTGGGCCCCGTGGGAACCCGGGGGGGGAGGGGCGGGGGGAAGGCCATGAAGGGCTGGGATGACCCAGGTCACCAGGCCCGCTGCAGATCCAGGGGAGGTGACGGAAGGGGAGACTCTAGGAGGGAGAACTCTGGGGGGTGCCCAGGCCCCCACGTCTCTGCTTGTTCCCCCTTTCGGTCCCCTGCCCCTCTCGGCACACCTGCATCCCACTAGCTCACCCTCCACTACCCTGACTGTGGAGGTGGGCAAAGCCCTGGGCCTGGAGGCCAAGGTTAGACCCTTCCTTGGTGCCTCCACCGTCCTCCCAGCCTCAGTTTCCTCCCCTGTAAAGTGAGCATAAGATGCTGAGCCCCCAACTTCCAGGGTGGCTGCGGGGAGCCGCAGAAGGTAGCAGCATCCAGGGTTCTGTAAACCAGCCGGTGTGGTTCTGACCCACGTGGCATCCTTCATAGAAAGTTCTAGGAGGCTGACCCGTGGTGCCTCCCTGCAGGATGTTTGCACTCTGAGGCAGCTGGCAGGGGCCAGGCTGAGCCCCAGGGGTGCGTGTTCTGCCAGGTGAGAGGTTTCTAACTCCAGGACCCTGGATTCACTCACTTAACAAATATGCATTGAGCATCTATTATGGGGCACACATAGATGCTGGGGACCCAGCAGAGACCAAAACAGACACAACCTCTACACTCCAGTAGGAGTGAACAGACGCTAAACATGACAAATACATAGACTGTATGGTCCACTGCGTGGTGATAAGAGCTAAACAGGAAACTTCCAGAAGATGGGCACGTCTCGGGGGTTGGAGCATGAGTTTTTTTATCAGGTAGCCAGGGAAGGCCTCACCAAGCCAGCAACATCTGAGTCAAGACCAAAGGAGATGAGGAAGTGAGACTCTTCTTCCTGGGAAGAGTGGTCCAGATAGTAGTCATGGCATGTGCAAAGGCCCTGGGGCAGGGGCCCGGTGTGTTCAGAGAATGGCCAGAGGGCTGGAGGTAAGGGGGTCAGTGAGAAGTTCAGAAGAGGAGATCAGAGAGGTAAAGGGCCAGCATATGGAATTGGCTTTGACTCTGAGTGAGATGGGGCCTGGCGGATTTTGAGCCCAGAAGAGATAATGGTCTACTTGCTTTCTGAAAGACTCACTGGCTGCTGAGTGAGCAGTAAACAGAAGAGGCAGGACAGAAGCAGGGAGAGCAGCTGGGAGGCTCTTACATCATCTGGGTAAGAGTGGGTGGCCCTGGGACAAGTGCGAGTGAAATGGAGCATGACCATAGAAGTTGGTGGGAGAGGGTGCTGGGTCTTCGTGGAGGGTGGAGTGGGGTTTGCAGGTGGATGTGCCTGACAGGGTGAGACGGGGAGGGACGCACAGCCCCGAGCCCGCACTGGGGACCAGTACCGTCCCAAGCATGTCACATGCCCTTGACTCCTGGGATCCTTTCTCCCAGGGAAATGCAATCATCCCCACTTTCAGGATGGAGAAACTGAGGCACCGAGAGGCCACAGAGCTGCAGTACATTTCAGAGCCTGGGCCCTAAACCGCAAGGCCGCCAGCTGCGTGCAATGTTAGCGTAGCTCTTCCCAGGCTCGGCAAACGTTCCCTAGTGACGGTATGTCTGTCCACGTCTTGTATTAAGATTCTGGGGATCCTGCCTCAGTCCAGACGGAACTCTCCATTTACGCACGTGGAAGGCCAGGCCCCGCCCCGGCGGTCACGAGGGCGAGCGTGTAGGTCAGGGCCCAGCAGACCTTCTGTAAAGGCCCAGAGAGGGAAGATTTTCGGCCACACAATCCTATCACATATCTCAATCCCCCACCTTGTAGCTGGAAGGCAGCCTTGACAAGAGTCAATGAATGGGCAGGCGGGCTCCAAGAACACTCACCGATGGATGCTGACTTGGAAGGCCGTGTCGTTTTCATGGGCCGTGAAATAGTATTCTTTTGATTTTTTTTTTCACCCCTTAAAAAATGTAAAATCATTCTTAGCCCATGGGCTCTACGAAAAAGGTGGAGAAGGATTTGAACTGTGGCAGGGATTTGCAGCCCCTGTTGGAAGTTGTCACCCAAACTGCTACACTGCGGGAGAGCAAGGAGGCTGGTGTTAACTAGCGATGCTGGTGGGACAGCACAGCTGCAGGCGGCGCGGGTCAGGCATGCGGGTAGCGGGGTCAGGGGTGCAGAGGTCGGTGGGCAGGGGCCAGCCTCCAGCCGGATGTACCAAAGGACCTGAGGTCAGGTCCAGTCCCTGCCCCCCCAGACGCCCTCAGCCCCTCATTGCTCCCAAATCTGACAATGACCTCCTGGGGTCGTCAGTTTCTTATAAAACATCACTGATCCCTTACCATGCACGTGCCGGGTACTGTGTGCTGTGTCCCGCCGGCCCTTCCTCATTTCGTCCTCACCCGCCCTCTGTGACTGGCCCACGTGGAGCACGCATGTTCAACAAGCTGTGTCCACAAGGGAGGGGACCAAATGAGAAAGAAAAATGAGAAGAGAAGGTTTTGAAAAAGTGTTTTTAAAAAACACAACACACGCGCGAGCACAGATGTTCCTGGAACAGATTTTATCCTGTAACTTTACCTTTATCGTGGACTTCATATCAAGGGGTGTAGTGGGTTGATTTATATCCTTGACACCGCTCCAAGATATGCCCATGCCTTAATCCCCAGAATGAATATGACTTTATTTGGCAAAAGGTCTCCGCAGATGTAACAAAGGGAAGGATCTCCAGGTGAGATCTTGCTGGCATAGGGAGGGTCTGAAATCCAGCAACGAGTGTCCTTATGGGAGACAGAAAAGGAGAAAATACACGCAGACACAGGTGATGAGCCCCCGTGAAGACGGAAGCAGAAGCTGGGGCGATGCGGCCCCAAGGCCAGGAGCGCCTGGAGCCCCCAGAATCCGGAAGAGGCAGGAGCTTCCCCGAGAGCCTTCAGAGGGAGCGGGACCCTGCCCACACCTCAATTTCAGACTTCAGGCCTCCAGAACCGGGAGAGGATACGTTTCTGAGGCTTTTAATCTCCTGGTATGTGGTCACTTGCTACGGCAGCCCCAGGACACTCACACAAGGGTCGTGCACCATAATCTTCACTTTGGGTGCGGGGCCAGGTGCGTGCAGGTGCGTGCAGGTGTGGGGAACAGAGGCCTACAGAATCGACCTTGCAGGGTAACCAGAAGGGCCACCGGGCTCCATCACTCAGCAGGCCAGATGGGCAGCAGGTGGCCTGGACTTCAGATTCCCAGCTTGGGCAGGTCCCGGGTCTGCCCCCAACATGCTGTGTGACCCACCCAGTCCCTTAAGCTCTCTGAGCTGCTACCTCTTCTTCATGAAAAAAATACAACTAGCTCTGGAGTTTCTGGGAAGGAGTCAGATGCCCAGCTCTGCAACCCCTCCGGCCCAGACAGGCCTGGCCTGCCTGCCATGGCCGGGAGGGAGCAGACACTTTGAGGAACATGCGGGGCCAGCTGTGAGCCGGGGTCGGGATCCCACATCTGGGCCTCTCCTGGGTCAGGCCAGGGCCATCTGAGAGCCTGGGTGGACCCAGACAGGGTTTAGGGAGAGTCAGTACGCTGACTGGCTGGGGCCGCTGCTATGGCGACCCTCTGTCCCTCCGTGTCCAAGCAGTCCAGGCTCCCGCCCACGAGCACAGAAGGGCATGCAGCCCAGCGTGTCCTCATCCCAGCCCCGGCTGGAGGGTAGACCCAAGACAGTGCTTCTCCTCAGTCCCCAGGGCCACCGGCCTGGGGATGCAGACAGCCCCCTCTGCTGGGGTCCCTGCACTCTTTCTCTCCCTTCCCCCCACCCCACCCCATGGCACTCCCTCCTGCCGCCCTGTGCCAGGAGGACGCCTTAGAGCCCACGAGGGGGTGGGAAGGCCACTGTGAAAACGGAGATGCTGGTGCCTGGCCTGGGCTGGCGGTGGGGACCGTGAGTAGGGGACATTTTTAAGATCGAGGAGGTCGAGCGCCGGGGACAGGGGATCCGTGAATGTGGGTGAGGTGGGTGGCGCAGGGGGCATAGCTTCATGGCTGGAGAGAAGAGGTGGATGGGGCGTCTTCTGCTGGGAGGGGGCTCAGAAGAAGCAGGTTTGGAGGTGGGATGCTGGGATCCCCTTTGATCATGCCCAGCTGGCTTTGGGGCAGACACCCCTGTGGGGCTGCCAGTGGGAAGTTAGGTAAGTGGGCCCAGAGCCAGGGGAGGCCTGTGCGTCTGCCGTCCCTTCTGCTAGGTCTCCACCTCCGACTGTTCTTCCCAGGCGATTTGACCCTGTCCTCCCAGCCCCGTGCCAGCAGCCCTGTTGGGGCCTCGTGTGGGGCTGACCACAGAGCCTGCACCTTGGTTGTTCTCAGGGATGCTGGGTATACAGTTGGCACTCAATACATGTCTAATGAAGGAGAGTCTCGCCACAGAGATCCAGGGGACGCAGCACGCTCCCGGGCAGCCTTCTGGCCAGTAGGGATTGGCCTGGTGTCCTTTCCCTCACTCCTCTGGCCTAACCCAGAACCCAAAGCAACTGCTATTCCTTTTTCCAGGGTCACTGCCCCCAAGACCCTAAAATCCAGCCTGGCTCCCTTCAAGGAGCACCTCCTATTTGCCAGGTGCTGTGAGGCTGGGGCAGGGGAAAGGGGTGGGGTCACCGTCTCCGTGCTGGACCCAGGACGGAGGTACAAGCTCGCCCAAGGGCAGGAGGAGGGCCGGGTGCCACATCTAAACGCGGTGTGTTATGAGGGACCCACTGGGGGGCTCCGAGGGGCATGGGAGCCTGTGTGGACTCTGGAGCACGGGAGCACCGACCTGGAGAGGGAGGTCTTGCTGGAGAGCAGCTCAAGCCTCCCAGGACGGGCGGCTGCGGCATTACAGACATCTGGGGTGAGAAACCCCCATGCCTCTCTCCGAGTCCTGGCAGGGCTGGGTGAGGAGTGAGTGAGACGGGGGTGAGAAACGTCCGTGAGCGGAGGTGAGCTGCCCTCTCGGACGGGGAGCTCACCCCCACACGCAGCACACATCTGCAGTGCCTCCTGGGTTGACCAGCTCTTTGAATTTGGCCCCAGGGAGGAGGTGACTGCCGCCCTTAGGAGAATCTGGCCTCTGTGAGTGACGACAACCGCCAGGGAGCTGAGAAGGGGCCCTGCTGGGTGGCGCCTCCCACTGGTGGGCCCAGCACAATGTCAACCACCTTGCTCCCGGCTGGGCCCTGCTTCTGCCACCACTCAGGCCCCAAGTTGCCGCTTTCCAAACAACCCTTTGGAGTGAGAACCAGGTCCAGCTAGGAAGGGACACGTCTAACCGACCCAGGATGCTGCCAGTGCCTCTGGGACCCCGCCCCGCCTCTTGTGTCCTGCCAGGGGGCACACAGAGCAGGCTGTCCTGGCCCCATCGTATACATGAGGAGCCTGAGGGTCAGAGAGGTTCCAGACCTGGGTGGAACCCGCAGGAGGCTGGGCTCGAGTGCAGGTCTCTGAGCCCCATTCCAGGGCCCTTCCCAGTGCCCCCCATCATGCCAACCCTGCCCCCCAGGGCAAGGCTGCCAGCAGGTCCCCAGAGGCCGTTTCTGCCGTCCACGTGCCTTGATCTCTGCTCTAGAGCGGCTCCTGGCGTTCCGAGGTCCACCTGTGGCCCAGCCTAGTATGGGGCAGGCCTCCCGCCCTTCTCCCGAACCCGGAGGGGCCAGGGGCTGGGTGGCAGTCCAGGGCTGTGGGAGGCTTAGCAGGAAGGAAGCCCCTCGCCCTCAGAGCTGCCCCCAAGCCTGGGAGCCGGGAGGGGGGGCACCACCCTCTGAGCCCCAGGGTTGGGGGATGAGTGGGAGGGGGCAATCCCCCAACCCTGCCGTGCTGGCGGCAGAGGCCAGCTTCCTGGGGGCCAGCCGCGCAAGAGATTCCAGCAGCGTCTACGAGTGAGGGGGCGGGGGTAGCGCTGCCCTCTCGGGACTCCAGTCCCCAGGCAGGTGCTGCCCCCTGGTGGGCAGTCTCTGGAACCGCGGTGTGGGCATCTCCAGTTTGTCTCAGGCCAGGAGTCCCTCATTCCGACAGAACATCCCCCGGGGGGCTCCTGTCCAAGCAGGGCCCCTGCTGGTATCTCTGTCTCCTGGGGGGTGGAGGGTGTCAACTCCTGCCCAAGAGACTCCCAGGTGGGCACCTGCCAGGGGGCCTCGAAGGACTCCAAGAGGCCCCTCTCCGGGGCAGGGTCACTGGGGGCACCGACAGCACCCTGCATTCACAGGTGAACAGTGTCTGCTCAGCTGCCCCAGGTACCCAGCGCTGGGCCAGGCTGGGGGCGGGCAGAATCAGCCCCCTTCCTGAAGCCCCTGTCCCTACAGCCCTGAATGCGACTCTGTGGGGCTGCTCCCGGGGCCCCACTCAGATGTGGGAATGTGGGCTAGACTCCGTGGGAACAGGTGGCGCAGCTGTGGCTCAGACCCAGGCCGAGGTCCCCCGGTCCGCACTTCTCCCACCTGGGCCTGGGCGCTGGGAGAGTCCAGTCGATGGAGAAAGCCCTTCCGAGCACCTGTTGTGAGGGCAGAAGGGGTGAGGAACCACCCACACTCCGAGAGGGAGGCAGCCGGACAGCAGCCCGAGCCCACGGCACGGTGGCCACCAGCCCCAGCCTCCAGCTCGGCTGCAGAAGTGCATCCAGGGGTGGAGCCTGCTGTGCAGCCTTGCCCTACGAGTCCCCTCACCGGGAGCAGAGGGGCCTCAGGCTGAGCACAGCCGGGCACATCAGCGGAGCCCAGGAGTCACCCTGAGTCAGCACACGCTCTCCGCCGCTGGCCCAAGTCCATTCCAAGGCTCTGTCGTCCCCACCTGGGGCGGGGGCTCTTGTGGCTCCATTTTTCAGATGCAGAAACCGAGACGTGGGGCGACCAGGCAGCTGTTAGGTGGGGGCCGGGGTGGGGTGGGGGAGTTGGGGCGCCTCCGAGGCCGCCTCTCCTGCACGTGAGGTGGGGTCAGGTTTGGAATTTCCTGTTGCTCTTCACCTTTGAGTGGTGTCGGCGGCCAGGCGGTGCCAGGCTGGGAAGTCTCTCTGGAGGCTCCACACCCAGCACACCTGGTATTTTTATTCCCGTGTAAGTCTGATGCCAGGAGAACGTGGTTAAAGCCCTGCTGTCTCCTTCCATGCCCAGGGTCAAGGGATCCCTTATCTGGCGAGATCTTATCTGCATGTCCTTGCTGGATTCTGGAGCTGGCTCCTGGAGGTACAGGAGGCCCCAGCGGGCAATCCAGGGTACCAAGGATTGGCCCAGAGGGGTGGGGCCTCCCACCCCTGTCCCCTCCCCCCAGCACCGCTTCCCTGAGGCCTCTCCCTCTTGCTCACCTGCCCACCCTCCACAGCACTGGAGGTGTCAGGCAATAAAAGGGAGATAGAAAGCAAGTCAGAACAAGCAGGAGTTGAGCAGAGAGGGGACGGGGCGGGGAAGAGGAGGGATAGGCTTTCCAGGGCCCCAGGGAGCTGTTTCAGCCCTGGGTTACACAAACTGGCTCTGAGCTTCCTAGCAGCCAGGGCAAAAGGGAAAGAAGTTGAAGGAAGGTGGAGTCAGAATAGGAGACTGGTCTCATGCACAGAGCCTAGACCATTCCCTAGATGTTGTTTCACTAATCCTTTCTGCCCTCAGCCTTCCCTGACATGAAACTTCTTTGAAAAGATCGAGACAGTGCAAACGTCACATTCCACGACAGGGCATGCGTGCACACTCTTGCATGTCTGTTCACATGTCCTTTCCTCCAGCAAACACTCACTGGGCACCTACTATGTCCAGGCCTGTGCTAGGTGCCGGGAAGATGGTGGTCGGCAAGACAGGCGTGGCCTCTACCCTTGGGGACGGGGTCCCCTACCCTCAGGACCTCATCAGCTCAGAGGAAGATGACAGTAAACAAATAATGCAAAGGAAACCAATTCCATGTCATCAAGCATTTGATGCCTCCTCCTTGGACCTGGAGGAGCTGAGGTCCCGGCACATCTGAACAAGGGGACAAAGTGAAGAAGGATTAAGCCGTTGGGACTGCAACAGAGATGGGAGAGTGAGCGCCTGGAGACCAGGGCTGAAGGGAGGGGAGGAGGGGGCGAGGGGCTGGGGCCCCGGAGACATGTGGCCAGGGCAGCGGCGTGCTGTGCCCCGCACCCAAGAGGCAGAGGGGATGGCAAACGCTGCTCTCCCTGCAGATTGCGGGCACCGCTGTCTGCAGAACCCCTGCCCAGCCTTCAATCGCTCTATGCCTCAGTTTCCTTGTCTGTAAGAAGAGCTGGTGTGGGGATTCTGTAGTCAATACGGACAAGGTGCTGAGTTTGGTGTCTGGGCCGTGCCGCGTGCACAGAAAGCAGGAGCTGAGGCTGTTTCTGGGGACTCTGACGTTGAATGTGAAGTTTCTCCTGCTCTGTTCTCCCCGAAACTTCCGGCCCAATGCAGGCTCACAGCCCTGGGTCAGGATGGTTTGGAGGATGAAAAGGGAGCTGTGTGGGGCGGGGCTGTCTTGTGAGTAACAGGGCTCTGCCCCACGCCCGGGGGATGCCTAGGAGACATCCCTCAGGTGGAGGGGCTCCGGCCACGCTCCATGGCTGGGGTGGGTGAGGGGCGACATCAGGAACTATCAAGAATCACCAGCACCAGTTCTGCGAGAGCAAAACTGCATTTTCACGGAATCCCGTGTTATCCAATGACGCCTCATGCGAAAACCTGGTTTCAGTGGGGGAAAAGGAGGCAAGCAACGGGAGAAGGTCAGATTTGAAAAGCAAATTGCATCCTTCTGTGGGAATTTCAATATTGCAGGTGGGTTTTGCAGCAGTAAACCTACTTTTGCAAGGCCAGAGGAAAGGACTGCATTCACCAGAGCTTCCCTACCCAAATCTAAGTAGCCTGTGACTCCATCGACCTTCCAGACTGCAAGGACATACCCTTTAAAACAACCCCCGCAGTACTTGCTCCCAACTCCTCACTACGGCCTCCACGCCCCCCGACTAGTCCCTGCCCACCTCTCCATTACCTCATACCCCCTCGATGTGCCCCTCACCCTGCACCAGCCACTCTGGCTTTCTCGCTGTTCCTCAAGCATAGCGAGCTAGTTCTGGCCTCAGGACCTTTGCACTTGCTGTTCTGGCTGCCCGGAATGCCTTTCCCCCAGAAAGTCACCCTCCTGCCTCTCAACCTCCATAACGCTGCCTCTGGAGTGCCTTTCCTCAACGGCAAGACCATTATCTGCTCTGTGTCCAGACCCCAGCACATAATAGGACTCAATACCTACTTGAGTATTGCATTGAACAAAGACACAAAACACTCATTGTTTTACTTTTAAGGCCGCAAATGGAAATCAATTGCAACCCGGTTCCTGGACTCCTGGGCTTTCTCATGCTCCAGCCCCGCTTCCCCGACCCAGGGGGAGCCAGCTCCCAGCCAGCCTACGTTGTGCTCCGAGCAACACAAACCGTATTCCCTGATTGATCCATGTCTCCAGGTCTGGATCTGACCCTGGGGGCTGTGGCTAGCTTAGCACTCTCCGAAAAACTAGACCCACCGCTGGGGGGCAGCATGGTGTCGTGGGAAAAAGCCGGAAGCTTCAGGGGACCTGGGTCTGGATGCGGCCCCTGCCCCTTGATGAGCCTGGTGACGCTGGCCCAGCCACTTCTGCTCCCGAGCCTCGGAGTTTCCCTCCACAAAGTGGGGCTAGGACTCTTCCGTGCCAGGCAGATGCGCTTGCTGGCCGTGGAGACAGGGCGTGAAAGGCCAGGACCCTGTGCCACCCGAGATAATTTCAGACAGACTGGGGACCATGGCTCCCAGGCCTTTTCCAACATTCAAAAAGTTACAGGGGAAAAAAGCAACAGTTTAAAAATAGGACACATGTCCAAAAGAACGTTCTATTATTTCCCACTGGGTCTCTCTTGGCAGGCTCTGGCTGGGAGGAGCAGGGACAGGCCATGGCGAGGCCATCTCGCTATCAAGAGCTCTTTGGGGGCTCTGGGTCCTAAGCCCCTGGCCCCCAGCCTTTGCCCCCTCCTTGGACAGCCAGGGAGAACTGAGGCTGCTTCAGTGTCCCCACAAGACTGCCTCGGGCTGGCTTTGGGGTCTGGGCAGAGGGGGAGCTCGTGACCCCCTTCATTCAGAGGACGGTAACCCACTTCCTAGAACGGGACCTGCATTCATGTCCTACGCTGCTGTCACAAATGGCCACAGTCTTACCGACTTGAAACGATGCGGGTTTATTCTCTTGCGCTTCTACACATCGACGTCTCCCTGGGCTAAAATCGAGGCATCAGCAAGGCTGGTTCCCTCGGGAGGCTCCGGGGAGAACCCATTCCTTGCCTTCTCCAGCTTCTGGAGTCGCCCACGTTCCTTGGTGTGTGGGCCCCTCCCCCCTCTTCAAAGGCAGCAGTGCAGCGTCTTCAAATCTCTCTCCCTCCCTCCAGCCTCTGCTTCAGCATCACATCTTTTCTCTGACTCTGACCCTCCCGCCTCCCTCTTGTAAGGACCCTTGTGATGACGTGGGGCCCACCAGGGGGATCCAAGAAAAGCTCGCCTCTCCACTCTTCAAGTTCATCACACCCAAAAAGTCTCTTTTGCCACATAAGGTCACATATGTGACCTGGGTTCTGGGCATTAAGATGTGGATATCTTTGGGGGGGTGTCCTTTTTTCAGCCTACCACAGACCCTGTGCACCGTTGGTGCCCAAGGGGCTTATTATAATAATAGGCACCAGCTGCATGCCGTGGGTATTGCCCTCCTGAGGATTTCTATTCTGACACCGGTTTTTTGAGGCAGGTAGTATTATTCCAGATCCCAGGGCACTGGCCATGAGTATACAAACACTCAGCTAGCCAGGACTTTCTCCAGGCTTTCCTGGGGGCCCGCTGCAGCATGCCCTTCACCCCACAAGACTTCCCCACGAGGCATTTGCTTAGGGCCCTGGACCATTAGGGTGAAATCTTCGGGGAAGGGTGACCCTACGATGCAGGTGTCTGGGACGGTCATTCCACCCCCTGAGCCTCAGTTTCCCCGTTTGTAAATGGGAAGGGTGGGGCTGGGGGGTCACGTGGGAGACTGAGGTTAAGTCTGGATTCTGTTAGCTGCAGGCAGAGGGCCCAGGCCAGGCGTCTGTAAACAGGCCAGCAGCCCTGCCTTCGAGGGCGTTGGAGGATGACGTGTAATAATGTCCCCCCACCCCCCAACACAAGGCCACTGGGTCACTCAGCCTCACTCGGGAGGTCTCGTGTGAACACACTTTCTTTCTCAGCCTCCGAGGGCCTTGCCATGGAAAATTTAATGTTACAGGCCGATTGACAGAGGTTCTTTCCACCACCAGGGGGCAGCATTGCCCCTCACTGCTGAGCCTTCCTTGGGGGACCCAGCTGCATCCACCCCAACCGCCAAGGGCAGAGGCCTCTGGGGTCCCGGGTGTGGGCTCTGAAAGCCTGCCTGGCCCTTTCCAGACACTATGTCCCTGTTCCCACCTAAGGAGTGGCTCCCAGGATTGACTAGAACCTTGAAAGGCCCTGGTGGGCCGTCCCCCTGGCCTGGGTCCCTGCTGTGAAATCCTCGGCCTTTATGCTCCCCAACCCCCTTCCTGAGCCCCCCTTCCTTGACCCCGTCCTGACTTCCCCCCTCCCCCAGGCTGCTTTCCTCCTGGTTCACACCAGGCCTCGCCCAGAGCGGACTGGGGGGCCCTAGCGCCCGGATGGTGGAACCTCCAAGGGTGATGGCCCTCCTGAGCTATGTTCTGCTCACAGCCCTTTCACTTTAGCTGGCCCGGCTCCCTGGTGCTCCCACACACGTGCACACACACACACATGCACACATGCCCAGACACA
Organism: Monodon monoceros; assembly: GCF_005190385.1. Classification (NCBI taxonomy): domain Eukaryota; kingdom Metazoa; phylum Chordata; class Mammalia; order Artiodactyla; family Monodontidae; genus Monodon; species Monodon monoceros. Next base: position 103,934,079 of record NW_021703784.1, read on the forward strand.
CGGCACACTCACACACGTGGGCACACACGTGCACATACCGGCACTCACACGTGCACACATGCCCAGACACACGGCACACTCACACACGTGCACACACCCACTCACATGCACACACACGGCACCCCAGCGTTCTAGGATCCTCTCTGTGTCGTCACCCCCGGGGTTCTTCCTCCCCAGGGACACCCGGAGGCTCCCTGTGTCCTGAGCTCCTCCTGGGGTGAGGTCCCCTTTCGGGGTGAGTCCTCCCTCGGGGCCCCCCTCCCCCCTCCAGCCTTGGAGCCTCTCCAGAGCTCCCAGCAAGCCGGCGTGTGCCGGACCCCCAGGAGGACCAGCTTGGGCCCTTTTCTTTCTTTTCGTCCGTTTCCTCAGCCGCAGCAGGGGCGCAGCAGGGGCGCAGCAGGGGCGCAGCAGGGGCGCAGCAGGGGTGCAGCAGGGGCGCAGCAGGGGCGCAGCAGGGGCGCGGGGAGGAGTGGTGCTCCCTCCACCTCCCGGAAACTTGATGCACACATCCTGCCCCACAAAGTGTGTCTGCAAAGAGCTTGCAGCCCGTGAGCCTCCCAAGCCCTGTGCCATCAGTGGGAGATGGTGGGGAGCGTCCTCACGCTCTCTGGGATGGACCATCTCTACGTTGCACCCGCAGCGCATGGCTGGGGAGAGGTAAGGCAAGGCTCGGTCCAGGCCCCGTGCTGGGTCCCTGGCCAAGGGTAGGTCCTGCAGCCCCAGGCATATCTGAGCTCCATCCCCCTCCCCAGGAGACAGGGCAGAGCTGCCTCCCCAGGGGCCCGAGGAGTCCAGGGCAGCCTCTGAGGTTCTAGCTCACAGCTCACCCCCAGTCATGAGATGCTTGTCCTGTGGGATCCGCTACTGAGACGTTGACCTCCTCCCCAATTCCGACAGGTGGGGAAGGGGCACTGGGTTCCTGGGTCACTCACAGCTTCCTGGTTTCTCAGGACCCCAGACTCACCACCACCCTTTGTCAGAAGATAAATGTATTTCCCTTCAAAAGATATAGCCGGTGACCCCGACAGGAAGGGGAAGGAGGCCAGGCTCAGACTGGGAGGGGGAGTGGCCAGGGGGGCAGAGGGCACCCTGAGAGCGGGCTGCAGGCTGGGGACTCTCGGCCTGCGGGGCCCCGTCTGTGGCCTTGGTCTTGCTGCCCACCCACGGCAGGCCTCCAAGACCACAGGAGCGCTAAGCCCTTGACCAGCGCTCTCAGCTGTGTGCCCCCAGCCAGGGACCCTGGGGGAAGCGGGGCTGGGAGAGCCAGGCCCCTGGCCCGCGGTGGCTCCACAGTCCAGCTGAGAGATGTGACTGAACAAGAGGGTGGGCGTGGCTTCCTGATGGGTGGATGGGTGGATTCAGCTGCCGGAAGGGGTGGCACGGCACACGCCCAGGGAGTGCAGGGCACCACGGGGACCAAGGCCCAGAGGCTGGAAAGTCCCCGGTGTGCTTAGGGATTAAGGAACAGGGGATGGGGCCAGAAGCAGGTGTCTGCATCGCTGTGCCCACCTGAGAGCCGGACTAGGGTTTGAGCAATCCTTTCCAGATGACGGGTGTGTGGAAAGCCGGCTCCTTATTTCCGCAGCCTCGGTTTGGGCACGGTGCCCTCCAGGGAGACTGACGGTAATGCTCCAGCAGCACCTCTAACTGTCCCCTGCCCCGATGTCTCCTCCGCGTGGCCTCACCAGCTGTCACCATCCCCCATCCTGCTTCTCTAAGAGGCCGAGGTGGCCTCAAGCCAGCTGCTGGCTCTGGGCACAGCTCCTGGACTCTCAGGGCGCCCAGAGCTGCACGGCCTCCAGGTAGAAGCAGATGGAGGCCTGGGACCTGAGAACAGACAGAGCGTGTCCCCAAACACCTGCTCTAGGAACAGCATTCTTGGGTTGGTTCTGGGAACTTGCCACTCCAGAAGGCCCAGGGGACCCGAGGCTGCTGGGAATGGCCTGGGGGAGGTGGAAGGTGGAGCTGGGTGCCCTGATCATGTCCTGACGCCTTCCCTGCAAGAGGCCTCTGGACTTAGCAGGGCACCTGGACTGAGGTCCCACAGGGATGTGAACGCCCTGACCCTGACCTTGACCCTGACCCTGACCCTGAGCGGGGTTGTGTAGTTCCTGGTGGCCAGAACCTGCTCCTCTAGGGGCCCGTGTGAGGGGGCGTCGGAGGGCAACAGAGGGTCAGGGTTCTCAGCGGCCCCTTTCCACGCTAAGAGGGATTTTAGCGTCTGCAGATGTTATGGTTGAAATGTGTCCCCACAACCCACAACCCCACAACCCCCATTACCTCAGAATATGACCTTATTTGGAAATAGGGTCGTTGCAGATGTAATTAGCTAAGATGAGGTCGTACTGGGGCATGGTGGCCCCTAAGCCAATATGAGTGGTGTCCTTATAACGAGGGGAAACGGAGACAGACGCTCACACAGGGAGAGCCCATGTGAAGACTGGCATGACACAGCCATGAGGAAAGGAGCCAGAAGGATCCAGGAGAGAGGCCTGGATGGGCCATCCCGAGCAGCTTAGGGGAAAGCACCAGCCCTGCCCACACCTTGACCTCAGGCTTCAAGCCTCCAGAACCATGAAAGAAGAAATTTCTGTTGTTTAAGCCACTCCATTTGTGGTACTTTGTTTCGAGAGTCCCAGGACACTAATGCAGCAGATACGGAGAACCCGCCGTTAACTCTGGTTACCCCGGACCTGTGAGATAGCAGGTGGTGGGTGGGGGCAGAAAGGGATTCATTCTTTGAACCCCACCCTCTTCAAGAGCTGCAGTAGCATGGGGCATCTCTTTCCTCCTGGAAGCTGCCCCCTAACTCCCCAAGATCCCCCATCACCCCCAAGACCAAAGTCCCCTCTACCCACAGACAAGGGGTTCCCTGGGGCATTGTTCTCTTGGGGCTGCAAGGTGTCCAGTCCATAGGGACATGTGAGATGACAGCGCCTCAGTGGATTGACGTTTATGTAGCTGGATGTTTGGTAGATAGATGGATGGATGGATGGATGGATGGATGGATGGATGGATGTTTGCTAGATGGATGGATGGAGGTTTGATGGATGGGTAGATGAATGGATGGATGGATGGATGGATGGATGTTTGCTAGATGGATGGATGGAGGTTTAATGGATGGATAGATGGATGGATGGATGGATGGATGTTTGCTAGATGGATGGATGTATGTTTGATAGATGGATGTTTGGATGGGAAGCTGCTAGTCTTATGGCCTCACTCCTCTGTCACTTTGCCTGGGTGTGAACACCATGGGAGGCACTCTTAGCGCAACGATCTTGTTGGCCATGAGAGGCAGACTGACACAGGCTGTTGGGTTTGTGTGACTGCCCTCCAGCAATTTCCGTGCCAGTTGCCAGGTGAGATTTTTCACTAGTTCCCTGGCTTCGAAATGTGGAAAAACAAACCACATCCTCCCCAAGCCTGTCCGACCACAGCAGCCATCGCAGCCGGCATCCCGCACTCCCCCAGGTGTCCCGCGTCGGCCACACTGGACGCCGGCCTGAGGAGAGAGCCCTGCCTCGCCGGCGCATGTGGCTGGCCCAGATTTCTAAACTCGGCTCTGACAAGCATTAAATTTATGACAGAGTTTATTTAAAGGAGGAAGCGGCAATAAAGTGCAACACCCAGGAAGTGATGAGCTGAGAGCTCCGAGGCAGACACAAAACAGGTACTGACAAACACAGGACACGTTATTTAAAATTCCCCCCGCTGACAGATCGGACGGCCGAGTGGGCCAGACACCGCTCGGAGGAGATGAAAAGAGCTTATTTCCTTCCTCTGGATAAACATGCCAGGAGCCAGATCCTTCCGTGATGATAAATGGTTTCCTCCTGTCATCAGTGCGGGCGGTCACGCCTCACGACTGGCCAGAACCTGTGGTCCATCAGGGGCCCCGGAAAGGGCAGCGACAGGAAGGTGCTCCTGCATGAGAATTCCCACCAGCCAGGCCTGTCTTCAGGCACCAAGATGTGCTCATCTCACTCCAGACCCATCACAGTTCTCAAAACACGGGAAGATGCAGAGGGATTGGGTGCAGGGGGTGGGTGCAGCTCTGACATCCTGCCCGGGGCCGGGACTGTGGGATTGAAGGGCCGCCCTGGACAAGATTCTAGAAGGAAAGGAGCAGGGGCAGGGAGGCAACTTCCCTGTTCCATGGGACAGGAGGATGCCGTGGGCCCTCATCTGGGAAGTGAGGATCCAGCTCTGTCTCCCCAGGACCAGGGACCGGCTTTGGTTGGAGTCTGAGCACCAGGCCTGGTGGGAAGGCAGTCACCCTACACCAGACAAGCATCGCTGCCCAGGCTGAGACTGTTTCAGGAGGAAATTGGTTTGAAAGATAAGCAGAGCCTGGAGCAACCCGCCCCCCTCCGACACACACACACAAATGGTGCTTTCAAACAAAATCCAGTGAGGTTATTTATAAAAGGCCAAATTGTTGGCAGATGCACCACCTCCCGGGGCTGTAGGAAAGGAAGGAGTCAGATCCCAGCTCGAGGCTTGCAGTGATCCATTTGCTGCCCCATGCTCCTCTGCATCAGAGATGCATCTGTGCTTTCCTGTTCCCTGGGCTCACCTGGGGGTGGGCAGAAGAAGCCAGGACAGAGGCCTGGGTCTAAAGAAAACTCCCTCCCCGCCCTCCGGGGGGCAGCATCCCGCCTGCCGAGCCGTCTTCCCCAGGGCAGCTCCTTGCTCTCCAGGGGTAGGAAGCAAGAGTGCGCATGGGAAGGAATGAAACATTGGCACCGTTACGGCAGGGATGACCCTGGAAACCATTTTGCTCAGTGAAAGTAGCCAGACTCAAAAGGACCACACATCGCCCAATCCCATTTATATGAAACATCCAGAATTGGCAAATCCATAGAGACAGACGCAGATTGAGGGTTGCTGCCAGAGCTTGGGGTTAGAGAAAACAGGGAGTGATTACGTAATAGGTGTGGGGTTTCCTTTGGGGGTAATGAAAATGTTTTGAACCTGATAGAGATGGTGGTCATACCACACAATGCCACTGCGCTGTTGACCTGAAAATGATTAATTTTATGTTATGTGAATTTGACTCAAAACTTTTTAAAAATGCAGGTGGGGATCAGTGTGGCCTCTGGAGCGACCTGCATGGCACCAGCTGGCTCCTCGGCTCAGACAGGTAGCCACGTGTGCAGCCCCCGGAGGAGAGAGGCACACACGTCACCACCTTCAATGGCAGCTGCTCATGCATGGGACAGTCTGAGTTCTAGGCCCGAGAGATGGTGGTATTTGGGGACTCGAGCCCCGCTCCACTGCTTATGGGTGACTCGACCAGGTGACTGGCCTTCAAGAATCCTGTCTTCACATCTGTAAAATGGAATCCACAAAGACACAACACCAGAACGCACAGGGCCCCGGATGCAGCTGGAAGCCGGGTTCTGCTCACGGGCCATTGCCCTTAGCCTTGTTCCCACGTGGTGCTTCTGACTGGGGTGTGGACGAAAGAATGTCGCCCCCGTATTGGGAAAAAAAGGATGCTGCAGCCATCAAGACAGCAGGCACTGCAGCCGCGACACCCCACTGTGCACCCTGAAAGGACTCAGGATGGAGCAAAGCGGGATGCTGGCCCTAGATAGCTGAGGTGCTTATCAAAGGGATGATTTCAATCAACCCAGACTCTTGCATCTTCCCAGACATAAAAAAAGTGCTAAATTCGTTAACTTGAGATGTCTGAGTTTTCTTTAATTAACAGTAATGTCTTGATGTACCAACTACCTGGTTTCTGTTTCAAAACCCCCTGTACATCCTGGTTTCGCCCCTGCCTCTCTGGGGCAGTTCCTCAGGGCTGTCTGAGAGGCTGCCTCTGGGGCTTGAGTTCTCAGCAAGTCCGCCGAATAAAACATAAACAACTTTTCGGTTGTACTTTTTTTTTTTTTTTTTTCAGCCGATAGGGGTCCTGTCTTACCTTTCCTGCCAGACAGTCATGGTCCCAGAAGCCAGGCTGTGTCTGACTCATCCCGCTGTCCTCCACAGCCCGGCTTCCCAGATTCCAGGCTGCGGACAGATCGTGTTGGCGTCTCCCGGGCACCTGCTAAAAATTCAGATTCCTCTCCTGCTTGACTACCTGCATCAGGGCAACTGGGGTGGGGCCTGGAGATCTGCATTTTAGCAAGTGCCTCTGCACAGCCAGGAACCTTCTACAGTAGGTGGGAAGGGGGATTGGAGGGGGCAAGGCGTTTCCTGGGATTTCAGTTGTGCAGACAGCCTGAGCTCTGTCCCCTGGGCTGGCAGCAAGTGGGCCAGAAGAGGCCGCCAGGAGACCCTGTTTTGAGAAATGCTTTCACTCCCTTGACACCCAGCGGGACCCCATCCTTGGCCCCAGCAGGAAATGGTCCTCCCGGAGACCAAGGGTAAAAAAACCAGAAAGCTATTTAAGAAACTTGTCAGGCTTTATTATTATTATTTTTTAATACGAAAAGAATGTTCAAGGCTTCCCACCAAGGAATAATAAGATTAAGGAATTTAAAAGAGGTGGCTGGTGACATACATTGTACATACTCCTCGTGGGGGAGCCGCCAGGGAGCCCTGTGAGGGCTGAGCTTCCCTTTGTAGCCGCGCTCCGGGATGGCAAAGCCGATTCGGATGTAACCGGGGGGATGATTAACACGCTCGCCTGCCAGGCCCTCGCAGGCCCTTCCAGCCGCTCACCTTCCCTGGTGATCCAGCTGCTGCAGGATGTAAGAGCGATAACGGCTAAGACAGACTGGCCTCTTTCCTCCTGGACACAGAGCCGGCCCACGTGTCCCAGCCTCCCTGCACGTAGCGTGGCCTCAGCCTGTGGGTGGAGATTCCGGCCCAGAGGAGCCTCCCTGGAATCCCCCATCTGCAGAGGACCCAAGAGGAAGATTCTGAAGCCCTAAGAGGGCCACAAGCTGGAAGGAGCCTGGATCCCCAAATGACTTCGTGGATCAGACCCTCTGTCCTTCACCTTCCTGCACTGGACTGTGATATGAGAGAGAAATAATCTCCACGGTGTTAAGCCCTCCACATTTGGGTCGTTAAGGGCAGTGGCTGGCTCACCCTGTGCACTGACGCTCATAGCTACAAGTAGTCAAACTCTTGTCACCAAACAGGGTTCTAAGCACCTTTGGCGTATATATATATATATATATATATATATATATATACAAGAACCACAAGTCTGTTCTCTATGTCTGCTTCTCTTTCATAGATAAGTTCATTTGTGTCATATTCTAGATTCCACATATAAGCTATATCATATGGTATTTGCCTTTCTCTTTCTGACTTACTTCACTTAGTATGACCATCTCTATGTCCATCCATGTTGCTGCAAGTGGTATCATTTCTTTCCTTTTTACGGCTGGGTAGCATTCTATCGTATCTATGTACCGCATCTTCTCCATCCACTCATCTACCTGTGGACGCTTAGGTTTCGCTTCCGTGTCTTGGCTATTGTAATAATGCAGCTGTGAACATAGGGGTTGGCACTCTTGGTATATTGACACATTTAATACTCACGCAAGAAAATAAAGCCCTGGGGGGTGGGGGAGAGATGGGGGTGGTGTAAATGGCCCAAGGTCACACAGCCAGGATCCGGGGGGCTAGCTTTTGACCCCTCAGCTCCCCCGTTAGAGGAGAAAAGCAAGATTCAGCAGGATGGAAGGCGCTCACCCCAGGCTGCCAGCTGGTCATTCTCGGGGAGCAGGGATTTGAACCGCCGTCACTGGCTCCAGAGCCCACGGCCCTGACAGCTTGCTGTTCTGCTGAGGGAGGTGGGAGCTGTGTCCTGAGGTGGCCATGAGCCCCATCCCCACTGCTGTGCAACCTGGGGAGGGGTCTCAGAGTCGGGGAGCCACCCTCCACCTTGCCACGGCCAGCCAAGGGTCTCTCTGGGGATGATCCCACTTCCAGTGGGGGCCCGGGTCCCAGAGAGCTAGGCCCCTTCCCACGGCAGCCCCAGCTCCACCGGCAGCCTGGGTTCAGGGTCCCACCCTCCAGGCCTGGGGTCCTGCGCCCTCCCTCTCCCCACAGAGCCACACACTAAGGGCTCAGCCAGCTCCCTCCCGAGCCCACGGCACGGCCAGGTGAAGTGGGACTCACGTCGGTCTATCTGGGCTGCAAACTCCTGGGGGGGCGCCGCCACCCCTGCCCCCCACTGCCCCAGTTGGGCTCATCATTTCAGACAGCAGCTAGGGCCACCTTAAGTGAAAGGGACATTTGTTGGATAGAAGCCCAGCATCCTCGGGACCCCCTCTCAGGGGCCTAGGCCCAGGCCCCCCAGGTGGGTCTCTCTGCTTCTCCTGCGTGTAGCCCCACCTTACCTCCCTCCAAGTGGGCACCCCACCCAACCTCACAGCACCCCTGCCTGGAATGTCCTTCCCAGTGCCCCAGATGCCACAGAGCCCTGCTCTGTCGCCTCCGAGAGGCCTCCCGACCCCCCCCCCCCCAGGGATACACCCAGGTCTGCTCCCCCCGCATGCCCTCCCTCTCCCAGCAGATTATCTATTCATTTGTCTACTGTCCCCCATCCCCCCCTTAGGTGAGCCCTAAGATGACAGGACTTCATGCACCTGTTGCTTTGATGTGACCACAAGACCCAATCAGGACCCTGGCACGAAGGAACAGAAGCCCAGCATCCACCGTCTAAAAGAAAAACCCGTTAAAATCGCCACGATTTTTGATACCCTGTTACTGTGTCGCTCTGTGGCGCCAGGCCTGGGGAGCAAGACTCTGGACACAACCCCGTACACGGAGGGCTCTGGGCCATGCCTGGTAGGATGGTCCAACGGTTAGGGGCCGCAGGAAAAGGGAACACTCTGGCCAGGCTCCAGGCTCCCTGGGTGTGGCCTGCGGTCCAGCAGAGGCCCGCACGAGGCTGTGTCTTGAGCCACACAGAGCAGGCGGCTGCGCCTCCAATAATGATTTCTGATGCCCTAAAGTCTTCATCAAACACCCCATAGAGCTGCCTGGCTTCATACTTTGCTTTACGCAACTCTCATCAGGGCTCCAGGCGGATGAAGGGGGACCCAGCCTGACCCTCCCAGGACCCCTGCAACGCTGGTCCCCCCATCCAGCAGGAACAAGGCCCGGTGGTGAAATACAGGCGAGGTGGCATATCCAGGGTCACAGGAGACTGCCGGACCACCCCAGCACAGGACCTCGTCCCTGGAAACGTCCCTCCACGCCTCCCGGCTACTGGTGAATGGCTGCTTCCTCTGCAGCACAGTCCGAACTGGCCAGGCCACAGTTTTCCCCGCCACCCTCTGCACCTGCCACCCTCCGGACACACTGGGCCCTCAGCCCTCACACCCCAGGCCTTCAGCGGTGGGGGCCCCTCTGCCCACAGTCTCCCTGCCTCTTCTTCACGGGGTGGTCCCTTCTCAGCCGTCCAGTCCGGGCTTAAATGTCACCCTTGCAGATGCCTTCCCAACACCCTCTCCACCGGGCACCTCCCTGCCCTCTCCATCTCTACCTTTCACTTCACATCCCACCCTGCCCCACACTTGGTTCCTCGTTCACTTCCGGAAAGGACGCTGAAAGCGACAGTAGGGGACTGAACAGTGGCCCCCCAAAAGATCCATTCACAGCCTAACCTCCAGAACCTGTGAAGGTGACTTTATTTGGAAAAAGGGTCTTTGCAGATATCATTAAGTTAAGGATCTTGAGATCATGGTGGATTTAGGGTGGCCCCAAATCCAAGGACTGGGGTCCTTATAAGAGAAAGGAGAGGGAGGTTTGAGACACAGACACACAAGGGGAGAAGACCGAGTGTCAATAAGGCAGAGACTGGAGGGATCCGGCCACAAGCCAGGGATCACCTGGGGCCCTCAGAAGCTGGAAGAGGCAGGAAGGACCCTCCCATAGAGCCTTCTGTGAGGATGCAGCCCTGCCGACGCCTTGATCACAGACTTCTGGCTCCAGAACCGAGAGGGAATCACTTCTGCTTTCATAAGCGCTCCCAGACTGTGATTGTTTGTTGCAGCAGCCCCAGGACACTCACAGAGAGCTTCACCTGCCCTTTCAACATTTTGGCCACAGCCCTTCCTCCCTGCAGGGGCCTGAGCCAGGGTGGCCCTGAGTCTGGGGAGAGAAGACTTAACCTGGTTGAGAGACTGAACTTTTTCTGTGGACCAGACGGGACATTTTCGTCTCTGAAAGGCAGTCGTCGTGGGTGAAGTAAGACTATTCCTATGGCCGAAAGGCACCAGAAAGCTACAGCATCAAGGATCTTATGGAACCCGAAGCTTATACATTTAGCGGAGGAACACTTGAAGAAAAAGAATATATCACTAGAAGGAATTTGTTGGGACTTCCCTGGTGGTGCAGTGGTCAAGACTCCGTGCTCCCAATACAGGGGCCTGGGTTCGTTCCCTGGTCAGGGAACTAGATTCCACCTGCTGCAACGAAGATCCCGAGTGCCACAGCTAAGACCCAGCACAGCCAAATAAATAAATTAATTAATTTAAAAAAAGAATATATAAGGAATTTGTTGTCTATTGCTACCTAACACACTGCTGCAAGTTTAGCCGTTTAGAAAAAAACCCATGTGTAATCTGACAATTTCCCTGGGTCAGGAATCCAGGAGCAGCTTAGCCAGGTCCCCTGCCTGGGTCTTAGGCTGGAGTCAAGGTGTTGGCCAGGCTGCGTTCTCATCTGGAGGCTGCCTCAGGGAGAGGAGCCCCCAAGCTCACTCAGGTTGTCAGCAGCTTCCTTTCCTTGCTGCTCTAGGATTCAGGGCAGCTGGTTTTCTCAAAGCCAGCAAGAGACAGCCTCTGACTTCACCAGAGGCCTGGGCCCTCTCAAAGTCTTGCCTGACTAGGTCATGCCCACCCAAGACCATCTTTCGAAGAACTCAAAGTTAAGTGGTCTGGAACTTTAATGACTTTTGCAAAATCCCTTCGCCTTGGCCCTGTAACTTACCGTACTCACGGACACGGTAGTCCATCAACTTTGCCGTATTCTATCCAGCATAAATAGGTCACAGGATCTGCCCATGCTTGAAGGAAGGGAATTATGCCAGGGTGTGACACACTGGAACCACTCCTGTCACCCTAGAGTGTGCCCACCACATAGAAATCGCTTATTTTTGCAAACTTTACAAAAACACATGACCTTGTAAACACAATGCCCAATTCCCTCCTGGGCCCTTGGAAGCCCCTGGCAAGTAAGATGACCTGAGATTGAAGTTGCATTAGCTTCACAAAAAATCCACACCTGACTGCCGGTCAGGGAGGGGACTTCTGACAGGACTGTTTGAAGAGTTGGGTAAAACAAAATCCTTTCCCAGGACCTCAGGAGGCCAGTCTGTTCGATAAGCTGGTTCCTGTGACTGTCTCCCTGGTGGTCCCCAGGACCCGGCCCGTGGAAAGTGCACCCCCAGGGCGCCCTGGCATTTGGGGGGACTCACTGCTCTGATGTGTACTCAGTTTCTGGGTCTGGCTGGCCCTATTCTGTGAGCACGTTCACCCAGACACCCAGGAGCCAGCTCAGGCCTGACTGTGCTACCTGTAGAGCGAATGCAAGACAATGAAAAAAGGGAGGGGCGGGAGGGAGAGGAAGGGCGGGTCAGAAACCGCTAGGGATGGGCCCTCAGGTCAGGTGTCCTGTAAGGCCTCTGGTCCTCTGGGTTAGGACCCACCTACCTGCTCCTCCCTCAGCCCTGAGAGGGGCTCAGAGTCACGCACACCGCATTTGCCTGCAATGAGCTCAACTTCTGTGGCCTAACTTCAGCTGGTGAACCATAATGTCAGAAGCAGGGCACACCTGGTGAACCTTAACACCTTGGACAGGTGTACACCTGCTTGACATGTTGCATCTGCTTTCACTGCATGTGCGCCCCGTGCAGGAACCACTCTTGAGCCCGCACATCTGAGCTCGCATACCTGAGCCTGTACACCTGAGCCTGCACACCTGAGCCTGCTCACCTTGGCTGGGGGAAGGTGAAAGGGGGTGGCGGGACACCAGGGTTCCCAGCTCAGCCTTGCACTTGCTTCCAGATCTCAGATAGCCCCTTGGTTTCCTTATCAGCATGCCGCAGGGTGTGAAAACAGTGTGTAGACCCGGAGCTCTTGGTTCAAGCACAATTTGGGGAGAGGGTCTAATGTAGAACATAGATTAACCTGGAGTTGCCAGACAGAGGGTCCTGGACAGCAGGAACACTCTCCACCTGGCCTCCCTCTTTCCCTTCTCTGCTAAGATGATCTCTGAGGTTCCCTCTCACCAGAACATTTTATTTCCTAAAAGAGAAAATGTACAGGACGGCCAAAAGACAAACAAACAAAAACCAACCCAAGACAAACAGCACAAAACCCACCTGCAAAGTGTCAGGTTTTGCTTGATTTTTCCTTCTTTTAGCATCTTTGGGGGGAAGGTGAGCTGCTGGCCACGCAGCTGGCATCCTGGGTCGGACGTTTTGTCCAGACCTCAACAGAGCTAGTCAGACCCTCCTGCAGGGAAAGGAACTAAGGGCAAGTCGAGAGATTGTGAATAAGCATTCCAACTCTGCCTTCAGATGTGTAGTTCTGCCCGATTCCTGTGGTCCTGAGAAGGAATGTCGAAAGCAATAAATGGTAAAACGGAAGCCATGCAGTTATGTGCCCAAGTCCCGTTGATCCTAAACAGCTCTTAGACCCTCCCTTACTATATGCCCCCTCCTGCTCCCCACTTTCTAGGATCAGGCCAGGGTCCCTGTGCTCCCCGACCACTGCAACAGCCAAGCAGACGGCCTTACCTCCCTTCCCACCCCTTCTAGTCCATTGTCCACACAGCAGCCAGGAAACGATAGGGGCTTGTTTGTGTCTGCCAAGAGCCAGATGCAAAGCTAAGACTTGACCTAGAAGAGGCTTATTGAGGGACGCAGCGGGCGAAGGAGCAAAGAGGCTTCAGACCACTATGCAGGGCTGACACCTCCAGAAGGAAAGAGGGAGGACCAGAGGACCATGCAGGGTGGGTCTCCAACTGAAGCATCATCTCAAGAGAGTTTCTGCCAAGCTGACTCTTTGGAGGGAAAAAGGTAGTTAAACCAGAGAAATTAATCAAGAAAAAGGGAGAACATATACACATACAGAATAAGATAATACAAATAGAGAAACACTGACAGAGAAACTGGAAAGAACCACAAAAGAATGCTTTGATCAACTCTATGCAAATAAATTTGTAGACTTGGATGAAACAGATCCTTTCTAAGAAAATATAAATTATAAGACTTAAGCCCAGATGAGACAGAAAGAGAGGATGACCCAATTACCATAAAAAAGAAATGACATTCTTAAATAGATAGCTCTAGCTCATGCCAAGACAGCACCAGGCTGTGTTATTTCAGATGGGAATTCTAACACAGTTTTAGGGAACAGATCATTCCAATACCGTTTAAATTGTTCCAGGGCATGGAAAAAGTAGAAAAGTTTCAAAAATGTTTAGAAAAAGCTAGTGTAACACTGATACTAAATTCAATAAAGATAGGACAAAATTTTGAAAACCATAGACCATGCAAGAATCTGAAATAGGATATTACTGAACACTACAAACCCTAATGAATATAGATGCAAAAACCCTCAATGAAACGCTGGCAAATCAAAACCAGAAACATATAAAACAATTATACAGTATGACCACATGACATTTATCCCAGGAATTCCGGGTTGGTTTGACATATGAAAATCAATCAAAGTAATACACCACATTGTTAGAATGAAAGATAAAACCACAAGTTCAACTTCATAGATGTGGGAAAAGCATTTAACAAAACACTCTTTCATGATGAAAATACTCAACAAACTATGAATAGAATGGAATTTCCTCAACACAGTAAGGGCATCTGTGAAAAACTCACATCTAACATCAACTTAATCATGAAAGACTGGGTGCTTTTCTCTTAAGATCAGGAAACAACCAAAGACTTTGATTCAACATTGTACTAGAGGTTCTAGCCAGAGCAGTTAGGCAAGAAAAAGAAATAAAAGCCATCCAGATTATAAAAGAAGTGAAACTCTCTCTACTCACAGTGGATATGATCTTGTGTATAGAAATTAGGAAGGAATCCACTAAAAAAACTATTTGAACTAATAATAAAGTTCATGAGTGTGTCAGGAGACAAGGTCAATATACAAAAAGTCAATTGTATTTTTACATACTAGAAATGAACAATATGAAAATAAAATTAGGAAAACAACACTATTTGTAATAGCGGCAAGAAGACTAAAATACTTAGGAAGAAATTTAATGAAAGAAGTGCAAGACTTGTACACTGAAAGCTATAAAAAGTGTTGAAATGTAAGAAGTTGAAGTTCTAAATAAACGGAAAGACATTTCATGTTCATCCATCAGAAGATTTAGCATTAAGATGGCAATATTCCCCCAATTAATCTACAAACTCGATGCAATGCCTCTCAAAATCAAACCTGGGTTTTGTTTTTGTATTTTTTCAGAAATTGACAAGCTGATCCTAATATTCATATGGACCCAGGTTAACCAAAGCAATCTTGAGAAGGAAGAACAAAGTTGGAAGACTCACACTTCCTGATTTCAAACTTGCTACAAAGCTACAGTAATAATATAGTGTGGCACTAGTATGAGGATAGACTGGTGGGACAGAATAGAGAGTCCAGAAGGAACCCTCACATTTATAGCCACTTGATTTTTGGCAAGGGTACCAAGACCATTTGATGGGGAAAGAATAATATTTTCAACAAATGGCACTGGAACAACTGGATATTCATGTGCAAAAGAATTCAATTGAACCCTTTCCTCACACCATACACAAAAATTAACTAAACATGGATCATAGACCTAAATGTAAAAGCTAAAATTATGAAACTCCTAGAAGAAAATATAGGACTAGATCTTCATGACCTTGGGTTAGGCAAAGCCTCCTTGGATACAACACCAAAAACACAAGCCACAAAAGAAAAAATAGATAAATTGGACTTCATCAAAATCAAAAACTTTTGTGTTGCAAGCAATATCGTCAAGAAAATGGAAACACAACATACAGAACAGGAGAAAAAGATTTGTAAATCATATATCTGATACAGAACTTGTTTCTAGAATACATAAAAAACTAATATAACTCAACAATAACAAGACAATCCAATTTAGAAAGACAGGTATTTGAATAGATATCTCTCCGAAGAAGACACATAAATGGTCAATAAGCACATGAAAAGATGCTTAATATCATGAGTCATTAGAGAAATGTTAATCAAAATCACAATGAAAAACAACTTCTCTCTCACAATGATGGCTCAAATTTAAAAAAAAGATAATTATATATATTATATATATATATATATATATATATATATAAATAAAATGGAATACTACTCAACCATAAAAAAGAATGAAATCTTACCATTTGCAACAACATGGATGGACTTGGAGGGTGTTATGCTAAGTGAAATAAGTCAGACAGAGAAAAACAAATACTGTATGATATTACTTATATAGGGAATTTAAAGCATACCACAAACAAGTGAATATAAGAAAAAAAGAAACAGACTCATAGATACAGAGGACAAACTAGTGGTTACCAGTGAGGAGAGGGAAAAGGGGAGGGGAAAGAGATGGGTAGGGGATTAAGAGATACAAACTACTTTGTATAAAATAAATAAGTTACAAGGATATACCGTACAGCACAGGGAATATAGCCAATATTTTTAAAAAACTATAAATTGAATATAACTTTTAAAAACCATGAATCACTGCCAAAGCAATCTTGAGGGGAAAAAAACGGAGCTGGAGGAATCAGACTCCTGGACTTCAGACTATACTATAAAGATACAGTTATCAAGACAATATGGTACTGGCACAAAAACAGAAATATAAATCAATGGAACAGGATAAAAAGCCCAGAGATAAACCCACACACCTATGGTCAACTAATCTATGACAAAGGAGGCAAGGATATACAATGGAGAAAAGACACACTCCTCAATAAGTGATGCTGGGAAAACTGGACAGCTACATGTAAAATGATGAAATTAGAACACTCCCTAACACCATACACACACACACACAAAAACTCAAAATGGATTAAAGACTTAAATGTAACACCAGACACTATAAAACTCTTAGAGGAAAACATAGGAAGAACACTCTTTGACATAAGTCATGGCAAGATCTTTTTTGACCCACCTCCTAGAGTAATGGAAATAAAAACCAAAATAAAAAAATGGGACCTAATGAAACTTAAAACATTTTGCACAGCAAAGGAAACTATAAACAAGACGAAAAGACAACCCTCAGAAGGGGAGAAAATATTTGCAAACGAATCAACAAAGGATTAATCTCTAAAATATATAAACAGCTCATTCAGCTTAATATTAAAAAAACAAACAACCCAATCCAAAAATGGGCAGAAGACCTAAATAGACATTTCTCCAAAGAAGACATACAGATGGCCAAGAAGCACATGAAAAGCTGCTCAACATCACTAATGATTAGAGAAATGCAAATCAAAACCACAGTGAGGTATCACCTCACACCAGTCAGAATGGGTATCATCAGAAAATCTACAAATGCTGGAGAGGGTGTGGAGAAAAGGGAGCCCTCTTGCCCTGTTGGTGGGAATGTAAATTGATACAGCCACTATGGAGAACAGTATGGAGGTTCCTTAAAAAACTAAAAATAGAACTACCATATGACCCAGCAATCCCACTACTGGGTATATACCCTGAGAAAACCATAATTCAAAAAGACACCATGCACCTCAATGTTCATTGCAGCTCTGGTTACAATAGCCAGGTCATGGAAGCAACCTAAATGCCTATCGACAGACGAATGGATAGAGAAGATGTGGTACATATATACAATGGAATATTACTCAGCCATAAAAAGGAACGAAATTTGGTCATTTGTAGAGACGTGGATGCATCTAGAGACTGTCACGCAGACTGAAGTAAGTCAGAAAAAGTAAAACAAATATCGTGGGCTTCCCTGCTGGCACAGTGGTTGGGAGTCCGCCTGCCGATGCAGGGGACGCAGGTTCGTGTCCCGGTCCGGGAGGATCCCACATGCCACAGAGCGGCTGGGCCCGTGAGCCATGGCCGCTGAGCCTGCGCGTCCGGAGCCTGTGCTCCACAATAGGAGAGGCCACAGCAGTGAGAGGCCCGCGTGCCGCAAAAAAAATATATATCGTATATTAATGCATATATGTGGAATCTAGAAAAATGATACAGGTGAACCTGTCTGCAAAGCAGAAATAGAGACACAGATATAGAGAACAAATGTATGGACACAAAGGGGGGAACGCAGGGGCAGTGTGGTGGTGGGATGACTTGGGAGATTGGGATTGACATATATACACTAATATGTATAAAGTAGGTAACTAACAAGAACCTGCTGTATAAAAAATAAATAAATAAAATAAAATAAAAAAAATAAAAATTATGAATCACTATGTCGTACATCTGAAACATATATAACATTGTACATTAACTATACCTCAATATAAAATATATATATAACATATATAACATATATAACGTTGTACATTAACTATACCTCAATATAAAATATATATATAACATTGTACATTAACTATACCTCAATATAAAATATATGTATAACATATATAACATATATAACGTTGTACATTAACTATACCTCAATATAAAATATATATATAACATATATAACGTTGTACATTAACTATACCTCAATATAAAATAAACAGACAATAACACAAAATTTTCAGAACTTTTGGCTTCTTTGTCTGATCCAACCCCAGGCATACCCCCGTCCCCGCCACACAGACACACACACACACAGAGACACACACACACACACACACACACACACACACACTCACACACACACTCACACACACATATACATTTCCTAGCGAGGCCCCAGAAGCCACGAGCCCGGCACCTATAGCTCGGGAAGGAAGAGCCAGTGAGGTGCGTGTCCACGGCCTCTCTCAGGAGACGCATCTCCCCAGAGAAGACACAGACTCCCCCCTCCCAGCATCCTCCAGACAGACTCCCAGGGGTGAGTGGAAAGTTTAGAGATTCAGGTTCCTGAAAAGTCAGCCGATCTGCTTTCAGGCCCCGCTGCCCCAGGATTGACCTTTGGAAGCTCTGAACACCCATCCTCCCAGCTTGAAACCGCCAAGTTCCCTCAAATGCCATAAAACTCAATGTAAACAACTTTGCAACTCTAACCACGGGTGTCCTGGTCACCCTGAGAGGTTGCTAGGATATTATCTTGGCCGGGAAGTCTATCCGCCAAGTTTGAAGACCAATGGCGTGGTTTCACAGTAGAGAAAGTGGACGGATCTGCACAGAACAAAAGTCCCATCCTCCCAGCCAGCCCTCGCGCGGTGTCCAGCCCTTCTGGGTACCCACAGGAGAACACGGCAGGGCACAGCTTTCCTGAACACCAGGGTGGGCTTGGATGTGGATTCCCGGGCAAACGCCCCCAAGCTATCCCCTTGCGCTGCCCTCTCCCCGTCCTGTGCCGTGCAGTGAGAATGGGTCACTCAGTCCTGGGAGAGACCGCAGTATGGCCGAGGCCAGGGCACCGGGCCGATTCCAAGACTCATGAGCGCAGCCATCCCAGGCTGTGTTTCCGGCCACAGTGTGTTTTGGGGCAGTGGTCCCAGGATTTGCCATTTCTCAAAGCCTGCGTGGATGGCCTGGCTGCCGCCAGCATCCGTCCCCCAGAGACAATGCAGTGAAAAGGCAGCTGTGTGCTGAGGAGTCAGGGTGCCCAGGGAGGGACAAGGGTGCCCAGCAGACCAGTCACCGGCTCCCAGTTGATCCTGAGCCCCCGTGGGGAGTTTTCCCTCTTCCATCTTCTCAACTCAAGACAGATGGGCGTTAATCCATCCGGTGGTGACTCCTCAGGGCCTTTGCACATGCTACGCCCTTTGGCCTGGTTGTCCTGGCCCGAAGTCAAAGCCATGTCCCCAGGGCAGATCCAGGTCAGGAGGCTGCCTTCCGTTACCCCCGTGACAGCAGGGACCACATCAGGCTGTAACTGCCCTGTGCTTGGCTCTGTCCCCAGTGACATGGGTCGTTCCTGCCTGCGTTCCTTTTTTTTTCTTTTCTTTTTTTTTCTTTGGCCGTGGCATGAGGGATCTTAGTTCCCCAACTCGGGCTCGAACCCACACCCCCAGCAGTGGAAGTGCAGAGTCTCAAGCACTGGACCACCAGGGAAGTCCCCTGCCCGTGTTTCAATTCTTACTCTCCCTTCTTTCCAAAACCGCAGCTCGGTGCCCACAGCAAATTTTTATTAAAGATGTAAAAACAGTGGGCTAGTACTCTGAGCCACAGAGGGGCTAAAGTCAGTGCTGGGACCACCGGAGCCCCAGATCCATGAACCAGTGAGGCTGGGCTGGGCTTCCCCCGGGACAGGTTCCTCGCCCTCAGCACTGTCCAGATTTGGGGCTGGAACATTGTTGTGGGGCCTGTCCTGTGCCTGGAAGGATGATAAGAGGCATCATGGCCTCGACCCACTAGACGCCAGTCTCACCCCGACTCCAGACAGCCAAAAATGCCTCCAGACACCCCCTCGTGTCCCCGGGGGACAAAACAGCGGGGCTCCCCACCCCAGCCCCAGCCCCATTGAGAGCCGCCGCCCCAGGGAGGCCCACAGGAAAGAGGAAGGCGGAGAATGAGGGTCCATCCTGATGTCGAGTTTGCTTTCCTCTCCACTCCTCTCAACAAGGAAGGAAGCTCCAGGGGGTGGGTGGGGCAGGGCGGGGCCAGGTATGCTGTGCTGGGAGCAGGTGCGAGTCCTGGCCCTTGACCCCATCCACCTGTGACCTCGGGCCTCCCTCCGTGGGCCTGTGAAGGGATATAACTCAGACAACGTCATCCAGGGAATAAAGGAGCTTTCCTGCAAAGAGGCTCACAGAGGCCAGATGCAGGAGGACCGGCTCATCAAGTAAAGCCACGGCGGGTGCCAGGCTCCCCGGGCCCACCAAGGGGGCAGCGCCAGTGGGCCTGTGGCAGAAAAACAGCGATCTTCTCCCAGGCCCAAATCAACACGGGCAAGGACCCTGGAGAAGCCAGCAGAGCAAAGGTCAGGGCAATTAGGATTAGGGAAGCTAGGGGCCAGGCCCAGGCTACTCTCATGCTGGAGACCAGGACTCCACGGTGACCTGCTATGACCTGGTTTATCTTAGAAGGGCAGTGTTCTCCAAACATCGCAGATGTGTCCTTTCCTCCCCTCTGCACCCACACTGCCCTGGGGACCATCACTTCCTGTTTGGACAGCTGCCCTGGCTTCTTACCTGCCTCTGCTGGGACCCCCTCCAATCTGCTCCACCCAGAGAGCAAACTAGCCGTGACCTGGGGCTGAAGCCTTTGGTGGCTTTTGCTTCGCAACTCGTGTGATCACCTCTGGGAGGAGTTCCTTGGCCTCCCTGGCAAGGACCGGCGCCCCTGTGGCGTATACCCTCCTGGCTCCGGGGGCCTCGCCATCGCCACAAGTCCCAGATGACAATGTTCACTGGTCTGTGTGCTTTTTCGGAACAATGTCCACGTTCCCCATCAGACCTGAATCCCCAGGAGGCCAGGAATGCGGTGCTTTGGTCCCCGCGCGCATTTCTAGCGCCTATTGGAGAGATGAATGAATGAAACTGATACGGACGAGGGCTGTCTCTCTTCTAGGGGCAGAGGGCCAGATTCCAGACTGTGGTGACTATCGAGGCACTGCCCAGCCCAGCCATTGACCCCCCCAAGCAGCTTCTATTCTAGATGGTGAAGACAGATTTGCCAGTGACACATGGTGACCTCCAAAGGCTGGTGCTGGTGGACGGGGACCAATAGGCGGGCCGGCAGGATCTAGAGACCTTAGGGAGATGCTGAGGACACGCAGGACCCACCCCAGAGAAGGGCAGGCCGCTGCTGGCCACCAGGACACTGCACGAGTCCAGTCACTGCTAAGACTGGAAGGTGGAAAGTGGAAGGTGGAAGGTGGAAGGTGGATGACGCTGGTCTTGTAGGCTGTGTGCAGGTCCTTAAAGGGATCCCGAAAGAGGAGAACTTTGCGTGTGGAATTCCTACTGAACCTGAGTGGGCCAGGGACATGGCCACAGTCAGTGGACGGTCCCGCTGGGCAAGTGATGGATGTGGAGGGCAGAACACTTTCTCTGCGTTGGCGCCCCTCCCACCTCCCCCGGGGACCAGACTGCAGGGAGGTGGGGGTCTGTATCAGAGCCTCGGCCGTTTCCCACGCTGCCTCGTGCAGTAGAGACACTGGGTCCCAGGGGGAGGCTATTCCAGGGACTGACCCAGGCCAAACCCGGAAGCCAGTGCTGGGAGTCTCTCCAGGCCCGGCCCTGAGAGAGAAGCAGCAGAAGCCTCCCGCTGAGAGGCTTGAGCCAGCCTCTAGCGAGGCTGCCGTGTACCCCAGACTGGCGGCGGCGGTGGGGGGGACCCCGCCCTGGGTGAGCCCACGCGGATCATGGACCCTGGACAGCCCTTCCTGATTTCATACCTTCGGGCTTGTCACTAAAAACCTTCGGAGGTTCTTTCCCCACCACCCCGGGCTTCAGTGTTTGAAGGTAGGATCCAGGTGCGAGGCCTGGATTCTTCCAGCATCAGCGAAGGGGTGAGTGACCATGTAGAAATGTGCTGCTCTCCTCGCATGCGCGGGGGGCAGATTAACACCCATCCTGGTAGAAAGGAATCTAATCTTGCCCTGTTAGGCAGCTTCTTGGTTAACATCACTTGGAATGCTTCCACCCCCTGACCAGCAAGTCTTTTCCTGGGAAACGCCGTTGGCACCTTCCGAGAAAACAGTCCCTCTTTTTAATTTGCCTCAGGGGCCTGAGGTGGGTGGACCGGGCGGTGCCTGGGATGGAAAAAGCACTGGCAAGAGGACCCCAGGTCCCTGCTCAGCTGGTCAGCGTTCAAGGAAAGGCTCCCAGCCCAGGTGGGAGGAGGGGCTGGAGCACAGGGGGAAACTGAGGCAGAAGGGACCACCCAGGGGGAGTTCGGGAAAGGCTGCCGTTCTCCGGGGCTGGAGCGGCCGAGGTTCTCGTTGTGCTAATTCGAGGCAGCACGGAGCACGCCACCACCCTCCGCGGCCAGGGCTCTAGGTCTGGCCTCCTCTGCTCAGAGGGCTCTGGGGCTGGGAGAGGATCGTGTCCCTCAGACCGTGGAGGAATCCACTCTCAGGACCCCTGCCTGCTCTCTCTGGGGCTCTTCTGCTCCTGATCCAGGAGGCATAATGCAGGGGTCTTCCTTGGTGCTCACCGGCACCTTCTCCTGGGACACCTCCTCCCACCTGCTTCAGGCGTCACCTCCTGCCCGGGATCAGGCTGGCTTCACTCACCTGCTTACAGGTCTCACTTGGTGGAAGCCAAGAAGCAAATCAAACCTCAACTAACCACCGCTTCGACAGCTAAGGGTCCCAGTGACGCAGGGCTCCTGCCCCCCAGAACCTGAACAGTGTGAAGCAAATCAACAAAAGAAAGTCGCAAGAAAGCAATTCCAAATCAGAATCCACAGGATTGGGGCACGTGCCTGTTGTCAGCCATTTCTGTGAGGCTGGTCCCTGGGATGTGGGCCTTTAGCCTCAAGGGACCTCAATCAGGAAACACTCATTTCCTAGAGGAACCTAATCAGGGATAGGAGAGATGGTACGTGCTCAGTGACTATTTACTGGATGAGAGGAAAGAAGGAGAGAAGGGACGAAGGAGAGGAGGACGGAAGGAAGGGAGTAGGAGGGGAGGGAAGTTGGATTGTAGATGGGTAGCTAGATGGATGGAGGGAGGGAGGGAAGAGGGAGGGAAGGATGGATGGATGGATATGTGGCTGGATGAATTGATGCATGGGTATGTGGGTAGATGAATGGATGGATGGATGGATGGATGGGGGTGGGTAGGTGAGTAATCAGGTTCCATGCTTCAGAGAGGCTCCAGAGAGGAAAACCCCAACACTGTAGAAAGATGTTTCACAATAATGCTGGACGCAAGACCAACAAAATTTGCCTCCACGTGGCAAGATTTGCGTGTGGTTTTGACTTTCCTCTGTGCTCTTCTGTGTGTAACAAGATGGGACCCCGGGGGCTTCCCTTCCCTGGTGGCGCAGTGGTTGAGAGTCCGCCTGCCGATGCGGGGGACGCGGGTTCGTGCCCCGGTCCGGGAAGATCCCACATGCCGCGGAGCGGCTGGGCCCGTGAGCCATGGCCGCTGAGCCTGCGCGTCTGGAGCCTGTGCTCCGCAACGGGAGTGGCCACAGCAGTGAGAGGCCCGCGTACCGCAAAAAAAAAAAAAAAAAAAAAGATGGGACCGCGGGAGCATGATGGAGCATCGGCACAGCTGCTCACTGCCTGCCAGGCGGGAGGACTTTTGTCTTTACTGAGGGGGAGAGAAGAGGCCCCGGGGAAGACAAAGAGGAGGTCGCTCACGGCCCCAAGGTGGGCAGCTGGACAAGAGGGTCTGACAGAGGCAGCAAGTGTCTAAAGGGAGGTTGGGGGCTGTTTGCCATGGGTGAGTGAGGCTCCTCCCTCACGACCTCCTCTAATGCTGATCACATCCCAGAGGCCCCAGCGCCACCCCACGGGGGGTTAGGCTCCAACCTGTGAATCTGGGAGGACACGACAGCGTCTCTCCTGTGTTCCCTTGTGAAATTGCCCGAGCAGCCTAGAAATAAAGCCGCCGAGTTTAGAGACCTCCGGACTCCCCCGAGAGCTACACGCCCGCGTCGCACGCACTGTGCGTGCTGCACGAGGGCCCAGCTCAGGGCGTCGCTCACGGCTCAGACCTTGCAGGTCTGCATCTTGCTCAGCTCTGTCGGGTGGAAGGGGCACCTTAACCTGATTTGCATAACATTGCCATGTGGCCTGGAGGCCCCCCGCGAGAGCACCCTGCACTGGTCAAGGGGACACCCACAAATCCAGACTCCAGCATTTCCACATTCTACGATTACAAAAAGAGATGAAAATCCAACGTGGTTCGTGGTCCTCGCCAGGCACGTCGAACATTCTGGAACATTCCAGAATGTTCCAGAAACCCCAGTTCCTGCTGCTCCCATCATTACAGTACCTGGAAATATCCCCAGGCTTCAGCTTGTGCTTCTGAGTAACGATGATCCCAGCTGACCCAGGTGTTCTTGGCACAGAGAGGCAGCCCTGCCTCACCCCATCCAACCATCCGCCCTGAGCTGACCCTGGGCACCTGTACTTTTAAAATCTCTCCAGATGATTCCGATTCACAGCCAGGCTGGCTCCCCAGGTGGGGCTGCGGTTTCTCCTGGCTGCCAGGCCAGCCTCCTCCCCACATGGTGGGCTGTGCGTCATGGCTGAGCAGGGAATTCTGAGTCGACAAACACAACCTCAGCAAGCCACCCTCCCCACCGCCCTTTGGAGGGTCGGGGTGGAAAGGCTTCCGGACTTGCTCCCATCCCCGCCTGCAAACAAATGAAGGGGAGGGCCCATCCACAGCCCTGCCCTGGCCTGGCCTGGCCCCAGCCCAGGACTCTCTCTGCAGATCTGAGCCCCGCCATCAGAGCATCGGAGAGTGGACACAAGTTCACGCCTGGGTCTGCTCGTCAAGGGGACCCTGAGTCACTGGGTGTGCTCGGAGAACAAAGACCAGGACAGGGAGGGGCCGGAACCTCCAGGAGTCTTAGGCTGGAGGGAAGGAGACACAGGGAGCCGCACAGCTATCTCCTGACATCTTCAGGGCTGACTCACAGCAGAGAGCAGGGGGAGCCTTGTCTTTCCGCAGGATAAGGAGTGGCTGTGATAAAGGACAGATTTTAAACAGTTAGAGAAACGGCCGTTTCATACCTGCGCTGCCCAGCCACCTCTCCAAGGACTGAGACCCCTCCTAGAAGTGTCCCTATGGCGAGAGATGACACAGCCCGCGCAGAAGGGGGGACCTGAGCACATTTATTGAAGGGAACTATTGTTACAGGTGTGAACAGAGAAAAGAGAAACCAGAGACGGGGTGGGGGGGGCCTGCCCAGGACCCCCAAGGCTGGCAGCAGTGGGTGGGGAGCCCTGCGTCCCCAGACCAAAGTGGCAGGGGAGGGGTTGCCAGAACAGGATAGAGCTGCAGCTGTAGGACAGCCCACTTGGGTAGAGGAACTTGACTGCCGCCAGGGAGGAGCCGGGACTAATTCCTCAGCCTCTCCTTCACCTGCTTCTGCCAGGCTCTCCCAGCGGCCAACCCGACCGGAAGCCAGAGGGCAAGGCCAGCTGTCCACACACCACCTGTGCAGGTCAGTCCCTCAGACACAGGGCTGAGAAGGGTGCAAGGAGGCATGAGGGACCCCGGGGGGTCTGACCCGCGCTGACCCGGGATACAGGACCAAGATCCCTGCCCCCCAGGAGGGTGTTGGTCTTGGTGACCTGCCGTAGCCGCTGGTGGAGGAACCGGGGGCAAGCTGAGTCCTGCCCCTGTGGGTGAAAACACATTGGTGCCATCGGCGAATTTGCTTGCCGGTCGGGTCAGACTTGTCACGTGAGAGCCACCCCTACGGCCGAACATCAGGCACCCCACCGGCGACTCAGACAGACCAACCCTCTCCTGGATTGGGACAGCAGGTCTGTGGAGGACAAACCAGGGCAGGAGCGACCAGGCACTAGGGGCTGGCATTTTTGAGAATGGATGGATTCCCCCTCCAAGTGCGAGGCAAGTCAAGTCCTTGCCTCCGCCATCAATGGACTCCAGTCTGGCTGCTGCAGAGAAGGGGGTCGGGGGGCACCCGCTGTGGTCCCCGGGAGAGGTGGGGGAGGCATGGTATCAGCCCACAGTTCAGCTCAGTGAGGCAGGTGAGAGACTGAGGTTGCTTTGGAAGGTCACGAGCCCTGGAGGGGGCTGGCTGAGCTCCACTGGGAGAGGGCTGTTTGCTTCCAGCAGGAAATCCCATCCCTGTTTCTGTGCTAAACTGTTAGCAACCTGCCAGGCTGGCCCCATGCACTTGTCCCCCGTGACGATGTGACCAGCACCCACCTAGATACAGAAACTCACTTCCTTTGTAGTTTCCCATTCTTTGTTCCATCATCCCCCATCTTAGCCAGAAGTCTAGAATCTTCCTTTTGAATCCTCCACCAATGTGAACGGTCCAAGAACCTCGGGAGCCCAAAGGATTGAATCAGCCTCCAGGGCCCACGTTGGACCCACGTTGTTTCTGCTGTTGCCACACGGTGTCGCTGTTAAACACTGGTCCAGAGCCTCCTTGCTGCTGGCCTGGGGGTCCCCCTGCTCAGGTCCTTGTGGCATCCCACGCTCAGGCTACAAACAGCCTATGGAGTCAAGGGCTTTCCACTCCTCCCCAGCTGGAGCCCCACCTTGGCAGGACCAGACCCCTCAAACTTTGGCTCAGCTGAGGGCCTGTGGGTGTGGGATCCTTTTGACACTTGTGGGTCCTTTGTCCCTCTCTTGTCTGTGACCTCACCTGTCTGGAACCATTCCCATCCATCTGAGAGCATCGCCAGGGCGCCAGGGCTTCCATTCCATCCCCCAAGAGGCTCCTGCACCCTGGACATGTCTGCCCACCTCTTCCTCAGCACCATTCCTCAGGGGCGCTGGAGGGAAAAGGCCAAACCATTTAATCCCCTCCAGACCCCACTCACAGAACCCTTGTCTACACCGGTGCCCGCTTTATCTACATGGTCGGAAAATCAAGTGGCACTTAACAGCAATAAAAAGTGGCATTTCACCCCATCTGACACCCTGAACTCTGGTGCGGACCGTAATTGCTTGAATCGCGGGCCTTGGGGGTGGGTCGGGGAGGAGCGGGGTAAGCGGGCGGGGGAAGGGTTCCTTGGGTGCCTCACGTGTCCCAGTGCCCCCTTGCTCCACCCTCCCCCGGGCAGCACGCCTCCCGCGGTGCTCTGGGTGGGATCCCCAAGAGGCCCTATCCTCTCCGTGCTGCTCATCTACTTTTGGGTGTCAGAAAGAAAACCTACTAAACAAACTAATTTATACTATAGTGACAATGACCAATAGATAGCAGACCATCTAAGAGCTCTTAATTTTCTAAAAAGGTAGTCCCTGAGCCTAATTACTCCCTGACTAGCAGGCTTCACACCTGTGCCAAATCAAAAGCAATGCGGGGGTGTGCTGGGGATTCCTGAGGATAGGGGCTTAGAACAGGGCCCCCTAGAGCCACATACTCCATGCCTCTCCTCCACCTTCTCTGGCTCTCTGGATCCAATGTTTCTGTCCTGGCCCCTGCGGGGATGGGGAACCCAGGTGGGAGCAGCAGGGAAGGTGACCCATGGGACTGAGCTCTGGGTAAGTCGAGGGGGACGCCAGCCCCATAGCAGCGACCCTAACAGGATTGCCCTCTGTGGACCCTGAACTCCCCCCAGTGCCATCCTGAGGCCCTCGCCGCCCCCAGAGGATCTTCTGGCTTCACTGAAGTGACCTTGGCCCGAGTCGAGCTGCCAAGGACCAGCATCTGTTGATCTATTTATATTCATGGACAGAGCTTGCCTTTTCCCACAGAGGAAAGCCCCTGGGGCTCCACCTCACAGAGGCCAGGAAGCCAAA
Organism: Monodon monoceros; assembly: GCF_005190385.1. Classification (NCBI taxonomy): domain Eukaryota; kingdom Metazoa; phylum Chordata; class Mammalia; order Artiodactyla; family Monodontidae; genus Monodon; species Monodon monoceros. The sequence goes on from NW_021703784.1 coordinate 103,961,524, forward strand.
GTGTCCCTTCCTGCCCTCCCTGGGGCACACACAGACCTCGGAGCCTGGGGGGCACTCAAATGGCACAGGATCAGCCCTGTTTGTGAACGCCCCACGACTCCTCTGTGGCAGCCCCTGTGAAGGGCTCCCTGACAGGCAGGGGCACCTCCTGGCAGGACCATAGCTCCTGGCATCAGGGAGGATGTGGTCACCAGCCCCTACCCCTGGTCCTCGGTCGGCTGGGATGAAGGGCGGGTTGTCTGACGCCAGCTCAGCCCCGAGTCCCAGGCTCCCCTAACTCAGGGTCAGTCCAGGTGTGCAGGCTGGACAAGATTGCAAAGCACCTACAGAGTGCGGGTCCCCGTGTCCACCCTCCATGGTCGGGCACAGGGTGAGGGCCGGGAATGAGGTACTTCAGGGCTTTGAGCCTCGATTTCTGCACCTGAAGACTAGGGTGGCAAGGGTGCCTCCCTGCAGGGCAGAGTCAGGAGAAATGAGCCGATGGGAGCCAGGCAGAGGGGCTGCTCAGTAGACGCCGTGGTCGTCTGAGACCCTGAGCTTGGTCCTGGCTTCATCCCTGTTCGCACAGCGAAGCCGCTGCTCACAGACAGTTGTGACAACACGAGGAGAGGTAAGAGGAGCGAGATAGAGACAGAGGCAGAGAGACAGCAAGAGAGAGACAGAGAGAGCTGGTGAGCTGTGGAAGCCCAGAGCATCTTCCTAGATTGGGGGGGCGGGGGGCGGGAGGGAAGGTGCCATCCCCCCTGAGAATTCCTGGCTGCAAAGGAGCCAGGCCTGTGCAGGAAGCAGGAACGTCTTCTGGGCCAAGGCAACAGCATGCACAAAGCCCAGAGAGTGTGCTCCAATGGCAAGGGGCTCCCGGTAGGAGAGAGAAGTGGTTAGCGCCGAGGAGGGAAAGACACAGATGAGGCTGGAGCTGTGGGTGTTGAGGGGCCGAGGGGCCTGGAGCCTGTCCAGGAGGGCAGGTTCAGTCCTGTGGACAGTGGGAAGCCTCTGAAGCTGTGAGCCAGGGGAGCCTTTTGGATGGACCAGGCCACAGCTGGGAGCAGTGGTCCTGCAGCCAAACAGGTCCTACAGACCACAGTGACCACTGGGGCCAGAGATGCGGCAGAAACCGGCTGCCGTGGGAGGAGGAGGGCCGAGTCCTGGAGGGAAAACCCATGAGCCCACCGTTCTCCGGGGGGCAGAAGGGGCTGGGGGAGCAGAGGTCTCGGAGTCCCTGCCTGCACAAGGGGCCCCCAGCAGCAAAGCGGTCTCAGCATCGTGGCGGGAGTGATTTCACGCGTTCACTGCAGAGCTACTGGAGAAACGGAAATGAAACCAGCAGGGCAGCTATGTGATCTGTGGGGTCCTGGTCCAAAAAGCAGTGGAAAAATGCCCACGGAGGTGCCAAACCACAAAGCCTTTGTCTTTCCTCTGCGATGTCTTTCTCGGCTTGTCATGTTTTTTTATTTGCTGTTTAATGTTGTTGTAAAGTAGAAAAGAGTTGGAATTTTAAATTATGAGCATGAATTTTATTGTTCATCTTGATCTTGTGCGGTGCCAGCTTTGAATTCAAATATAAGAGCATGTTAAACAAGGAACACATGTATAGCACAGGGAACTCTACTCGATATTCTGTAACAACCTAAATGGGAAAAGAATTTTTAAAAGAATAGATGTATGTATATGCATAACCGAATCACTTTGCTGTACACCTGAAACTAACACAACATTGTAAATCAACTAGACTCCAATATAAAATAAAAAAATTTTAAATATGTATATATTGGAACAACCAAGAACTACTGACTGTAGAGCACAGGGAACTCTAGTCAATATCCTGTAATAACTTATAATGGAAAAGAATCTAAAAAAGAGATACATATATATATATATATATATATGTGTGTGTATGAATCACTTTGCTGTAGCCCTGAAATATTGTAAATCAACTGTCCTTCTATAAAAATATATACTGGGAGGAAAATAGACCATGTTAACGTGTGTGCGTGGAATCACGGAAATTACAGTTTGCGTTTCGTAGCTCATACACACGTGTGCATTTTTGTCCTCACCAGAGCAGTGGAGACACGGCACACACTGTCTCCACTGTTTCGTTCCCCGTCTCTCCCCTTCCTCCTGCGTCACGAGTATTGGAGCAAGAACTCTGATACAGAGAGGTGACGGGGGTAAGAAGGGGGTGATGGGCACCTTGGCTGTGTGTGGTTCCTAGACCACCAGCACCGCCTCCCCGTGACTGAACGGAAGCTGCCCTCCCGGGGCTGTGAGGGTCCCACCTTCTCAGAACGTGGTGACCCTGTGCTCCCTGGGATTTCACTGGACTCCCCGTCGTGACGCCTCACAGCTCGCAGGGGAGGGTGAGCCTGCATCTGGTGCCTGGCTCCCGTGCCAGAGCACACACTCCATCAGACTTGACCTCAAAACCCAAATTCGGTAAAGGAATAAGAATTTGAAGATAGAGACAGCCAAGCATTAAACCAAGCTCGGGCCCTCTGAGCTCGGGGCTCTTGTGACGGTGGGGCCCCACGCCCCGAAGCTGGCTCTGCCATCAGGTCTTCTCCCCACTGTCTCTTGGAACCCTTGGCCTGTGCTCAGTGCTCGAAACAGGAGGTCTCTGGATTCTATGTAGGTCAAAAATCCTATAAACGATACATTCCTTGGTTAATGAGCACAGTTCCTTCCCAATGGGGTAAAATTAGGGGCACATCTTCTGTTGTTTTTTTTTTTTTTTTTTTTTTTTTCCTTTTTAACATCAAGATTTCTCGACCTAGCCAGGTCTTATTTTAATTCAAATCTGCCTTGATCCAAATCCCCAAAGACCACCAGCAGGAGAGTTTTCAGCTTCCTTGAGTTTTCTGTGCTCCCTCCATAAGCCGCCTCGGCAAAGATGAGGGGCTGTGTCTGCGGGGAGCTTTGGTGTAACCGAGGGTGGGAGGACAGGGGAGGGGGAGGCGGAGAGTCGGGAGAGGGGCTAGGCAGGGGACCGAGGGGGAGGCACAGGGAAGAGGGGCCATCTGATTGAGGGTCTGCAGGAGCCCCCCACTCACCCAGGCTGGGTCAGGCCAGGTCAGGCCAGTGCCCGCTCCCGGCAGGACAGATGAGGGAGCTGCCAGACCCCCTGCTGGGCCTTCCTCACAGCCCATTTTTAAGGAGGAGCATGTGTTGGTGGCCCCTTGTGTTTGTAGATGTCTATATCATCGGGGAGCGAGGCTTGCGGCATTTACTTATCTTTTCAGCCGTAATGCATGAGCTCCCGGAGAAGAGACTGAAGGTCCGGGCATCGCTGGATGCTGGCATCACCGCTAAGGACCAGGCAAGGGCTTCAGGCATGGCTGTCACTAGGTGACAAATGGGTCTATTCTAGAGGGAGGCCAGCCTCAGCCACCTCTGATTCCTGGAGTGGCTTGGGAGGGAGGTGCAGAAGGGGACCCCACTGGAAGACACCTCTGTGTCCTTACCACACTTTGTCCTCACCACAGCCCTGCCAGGGACCAGTGACAGCTGATGCTCGCCTGGCCACCGTTTTGAGCACTTACACTCACAAACTCATCGGCTGCACGGTCGCCCTGGGGAGGAGGCACCCTTATTACCCCAGTTTATAGATGGGGAAACTGAGGCAGGTGGGGCTTAAGTGGCCAGTAAGTGATGGAGCCAGAATCTGAGCCAGGCTGCCCAGGACCCAGGTGGCACTCAGGACCACATGCCTGGTGTTGGACATCATGACCCCTGATTTGCAGGTGAGGACACTCAAGGAGGCCCAAGGTCATACAGCTGGAGCCACACCCACGTCTGGCCGAGCCCAGGCAGGACTCCTTCCTCTCAACTGGACGGTGCGGACGGCTGGCCCTCCGAGGAGGCGTGGACCCCATGGTCACAGTGAGGAGAAGAGCGACCCCGTGCTCCCCTCTCAGGGCCCCCTACTTGCTCTGCTTTCTCTTAGCGGGCAGGCCCCGAGCCCCCTTCCTTCCTGTGTCTGGCCAGTCAGCTGCTGTTATAACTCACACAGCTCTCACCCCAGCCCCTGAGGAAGCCAAAATGTCCACAGCTCCTGCGGTCCCCTGTGCTTCTGCTGCAAGTGACAGAAACCTAACGAAATCTTAGAGGAGAGGGGAGGCAGGTCACGTTGCTGGGGAGGTCAAGGTGTCCACTAACCCCATACACAGCTGCCTCCTTCAGCTCGGCCATCCCCTGCACTGTCCCCAGGGGCTGGCAAAGATACACCAGCATCTCCAGGCTGTGTCTCACCCAGGCTCCCAGCCACTGGACCAGCTCGGGCCACGCCACAGGGCTATCCCCGGACCTGTCACTGTAGCCCAAGACTGCCGGGGCTCAAGGTCCACCTGGGGCGCCAGTCACCCCAAAGCTGAAGGGGGAAGAGGCTCCACCTGGGCCTCATGACTGGAGTGGGGAGGGTGGCCCCCGGGGGCCCAGGGAGCAAAAGCTGCACATCCCAGAAACCCCGGGCGCGGTCTCGCCCACTGTGGGCACGGGCGGACGTGGAGGGGCCATGAGTGACACGTGCCCGCGGAGCCACGCAGCCATTCACAGCAGGCTGTTAACCGATGCTCTCACTGGACACAGATACAGAACGGATGAAGCCCCCGAGCAGCTCCTGGAGACTTCACCTGCTTAACCTCCGTGCCAGCCCTGACCTCAAGACCCCGGCGGCTTCCCCCTCACGACGAAGACCACTCACACCAGAGGATCTGCAAAGAAAACCTTTTGCTGTAGGTTTCTTGGGTGATCCAGAGCAGGTGTTTACATCTCACAGCCAGGAGTGTTTTCTGCCAAATCCCAAGAAGGTGCGCGTCTGCATCCCAGTCTTCCTGTCCGCAGCCCACCGTGGGGTCCTCCTTGCCAACCTTCCCCCCTCCCCCGCAAGACCGCCGCTAGTGTGGGACCGAGCCTCAGCCTCCCCAAACCTCAAAGAGATTTTCTAAATTGTGGTAAAATCCACGTAACATAAAATTCAGCGTCTCAGTTTGCACAGTTCAGTGGCATTTAATGAATTCACGACGTTGTTCAACTATCACCACCATCTCGTTCCGGAACGTCGTCATCACCCTACCCATGGCAGTCACCCCCCAACCCCCTCCTCCCAGGCCCTGGCAGTCACCAATCTGCTTTCTGTCTCTACAGCCCTGACCATTCTGGAACGTCGTAGAAATGAAATGATACAATTTGCAGCCTTTTACGATCAGCTTCTTTCCCTGAGTGTCATGTCCTCAACGTTCATCCGTGGTGTAGCACGTGTCAGAATGTCATTCCTTTTCATGGATGAAGAATCTTCCATGGCAGGGGGAGACCACAGTTCGTTCATCCGTTCCTCTGTTGGTGGACATTTGGGTTGTTTCCACCTTTTGGCTATTGTAAGGAAGGCCGCTGTGGACATTAATGTAAGAGCTTTTGTTTGAACACGTTTTCACTTCTTTATACCCTAAAAGTGGAGTTGCTGGGTCATGTGGCAATTCTCTGTTTAACTTCTTCAGGAAGCAAACTGTTTTCTGTAGTGGCTGTATCATTTTATAGTCAGGAAAGGGGTCTTTGAAAAGCTGGCCTGCAAAATTACAAGTCCCTGGCACTTGTAAGCATTGGCTGGACAGTGGAGGGTGAAAGGGTGGTGGTCGGAAGTACAACCTATGCAGACAATGACCTAGATTCAAATTCTGGTGTGACCACTTGTGGGCTGTGTGCCCTTGAGAGACTTACTAAATGTCTCTGAGCTTCACTTTCCTCATCCGTCCAATGGGGCTGTTGTGAGGGCTAAAGGGATGTTGCAGCGTCTGGGTGCACAGCGAGTGCTCGACAAACCTCTGCTGTCTGTTCTCAGCACACACGCCTCATCTCAGCAGGAGGAGAGACGGCCCAGAGAGGTCAAGGAGCTCGCCCAGCCACACAGCAGCCCCCGACGGCGGCCGGGTCTGCCAGCTTCTCCCCATCACACGCAGCCCCCCACGTGGTGCCAGCCTCCCACCGTCACCCACCACAGAAACTGAAGCTCAGACACAGTGCTGCGAGCAAGTGTCTAACGCCCATAAAATCCAAGGAACTCAATTATCCCAAATAAGGTCTCCTATGCATTTCTCCAGGAACCCAGCCCAGAAGGCAGAACTTGAAACATATCTTAGAAGGGAAAAAAGCGCCGCTCTTCCCCTTTCCTTGGGTCTCTCTTTATAAGACAGCGGAGATCGTATCTTGAGGCCCAAACAAAAGCGCTTAGTGGGACGCCCGCCAAACCCCTGCAGCTCCGGCCCCGTTGCCGACAATTCAAATTAACTGCGTAACGTGTCGGAAAATGATGAGTGGGGTTCAAGTTTAATGGGCAGAAGGAAACCCACTATTCTTAGTTATTGGAAGGGTTTTTGGAGAAGGAACTGCTCTCAGATCTGATGTTTGCATCGTGCCTGCCTCTCCAATTCATCTTTTAATAACAGGGGTTTTTTAAAGTTTCCAAAGAGATGTTTCTGGAGACCCAGCATCCTCACCTCCCCCTGGAAGGAGCCCAGCAGGGCCGGGATGGGTGGCCTCGGCCTTCCCACCTCTGACTCCCCACTACATCTCAGCGCTGGGACAGGCCCAGATGACCTGACTCTAGGTCTCAGCCCCACCCCTTACCTTGTAGGGTGGCTTCTGCCAAATCGCTTCATCTCTTCAGGTGTCAGCTTCTTCACCAGCCAAACTGGTGCAAGTGGGCTTCAACACTGAATGAGAAAACGAGCTTCCTAAAAGTGCCGCCTACGTTGGAAAGCTCGTGGGAAACTCATCCACGTCTTTGCCGTCACCCAGGCCACCTTGCTGCTTTTACACATGTAGAGGCCAAGGGAGCAGATGTTCCATGTTAAGCTCACACGGCCAGCCTGGACCATTCGGAGGGCTGTCTCCAGGCCTCTCTGCCCTCTTCCACTCTCCACCTGGCCCCGGGCCTGCACCCAGCCGTGTCCTGTGGCTTTTCACTCATTTTGTCATGACCGAGTGCCTAGGAGTAAGGACCATTACATCACTTCGTTTGACAGACGAGGAAACTAGTGCCCAGGGAGGTAAACCTTGCCCGAGGGACAGCCCCCTTGGGCTATGGGGGGGCCCAGCAGCAGGGCTGCTCTCTGATGAACATCTAGAGCACAGGCCCCACCTGCCCGAGAAGCAAAAGGCTGGACAAGAAGCAGGTGGTCCAGGCACTTATGTCTGCTTACCTGGACTCGTCCATTGTGGCCCAGGGATCGGGAGCCTGGGAAGTTCGTCAAGGCTTGGGCACTGAAGCAGCCGTCGCAGCACATGGAGGGCTATTGAAGGCTTATCATTCACTGAGACTTCCCTTACCACCTGCAAAGAAAGTGCCAGGGTCCTCCTCATGGCCTGCACAGCCCTGCCTGAGTCTCTCTGTGCTGCTTCCTCTCCCTCCCACTCCAGCCATGCTGGGCTTCTTTCAGACACATTTCCTTAACGTGTCAGCTCCTCCCGGCCACAGGGCCTTGACACATGCTATTTCTGCTGGCTGGAATTCCTCTTGTCGTTACCTCTTCACCTAGTTAAGTCCTGTTTGACCTTCCAGTACAAGCGTCAACTTCATTCCTTGCTGTAAGGGGTTGAATGGTGTCCCCCACAAGAGATGTCCAAGTCCTAACCTCAGTACCTGTGAATGTGACCTTATCTGGCATGTGGGTTTTTGCAGCTGGAATCAGGTTAAGGATCAGAAGATGAGCTCATTCTGGATTCAGGATGGATTGGGCCCTAAATCCAATGACAAGTGTCTTTTTAAGAGACAGAAAGGGAGAAGACACAGGGAGGAAGGCAACGCAAAGATTGAGGAGAGATCGGATGGATGCAGCCACAAGCCCAGGAGCACCAAGGATTGCTGGCGGCCCCCAGAAACTGGGAGAGAGGCCTGGAAGAGCTTCTCACTCAGAGCCTCCAGACTGTTAAAGAATCAATTTCTGTTGTTTTAACGCACCCAGTTTGTTGTAATTTGTTACAGCAGCCCTAGGAACTTAATACACTTGGAAAGCCTGTCCAGTGTGCCCAGAGTGGAGGGGTTCCCTGAGGTGTGAGACTTGCAGTGCCAAAGCCAGGACAGTCCCAGGCAAAGTCAGATCCAAGGTAGGTAGGGAAGTCCCAGGGCATACAGCTGGTGCTCAGCTCTGGGCAATGCTTCTTGGCATGAAGAGGTCGCCAGCAATGATCACGCTGCATGGGAGGTGGTGAGCACCTCGTCCCTGGAAGCATTTAAGCAGAGAGGCTGGGGGGGTGCTGTGAGGCCAGGCTATACTGGGTGAGAGCTGCAATCAACACCGTCTAACATCCCCTGAGTCCCAGGATTCTGTAAGAGGCCCATTCTGCACGCAGAATACCGTCAGCCTGGGTGGAGAGGGCACAGTGCAGGGCAGGGGGTGGGGAGGGCTGGGCACCCAGACGTATAGAGTGAGGACATTGAATGATGACAGTCAACTCAAAGGAGTTACGGCAGGGTAAGGGCAAAACGAAGGCCCATCATCAAAATAATAATAAAAGTTGGACCCATTTTAAAGGTGAAAAAACAAAGGCAGCGGAAAGTTAACTAACTTGTCCTTCACTCTGGATATCGGAGATAGGGTCGCTACCTTACCGTTGTAGGGATCTTCACAGTTCACAGAACACTTTCATGCACCGTCTTAAGCAAAATGGAAATTTGTTTCTTCTCCATGTAAAGATCCCGGGGTATGTGGTTAAGGAAACATGCTCCCTGGTTTCAGAGACCCAGGCTTCTTACCTTTTGCTACTCTGCTTTGTGAAGCCTCCGTTCCCCAAGCCACTTCATAGTCTAAAATGGCTACTCCTACTCCAGCCATCACAGGTCTATCCCAGCCAGTAAGAGAGGGAGAGGAAAGGGGAAGGGCATCCTCTCTTTAGGATACTTCCCAGAAGTTGCATTCTTGTGTGCCATCATAATAAATGGCAGGTGAAATAATAACATTCTGGAAAACTTGAGTGACATTTTCTCATTCAATTATTTACTTAATCCCACCAACATCATTTTAGCACCTACCATGTACCACTGGCAGCTCTACATATATTCATCTATGTATTTCTCACAACAGCCCTCTAAGGCAGATCCCAGTAAGCCTATTTCACAGATGGGGAAACTGAGGCTCAGAGAGAACTGACTTGCCTGCAGCCCCACCAAAGGACACAGCAAGTCTGGAGCCAGAGCCCAGGGCCGTCTGATGCCAGGCCCGGCTCCACCATGCCATCACTTCAGGCACCAGAGCTTCCTTCACACTCTGGGCCACCCTGGGAGTCACCGCCCCTTTGTGTTTCCTCTTCGTTTCCTTGTGATTCCCACTGTCCGATCCACCCCAAATCACCCCTTGGAGGGAACACCCGGGTGTGGAGAGTGGTTGACTGAGCAGATGACCTCTGGAGACAGCCGCATTTTCCACGGAAGCTAGACTTTCACGGAGGGAGCATGAGGGCCTCTCCTGTCCCTGGACCAGGGGACGAGGCAGCTGGCTCTACAGGGGGACTTCCTCCAGGCTGCTTCTGCGGGCAGAAGCGCCCGCTGCATGGCTGCTGCTGAGCTCCTGGTTCCAGGCCTGGGACCCCAGCTAGCTGCCCTGCAACACACCAGCCTGTGGTCCAGCCCCTTCTCTGTGAGCGAAAGGGCCACCCCAACTTCAGTGTCCAGGACGCGTGGCAGTGCTGAGCCCGAGCCTGGCATCCCAGTGGCACCAGCCACAGCTGATATCTTGCTCCTAGTTTCCCTGTCCGGGTTTGGAGCACTCCCTGGACACCCCAGAAATCCAGGGACACCCGACCTCCTGGAATCCAGCTCTGCGACAATGAACATCGTTGTTTCAAATCTGTGTATCCATATGAACTTCAAAGAAATGGGAGGTTCTTCCGACGCCTGGTCTCCTGCACCTAGACACCTAACCTACTGCAAGCCCGCGGGGCCCAGCTTTGGATTTGGGGAGCACGCTCCCCTGGCTCGGGCAGCACCCTGGGCAGCGTCTGTAAAAGCTGCACCAGAAGCCCGTCAGTGCCAGACCCCGGGGGGCCCCATCCAAAGGGGGCCCTGAAGCCCCAGCAGGTCGACGGAGGTGGCCCCACATCCACAGCCCAGGCGAACGAGGACGTGGACCTAATTGTTTCTCACACAGTCAAAGGCAAAGAGGCCTCTGCAAGTGATCACTTGGCTCTGTGACCAAATAAGGCAATATTACATTTCACTGTTTACAGCGGCACGAAGCGGTGGCTCAAAGGGCACGGGGAGAAATGCCGTCCACGCTGTCTCTCCATCCCCAGCATCCAATAACTCTGTCCAAAGCCAGTTATAAGTTCCTTATAGAAACAACCATTTGTCACTTTTTAAATACACTAACAAACCCCAGAGGTGACCCAGTCTCGCCTCCAGGCAGCCGGGTGGTGGAACCCGGCTTTGAACTTCCACACGCATGATTTAAAGGTCCTCTAAAAATTGTATCCCAAGGCCTGAGCAAAAACAGACTCTTCTACAAGAGCCAACTTCAGGGCTTCATTCGTGAGGTGCATTTTTCTGCCCTGAGAATTTATTTCAAACTTTCTTTTGCAAATAAGACCATGGCTGCAGCAAAGAGCTGCTGGTGACCTTCTTGTCCCGACAGTATTTATAAAACGAGACGCATGATTGGCAGGGCCGAGCCTTAGTAATTGGTATTAATAATAAGACGAGTGTAAATGTTGTAAGCCCATTAGGAGGCTTTAAGTGCTAAACAAAGCTTCAACTTGCTAGCATTTGCACCCTGAGTGTGGACCAGTCTAACCTACAGCTGAGAAAATTGAACCCCGGGGGGATTCTGCAGCATCGACGCAACCCGGTGCTGTCTGCGTGGAACACGTTTAGAGCCCAGGATGGGGACGTGGCTCTTGCAAAACGGGGACAACAGGAGAGCATCAATCTCACTTTCAAAATGGAATTTTTGAACCTGACTTTCTCCCCACAAGACCCCTTGCACTGCTTGCTGTCAGGAATGCAGGCTACTTTCATCTCGGCTCTACCCCAAAGCAGCCTTTCTGGACAAAGCAGGTGCTCAGGAAATGTTTTCTGGAAGGGAGAATGAATGAGTGAATGAATGAATGAATGAGCGAGTGAGTGAATGATGAACGAATGAATGAAGTTTATTATTGTATCTCTCGCCAATGGCAGCCTCTGATGTATCACCCTTGAATCTCGTGCAGGAGGGGTTTGCAGTGGCCAAGCAAGCCGGGACCAGCTTTGGGATAAAATTCTCGAACCCAGAGTTGATTTCTGGGGAGACCAACAGCGATCAGTCCTCGTTTTCATGCCCTAACACCCCCAAGAGTCCCCGTGTGGTCCCAGTTTCTCCTTCCCCCAGGGAGAGATCTCCCCACATTGCCTCCCCGCCTCCGCCACCTGTCCACCCCCTCACGCCCCTCCTCCAATCAGGAGAGTGACCGTCACCAGGCTCGGGCTCTGCGCGGGGTCTGCACCGACGGTGAGCTGGAACATGGGCAGCTGGCCTGGGGCCCGTGAAGGGGAGCTCAGTGGCCACACCCAGGTACCGCTGCTTTCAAACCCACCTGCCTAAAGGAAGCGTAATTCACTTTCCCAAGTGATGAGTAATATCTCGGGGACCGAATGCAGCCTTTTTAAAGAGCGCATCAATAAAAGTCAGACCCACCTGGACCGAGACTTATGGCCTGCCCTGTGGCTTTGGCCAAGTCACCTGACATAAGTTTTCCTTCAACACCTGCTGCGTGCCGACAACACCAGCGAGCAAACCAGGCAAGGATCCTTGGCTCTGAGACACGGCCCGGTGACATGAGAGGCAGCCAATATTTATTGAGCTCTTACGGTGTGCTCAGGGACGGTGCTCAGAATTTTTCCTGCTTTGCCCCACTTAACCCTCGCCACGCCCTGCACTGCAGGGACGGCTTGAGGAAACAGAGGCCCCAAGGGAAGAAATGATTTACTCTTTTTCTCCCTTGCTGTCAACCAGACCTGTTGCTGGACAGCCACCTGTCTGGACCTCACCCCCTCACCCACGAAATAGAGACACACAACCCTTCATTTGCAGGGCTGGTGAGAACATTCAAAGAAGGAGTGTACATTGAGTGCCTGGCACAGCATGGGGAACAGAGCAGACTCTTAGGGGAGTGCAGCAGGCTGATCTGAAGGGGCTGTTACTGGTCGGGGGGTTAGTGTGAGCTGTGAGATGGGACCACTCTCCTTCAACAACCCTGACTTTTCAGAGCTGAAAATGTAGGGATAAAGGGAGACAGGGTCCCTGGGCACTGAAGCTCCCCTTCAGCACATAGTCAGACTAAGTTGGCCCTGATGGGGTGGGTCACCCAGGACCACTGTCAAGGCTGGCAGATGCCATGCAGGCCCGGGTCCTTTGGGATCCCGGGGAAGTGTCTGAGCTGTGCGCTAATGATTAACCCACGTGCTCTGAGCCCTCTTGCCAGCTGACTCATTTTGCAAACTCTGCTGGCCCACCAGAGCGGCCTCTACCCCCTTGCCTGAGACACCGGTGCAGAGGTGTCCCGACCAGCCGCTGGGAGCCAGCGCCCACCTGAGGCCAGTGTGCAGGGCACACTCAGATGGAGGAGATGGCGCTGAACCCTCTGCTGAAGAGCAGGGAGCGGGCATCCATGGGGTGGGGGCCTGGGGCACGCTGCTCCCTGCCAGCCCAGCCCCGGCTGGACATCCCACCTGCCCTCTGGGACCCTGGACGGGTCCAGGGAGGACCCAGGGAGCACAGTTTTTCGTGGTGTCCAGCCCAGCCTGGCTGGGGAAGCATCTCCGGGGTGGGCAGTCCAACAGTGGGTATGTCCATGCAAGACCCTTCCTAGGAGGGAAGCCCCTTCCTGAGAACAGTAATCACAGCCCAGGGCTTCTCAGCCTGGGCGCTGTTGAATTTGGGGCGGAGTCACTCTGGGCCCTGTAGGGCGTTTAGCAGCATCCCTGGCCTCCACCCACTAGAGGCCAGCAGCGCCCTCCTCTGTAGCGACAACCCCAAAGTGTCCCCAGATGTTGCCCAGCGTCCCCTCTGAGAGCTCCCGCGTCGCCTGTATGGAGCACTAGCTGAGCGCGCGTCACTCCACTGAACACTCGGGCCGTGACGCGGCTGAGCTTCACGGGACCTCACGAGGTTGGCCCCGATGCAAGTTGCCTGACCCTCCATGCCTTTGTTTGCTCGTCAGCTAACGGGGGCTAAGAATAGCGTCCGCCCTGCAGCACCCTGGGCTGGGAAGCGCTTGAGTTGAAACATGTCAAGGGCGCTAAGCACAGGGCCTGGTCCTCGCCACGTGCTGTTTTGATCCCATTTTACCCGAGGGGGTAAACCTGGGGCCCAGAGAGGTGAAGTCACTTGCCCGTGGCTCACACAGCTCGTGGCCTCAGGGCGGTGAGTGACCCTCTCCAGGGCCTCCTCTTGTAGCCACCAGGCTGCCCTGTGCGCAGGAAGAGGGGACAGGTATGGGGGCCTGGTCCCAGCCCTGCGCTCTTCCACACAGTGGCCGGGCAGCTCCCTCTGTCTCGGGACGAGGCCTCTTGTGCTCTGAGGGGTTCCGTCTGCCTAGCAAGGCCCCGCCAGATGGGCAAAAGGACCAAGGACGGCTCACCTCACTCTCCCAGGCCGTTGGCGTCCTGCCTGTGGCCCTTAGGGACGGGGCCTGCTTGCCGCGGGCAGCAGCCCTGAGGGCCTTCCCGGCATCAGGGACCAGGCGGATCGCTCTGGGGCGAGCGGAAGGTATTTCTGAAGATAGGGTCCTCCTCTTGCCTCATAAGGATTCGGTCAACAAGTCCAATACTTGGATCCATCTGACCAGCCCCGCCCTCCGTCCTTGGATTAGTGAATGAATGAATGACATCACTCCGTCTATGAGTGAATGAATGGAAGAATGAATGAGGTGGCGGACTTACCACCCCTGGCCCCCACAGGGAATTCCAGGAGCCGAGCCGGGGCGTGCTCTCCTGTAGGACAGAGGGGGTGGGAGGTGGTTCTCGGTGGCCCCCATTCTGTGCTTCCCCCCAGAGGTCAGAGGTCAAGTCTACAGGGCAGCTGCCCTCCCAGAGACGTCCTCAGCCAAAGCCAGAACTGCCCCCAGGAATGACCCTCCGGCCTCCTTTGGGAGACAAGTCCCAAGGGCGGAGGGGACAGAGTGAGGATTTGCAAAAAATGAGCGAATCAGCTGGAAAAGGATTAATTTTTATTTTTGGTTTGTTCTCAAAGTGTCTGAGAGTCAAGCCAGAGGAAGGAGAAATGTGAGTTGAGAAATCGAATGTTCAGAGGGGCCTTCAAATACCTGCCAAGTGTCGCCAGAGCTTGGACATCCCTTCACTGAGGCTGTCCTGGGCCCCGTCTCCTCCTCGGTGACCCCCAGGCAGTGGCATCACTCTGCCATCCTGAGGAGGGAGGGTGGGAGGGGCCAGCCTGATGCACACAGAGGAGGACGGGGCTTCCACTCCGGGAACTGTGGGAAATGCTGAATCTCAGAGCAACTACAGGAAGAGAGGGGGCAACTGAAGTCAGGAACGAGGGGCTGCCACTGGGGTCCTTTCAGGGAAGGGCTGGGATCTACATCTGCGCCATCTACTTCTAGAGGGGATAAGCATATAGCTCTCCAGGTTCCCTGGGGGTGCCTCCACCTCTCCCAGGAGTACTTCTTGGGCAGGATTTCTCTCCAGGAGTGAGTGATACTCCTATGCTAACTGCAATGCCCATGGACTTGCAACCTGGCCTTAAGTACCTTCCTGCTGGCAGCACAGGGCTGTAACTTGAAGGGGTCCCCTGGGAAGACCCCTTGTCGTGCTGCTGGAAGCTGCATCCTTCAGTCTCCATTCCTTTGTCACTAAGCCCTAGGTCCTCAGAGCCTTCAATTATAAAGTCAGCACCTCCAAAGAAGAGCAGTTAGACATGTATCAGTCAGTCACACCCTAGTATAAACAAGGTTAGTACCAGCCTTTCTTAGGGACTGCTGACTGAATGGAAATGGGCACCACTGCAGGATCTTAGACGGCCGAGGGACAGCAAGGGGTGTAGGGGACATGGGAGGGTCCCTGGCAAGGGATGGGGGTGCATGGCTAGCAGTAAGAAATTCTCCTTCTCCAGCTGTCACCAAAGACACAAGATTTACCTTTCAAGGCCACATGTGGTGACCTCCTCCCAGGGTGGAGGCTGGGAAGGGCAGTAGGGAGACCACAGGATCCGGTCTGAGGCAGGGCTGGACCGCGGTGCCGGGACTGCCTAGCTGGTGTGACCTGGGGCAAATCAAACTCTCAGCTCTCAGCTTGCTCTTCTGTAGATTGGGCACGTCCCACCACAAAGGACTCCTAAGGAAGACAGGATGGCTGTGGCAGTGTTTTCCCTGCCAATGCTTTTCGTCTGATATTGGAGCCAGGAAGGGACCACTCCCTAGCCACTGCCTCTATTTCCTCTTCAGAGTGAGGCCCTAAGTATCTGACTCTACTGAGAAATTGTGTCTCTCTTTTCACTAAGCGGAGAAGTCGTGAAATGCCACTGTGGGCTTGTAGGGTAAGGAGAAAGAGGCGGCTGGGGAGCTCTGCAAGACCCCAGTGGCAGGAGCGTGGCTGGGATGACTTATGTCACTCCCCATCAATCAGAGGAGGGGGTCCCTGTGAGGAGGGAGGAGTCGCCGAAGGTCAGAGGCAATTACAGAGAGGGGGGTGCACTGCAGTATCCTTAGGGTCTCAAAGAAAATCTGTGCCAACAGGAAATGCAGACAAATAGGAAGGGAGGGAGGGAGGGAAGGAGATCTTGAAGGACCTTCTTGCTCCTGGGTGGAACCCGGGAGGGATGATGCTTCACGTCAGAAGCCTGATCAGGGCCTGGTGGATCAATGCCCCCAACTGTCCCAGAGGCTGACCCTCCAGGGAATTGTTTTCTCAGAGCCACAGGGGTCACCCACCAGGCCCTGCAGCGTGTCCCTGAGGAGGGCGAGGCAGAGTTGGGCTGAGAGCAGCCGCAGTGGCAAAGGCCTTCAAAATGTCACCATCCTCATGGATTAGTGGTCACGTGAACAGCCTGTTGGGAAATGCTCTCTAGGCCACGGTCTTGACCAGCACTCTGGAGGTAGTCCCTATTTGTTTTAGCAATTACTCTGTGCAGGTCTGAAGTGGCTGTTTATATAAGAGAGGCTCTGTGACCTCGGACAGTTCACACCCCCTCTCTGGGGCTGTTCTTTACCTCTATCATGATGAGAGGGTTGCAGAAATAGCCACATGGCAGGGAGAAGAGACCCAGGGAAGGTCTCTGTTGGTTCAACAGCAAGGGACAAAAAAGCTATCTTTAAAAAGTAATTCTCTCTCATATAAGAGAAGCCCAGAAGTGGGCATTTCGGGATTCTAGGGCTGGTAGGGGGCTTCATGAACTCATCAGAGACCCAGGATCCATCTCTCAGGCTGCTCTGAGAGACATCCTCCTCATGGCCCAAGATGGCTGCTTGAGCTCAAGCCATCAAATCTGCATTCCAGTGCAGGAAAGAGAAATGGCAAAGAAGGATACTCTCCCTCCCTGGAAGTTGCCCACACACTTTGACTCACTCCCACTGGCCATACCAAGCTGCAAGGGAAGCCTAGCCATGTCATCGTTTTTCTGGGTAGTTACATGTCAGCTGAGAAACTAGGAGTTCTTTTACTAAGAAAAAGGCAAAGAATAAATACTGGGAGGCATCTGGGAGTCTGTGGCACAGGTTCAGGATGAATCCCTAGTCCTGGTGCTGGCCGGCCTTCAGCTGGCAAAGGACCTGGGTGTCCTCTCCTCACTCTGCACCTTGGTCACTCATCTGTAAAATGGGACAGTGGGTCCCCCCAGGGTCTCTTCTTCAGATAAACGACTCCATTTAACAGAAAAGTGAAGGTGAACTCAGAGAAATGCTGGAGTATTTGTCTAACAGGCTGTGTTTGGAAATGCTAGCTTATCTCAGTCTCCAAAGTAGAGTGAGCGTGGGTGCCTAGACTTTTTTTTTTTTTTTTTAAGTGAGTACATAGACATTTGGATACATATTTTCCAGTCCTGGCAAAATATGAGGGTTATTCCAAATGCACGAGCAGCGGGCACTGAATCAATTACGAGACAAGCCTCACAGACAATGGAAGAACCTCATTTCCTGGTTAGGTTTTACACACACACAGTGTTTCTCCCCACTTTGGAAACTGTATAATGCTGTCATTAACATCCTATGTGTCATCTTCCTGGAGCTGTAAAACAATCTGAGACCCTTTGGGTTTTCCTCTCAAGTCCACACTATATCGTGATAAGATGTTTCCGTGTACATACGCTGTATCAACATTTACCTGTGATTATGCCTGAAGATGTGGTTCATAAATCCAGGAAGATTCCATGTCCTTACTCTATGCCAGCATTCCTGAGAGAGTCAGGCCAGTTGTGAGACTAAAGCCAGCTGCCCACAGGGCCTTTGCACAGCCGTTCCCTGGGCCCAGAATGTTCTTCCCCAAATGCCTGCACAACTCCCCACCTCCCTTCATCAGGTCTTGGGCAAACACCCCTTCCCTGTCCCCTGTCTCTGGCATCTTTTCATTCTCTCTCCCCTCCCTTTGCTTAACTTTTCTTCAAAGCCCCCTCATTCTCCAGCACAACACCATTTGCTTATTCTCTTTCTCCTGCATAAGGATGTGGGTCCATAGCAGCAAAGACTTTTCAAAGCCCTCTACCCCCAGCATCTAGACTGGTGCCAGGGCAATATAGGTGCTCAATGAATATTTATCGCCTGAAGTCATCCACTTTTCTAAATATTTTCTATTGGTGCTTAGAGACTCTATTAAAAATGAAAATACTTTTTTCCATGTATCTATTTTTTTTAATTTATCTGATGGAAGTAGAGTTCATTTACAACGTTGTGTTAATTTCTGCTGTACAGCAAAGTGATTCCGTTATACCCATATAGACATTCTTTTTCAGATTCTTTTCCGTGATGGTTTATCACAGGATCGTGAATATAGTTCCCTCTGCTCTACAGTAGGGCCTTGTTGTTTATCCATCCTATATGTAATGGTTTGCCTCTGCTAACCCCAAACTCTCAATCCGTCCCTCTACCCCCCGACCTCTTGGCAACCACAAGTCTGTTCTCTATGACTGTGAGTCTGTTTCTGTTTCGTAGATAAGTTCATTTGTGTCATATTTTAGATTCCACATGTAAGTGCTGTCATGTGATGTTTGTCTTTCTCTGTCTGGCTTACTTCACTTAATATGATAATCTCTGGGTCCACCCATGTTGCTGAAAATGGCGCTATTTCATTCTTTTTCATGGCTGAATAGTATTCCATTGTATATATGTACCACATCTTCTTTATCCATTCCTCTGTTGATGGACACTTAGGTTGCTTCCATGACTTGGCTATTGTAAATAGGACTGCTGTGGACATTGGGGTGCATGTATCTTTCTGAAATACAGTATTTTCCAGATACATGCCCAGAAGTGGCATTGCTGGATCATATGGCAACTCTATTTCTAGTTTTTTAAGGACCCTCCATACCGTTTTCCACAGTGGCTGCACCAATTTACATTCCCACCAACAGTGTAGGAGAGTTCCCTTTTCTCCACACCCTCTCCAGGAATCGTTATTTGTAGACTTTTTAATTATGGCCATCCTGACCGGTGTGAGGTGGTACCTCGTTGTAGTTTTGATTTGCATTTCTCTAATGATTAGCGATGTTGAGCATCTTTAAGATGGAAGTACTTTTAACTCCCCGGTCTGGCCATGGCGGGGGTTATCCTTCTCAGGTGGTATAAGATGTCAGAGCACGTGTTCTACTCTAGCAGAAGCGTTTTAGATCCCAGCTAAAGGACTTTAAGGTGGCTTACCAAGACCTTTAAAATTCCTCAAGAAATAAAATAATTTGGAAGTTTGCAAGGAAAGTGAGGCTCGGGGAAAATAAGGTTCTGGAAATGAGATGATTAAAAATAATATTCAGCACTTACTGAATGGCGGCTGTGAGCAAGATATGGGGTGTCTTCCCGGCCCTGGCTCACTTGTTCTCCACAACGAGGCTGGGGGCAGGCACTGTGATGGATCCCATTTCACAGATAAGGAAACTGAGGCCCAGAAGGAAGAAGGCCCTTGCCCGAGATCGCCAAGCTGGCAAAAGGCAGATGGGTATGAGTCAGCAGTCTCTTAGCAAATGGGACCCTCCCCCTAGTGCTACTGGCCCTGACGCCTGTATCGAGGAATGTGGGACCACCTGCGGGTGGCACAGGGTCCTAAACGCCTGCTCAGGGCACCTCCCCTGAGCCTCCCAACAACCAACCCGAAGAGCGAAACAAGAGCCGTTACACAAGTCAGTGTCCACGAAATAAGACCAGTTGCTCAGAAGGAAGATGCCCAAGACCAGCTGCTTCCGGGCATGAGTGCAAGTTTCACCTTCCGTGGGCCAGGATTCCCGGCTGCAAGCAACAGAAGCTGAATCTGGTTCTCCATCTGGAAAAGAACATGATGGAAGGCCCTGTAAGAGGCAGGAGTAAAGACAGCCTGGGAGGCCACGAGTGGGCTGGGCGAGTGTCCTGCCCCCAACGCTGCCGCAGGACACCCTGCCACTGCACATGGCTGCCATAGCAATGGGCCAGTGCCACACTATTCCAGGAGAATCCTAACGCTGCCCTTTCTGGTCCAGAAGCCGAGCCTCTCATGGGCATATCTGATTAGCCAAGCCTGGGTGACATGTCCATGGCCCAGTTGCTAAGGAGACAGACCTGGAGGACTTCCCACCCTCTTCCACAGGAGAGGGTTCTTATCCATCAACATCACACACAGAAGATCTCCCAATAGGAAGGGAGGTTAGGTGCTGGGCAGTCCCCTCCCCCAAATGACCAAAACCCACCACATCCTCTCTGAGGAGTCTCCCAGGACAGCCTCTCATGGGGTCCACTGAGAACCACAAGCTCTAACTGCCTGAAAAGCAGGGAGTGAGGGGCTGGTGCCTTTCTGTGTAAGTGAAGCCCCTGAGTGAAGCGGGGGGTGTGGGGAGCTGAGCAGACCCAAGGGTAGGCCCATGATCCCCCTTCAGGGGCCATTTGCGCCCCTTTGACACAGAGACTCATGGGTGCCTGGGGATCATTTGGTCCTCGGCAACTTGCAAAAGCAACCTTATCATGAACATGGCAGCTCTGGGCACCCCTGCTTTCCAGGACCAGCTGCCCCAAACAGCCTCTCTGGTCCCAGAACCAATGTCATCCCCATGAGCCAGTGAGAAGCTGGGGTCGTCTACCAGGTGGGGTGACTTGCATTTTAGACAGTGTGTTCCAAATTTACTGGCTGGCAGGGACAGAGCAGCTGACCGGTTTGTTTGTTTTAGTTTGTTTTCTTTGTTTGGTTTATTAAGCTGTCCACGTGGTTGGGGTCAAAGCACGCACACGCTGTGCTTTGCAGAGCCTCTGCGTGCCCCGCCCCCTCGCGGCCCTGCTCTGCTCTGTGCCCAGAGAAGAGGACAGGGGCCAGCTGTTATGGACTGTGTCCATTTGTCCCTGCTACCTTCTGGATTCTGGACACGGTTGGCCATCGGGACCAGAGGACAGGAGAGGGACACTGGACATCTATTCTCCTGGCCACTCCCGCCAGGCTGGGCCCCTCTGCTGAAGGGTCTGCCACACCCGCACCAGGCAGCCCTTTCCTCCAGCCCAGCCCCTCCCTGGTCTCTGGCCATCAGCTTCCCACTGTTGCCAGCATCTCGGTGCCTCTTCACCCCTTACTGATTTCCTCTCACCTGACCACACCTCTGTAAACTATTCTTTCATTAAACTTGTCATGGGCTGAATTATGTCCCCCCCACCCCAATTCATATACCAATGCCCTAACCCCCGGCACCACAGAATGTGACTACGTTTAGACCTGGGGCCTTTAAAGAGATGGATAAGGTAAACTGAGGTCACTGGGGTGGGGCCCTAATCCCATAGGACTTGTGTCCTTATAAGAAGAGGAGGTCAGGACACAGATGCACACAGAGGGACGACCCCGTGAGGACACAGGGAGAAGACGGCCGTCTACACGCCGAGGAGAGAGGCCTCAGGAGGTCCCAGCCCTGCCCACACCTGGATCTGGGATTCCAGCCTCCAGGACTGGAGACAGTGGACCCTGTTGTTTAAGCCGCCCATCTGTCACATTTGTTACGGGGGCCTGAACCAATTCATACAGAACCCCTCTGGAGGGAGCCGTCTGTTTGCTGCCAGGCCCTGACTGGTACATATCACAGCAATTTCGTATCGAGGGCTGGAAGGTGCTAGGCCAGGTGCTCCCTGCATGGGTTCACTTCATACTCGGCCCCACCCTTGAAGATGGGCGCTCTGGTGCCCCTGTTACCCCAGACCACGGAGCGGAAACTAAGGCCGAGTTTGAGAAGACGTCAAAGTGTGCAGAGCCAGGACCGGTCCCCGGGCAGCCTCGCCCACACCCCCGTCTCCGCGGCTTCTCTGACCGAGAGGGGACTCGCTGTCCAGGGTGAAAACACAGCCACCCCGCTCGCCCAAAGTGGTCCTAAATTCTTTAGACTGAAATTAAAAGTAGGGGCCGGAACACAGCTCTGGGTGCTTCCTGACCTCTTACACTAGCCCTGGCCCAGGTGATGACATGGGAGTCCTGCCCGTGTGCATGGAAGCGGCCGGAGGAGGTCCTTCAATCCCAGGACAACTCCGGCCACCATAATCAAAGACCACGGAAACGGCCAACGTGCTGCAAACAGTTGGATATTGGCCCAGACCCCACGACGTGGCCATGGAAGGGCAAGTCCTGCCCCGAGGACCCCCTCACTGAGCCGGGCGCTGAGGGCCAGGCCTGCCGCTCACCAGCAAGGCCGCCTGCGCTTTGGGCAGGAACACGCTGACAGCTGCAGTGGGAGTGGCGTGGGCAGCAGCGGGACACAGCGCGTCACAGCAGCTGCAGGGTGGGCCCGACCAGCAAGCTGGCCCAGCATCTGACGCCCGCCCGCCAGGGTGGCCCTGAGTCTTGAGGGCTGATGTGGGCTGATTCTCTGAGCGTGAGGTTTTTAAATCAAATGTTTTGTAAGCGAGAGCATAAGGGTGGCCTGGGGACATGACTTACCCTCTGCTTTTCAAGGACAAAGGAAGCCGACTCCCGGTCCGTCGGGCTGTCCCCCAGATGACTGGCCCTGTGCACCCGTCGCCAGTGCATCGTGGGCGGACTGTGTCGCGGCTCTGAGCCCTCTGCAGATAGCTGAGGTCAGAGTTTCACTTTTCCTTCTCAGATTCCCTTCAAATGTCTGGGAAAGCGTTATCTCGGGGGTCTGTGAACAGTTCTGTCTCTGAGTGGCAGAAAGGGGGAAGGAAACCCCCCAAGGGGCCTCAAGGATCCCTGCCCGGGGCCTTCAGGGAAGAGGCAGCCGGGTATCCCCACGGGCTGTGCTGCTGACGTTTTCTTTGGGAATCAACATCCCCCAACCAACCCTGAAGAAGGGGTTGGCATTTGGGGCACAACTGCCCCCTTGTGCAAAAGACCCCGCGTGACACTGAGGCTTGCCCTGCAGATCTAGCTGGGGCTGGCCCTCCAGCCACTGGACGGGCCATCTTGCCCGGCAAGTACCTGCGATCAGATGGCGCTGTCTAAGCTTTTGTAGGCCAAGCACCTGAGAAAGGCTGAGCCTCAAGAAACAGATTCCCTGGGTGATGACAGACGCCTTCTTGATTGCTGTATTTTTTAAACTAAACTCCATGGGAAGCGATCCTTCTCTAGAGACCGTTTTACCATCAACTCCTGAGTAAAAGCTTGATATCTCTGCTGAGGACCCATTGAATATTCTTTGGGCCTTTGGGGCTGAAAAAGCACCAGGTGTGTTGAATTACAGATACATCTACCATCCTCAGATAACTTAGAGACCATCTGGAGACTGTCATCTCCCCTCTGGTTTATAGCCAAGAACCTTGGCATTGATGTTATTTACTCTGAAAAAAAACAGGCTGGTTTCTTTGACGGCACATTGAGGGTAAATGTTTGCACCATTAATTAGAGTCCGTTTAGTTCCCCAAACTCAAACAATATGGGCAGCCTTTAAGGGTAAACAGACCACAAGATGTTAGTCATACCTGGAAGACTGTGGGCTGAGTGTCTTCCCTTGGGCCCCTCGCCCACTTCATCCTGCAAACAAACAAGCGGAGGAAGGTTGAGGAGAGGTCAAGGAGCCCCGAGCCAGGATTTTGGACGGAGAAAATAAAAGGGACTAATTATGGGTTTTTTCTATTGTTTCCATAGCCTTCTTGTTCCGTAATAATGTGTTGCAATGAGTGTGTTGGGTCTATCCGTGAGAATTCCAACTTCCAGAGAAACAAATGGAAGTTTTGTACAGTGCATTGGAAAGAATTCTGGAGTTAACTAGAAATTTCTAGAATCAATTGGACCTGGATTTGCCTCCCAGTTCTGCCACTTGCTAGCTGTGTGGACTTGGGCAAGCCGTGGTCCCCTCTGGGCATCAGTTCCCTCAGCTGTATGTGAGAAGCATAACTCAGACCTCGCTTGGTTGAGGTCACCCAGGTAAAGACAACAAGGCAAATATTGAATTCTGGCGACCTCGTGTTGCCCGAGATCTCTGAGGCTGAGGCTGCCCTCCTGCGTCTAAGGGGGAAGATGGCCGGTGGTGGGAGGGTCACAGTGTCGGATCACAAAACCTGTGCAATGCACCAAAGCGATCATTATTATTTTTGGTATTTCCCCTAATGCAGCCCCCCGGGCCACAAGTGCTCTGCAGACCTGCTCGGGTGCAAAGGGAACCAATCTAGGGCGATGGGGGGTCACAGACGTAGTGAGAGCGCAGTACGGTTTTCACTTCCCTTGCAGACATTTGCAGCAGGTCAAGGAGAAAGTCTCAGCCTGCTGCCAGGAGGTCCATGCAGTCTTTACCAGGTGGTCTCCCAGGCGATGGTACCATCTCAGGTTCAGGGTCCCTGGGGGCGGAGCATCCAGGTAGACCTGAACATTGTTGTATTTTTATTGTCCTTTATTAAACTATCACCTTCTGTTTATGGCCAGTGATTCTGATTCTCCATTTCCAATAGTGATATTGGATACTTTTAAAATAAAGTTTGAGGGCTTCCCTGGTGGCGCAGCGGTTGAGAGTCCACCTGCCGATGCAGGGGACGCGGGTTCGTGCCCCGGTCCGGGAGGATCCCACATGCCGCGGAGCGGCTGGGCCCGTGAGCCATGGCCGCTGAGCCTGCGCGTCCGGAGCCTGTGCTCCGCAAGGGGAGAGGCCACAACAGCGAGAGGCCCGCATACCGCAAAAAAAAAATTAAAAAAAAAAAAAATTTGATAAGCCCTATAAAGGAAGGACATCCTGATACACGTTACAACATGGAGGAACCTTGAGGGCATCATACTAAGTGAAATAAGCCAGACGCAAAGGGACAGATACTATATGATCCCACTCGTATGAGGTCCCCAGAGGAGTCAGATCCATAGAGACCGGAAGTAGGACGGTGGGCGCCAGGGACTGCGGGAAGGGGATGGGGAGTGAGTGTTTAATGGGGACAGAACTTAGTTGGGGAAGATGAAAAGAATTCTGTGGATGGATGACGGTTACATAACATTATGAATGTACTGAATGCCAAAGAACTGTACACCTAAAAATGGCTAAAATGGTAAATTTTATGTTATGTATGTTTTACCACAATTAAACAATAAAAACAGTCCCCAAAAGTTTGAAAAAGTGAGCTGGACTAAAGGAAAATATGAAGCAAACCATAGCCCAGGGGATCACTGCTCAGGCTCAAACCAGGATGTGGGACTCTGGATGACCGGTGTTTAGGAAACTGGATTTCTACCTTAGAGCACATCAGTTCCGGCACAGACTCTGGAGTCAGGCTGCCTGAGCTCGAGTCCCAGCGCTATGCTTACCGCTGTGTGACCTCGGACAAGTGACTGCACCTCTCTGAGTCTCGGTTTCCTCATCTGTAAAGTGGGAACGATAACAGAATGGATGGCATAGAGCTGATATTTATGGAGTGCCTGGAACAGGGCCTGGCACACGGTAAGTGCTTGTGAAATAGACTCCCGAGGGGAGGCACCCAGCGGCTGCCTCTTCAGCAGGCCCCTCTGCAGGTTAAGCTCTCAGAGATAGACTCGCTTCAGCTGTAGGTCCCCTGCATCAGTGCTGGGGCCCAGGCTCACTCTAGCAACTGCGTGCCCCCGTCAGGAGCCCCTGGTATCAGCGGCAAGCAGCTGCCTCCAGTCTCCAGCTGCAGAGAAGGCTTGACTGGTCTCTCCCCAGCTCACCGTCTGCTCTCTAGTCCCCCTGCCCCCTCCCCTCCCCCTCCCCCTCCCCCTCCACCCCCCTCTTCTCATAGCCACTGAGCTCTCTGCCCAGCCTTGCCCGGGGCCCTGGGTCATAGTGGGACCCTCCCCAGCCCCTGCAGGCACCTTAGTGAGACCCCTTAGGTCCTTTCCAAAGACACCTTGGAAACAGTCCAAAGGTCCATCAATGGATGAATGGATAAAGAAACGTGGCACAGCCAGACCACGGAATATCATTGAATCACAAAAAAGAAATGAAGCTCTGAAACGTGCTATACCGTGGATGAGCCTCAAACACATTATGAATTATGAAAAAAGAAAATTATGAAAAAAGAAAACCACTGTGAAAGGAACGGGACACAAAAGACCACATGTTGTATGATTCCATTTATATGAACTATAAGAGATAAATCCACAAGAGACAGAAAGCAGATTGGTGGTTACCAGGGGCTGGTGGTGGGGGACAGGGAGTGACAGCTACAGGGTCCTAGGTTTTACCCAGAGTGATGGAAATGTTCTCGAAGTACACAGTGACGATGGTTGTACAACACTAGGAATGTACCAAATGCCACTGAATTGTTACTTTAAAATGGTTAACTTTATATTATGTGAAATTCACCCTGATACTATTTTTTCTTTTTTTTTTTGCAAAAACACCTGCTCGGTCCTGCTCAGTGCAGCTGCCTGGGACCCACTGTGTGCCCGGCCCTGCCTTCACATTCATCCCTCACCCAACCCATCACTGCCAAGCTGGCCTGTTCCAACTGCCCCGCACCCCCCGCCATGGTCCCCAGGTCAGGGGCCACTGCCGGCTCTGAGCTGCCCGGTCAGGAGCGTCCTCCCCTGCCTTTCAGGGTCCGCCACATGTCCCCGCCCGCCTCATCTGAGGATGAAACAAATAACAAGACCCTCTAATCCAGGGCTTACAACGCGCCAGGTTCTGGGCTGGAAGTTGGATTCTCTTTCCAGCTTCCCCAAACCTCCAGAGGTAGCTACTGCTGAGGCCCTTTTTACAGATGCACAAACCGAGGTGCCGAGAAGCAACTTGTCCACGACTGGGTGCCAGCCCGTTTCCATTTCCCCCGAGAGGCCCCGGGCTTAACTCCTCCGCCACCTTGCTTATCTCCTCCGGCTGTACACCGGCTCTGGGGGGCGGGGGGTTCATCCCCTGCCAAGCCTGAGAAGGGGCCCTACCCATGGCGAGGGATGCTCAGAGAACCAGATCGAAATCAAAACACACTTCCCGAGACTACCAGAAGTGAGTATTCAAGTGACCCGTGACCCCGGACGTGTTCTGAGAATGAGTGACAGTGGGGGCAGGGTGTATGTGACAATTTGGGCGTCTCCCGGTCTCTCCGAGGGGCATGAGTGACTGCAGGTGATACACGGAGGGGTCTGCAGAGGCGGGTGGTCTTAGGCCCTGTGACACCGCTTGTCAAGTCAGCTCTGGCCTCTGACCCACTCCTGAGCGGCATTTGGGGGCAGCGGAGACCCAAATGCTGTTACTTGGTGGCCTTGAGTCCTGTCTGATAAGGCCTGGGGAGGGTTGAGCCTGTCCCAGCAGGGCCCTGGCCTCACCCTGCAAAGCCTATTTTAAACCAACCCTAGGGCCTGAGTGCTGGCCCCAGCTTTGCTGCGAGCTGCCTTTCCTCCCTCCCTCCCTCCCTGCTTTGCCGAAAAGGGAAACCATTTTCCATAATTATAAGCATTGTGCGGCATGATTCCTGTATCCGGTAACGATGGCTCCGGCGGCGGCAGGCGTGCCCCTCGCCAGGACAGTCCACTTGCCCCACTCTGCTTTTGACAGAAACATCTTCCTGACTGCACAGGGGGCTCCCTGGCAAACGAGCTGGGGCCCCAGGCATCCGTTCTTCTAGGGCACTCGCTCCCCTTTCACGCCACACGGGAGCCCGGTCTCGCCCCAGCCTGGCAGCATTTACCAAAGCCGAAAGCAATCTTTGTAAGAAGGCGCCAGTTCGGGTATTTACTAAAACATCTTTTAAAACTTGATAGGATGAAATATCTTTGTAAAAGGGTCTGGATCTCTGACCGGCTCTTCCGCATATGTTGGACACAGCTGAAGGGTTTCATCAGAATGCAGCTTAATTGGAGCCAAGAAATGAAAAGAAGAAAAATGGCTTCAATCGGAACGAATCAACATCTATTAACGGCGGTTTAAAATATTTCTGCTAATAATAATACATTAAATAGTCTGCCTTTAGAAGCTGGCTAACTAGACAATAGCCCATCTCTGCCCCCAAAAGGTTAACAATGATGGTTAAAAATAGCCCCAAGACTTATTTACATTTTTTTCCTCCTGAGCATTTTTGGTTTATAGTTCATCATTCCAGAGGTTAGAATTCTAAAATTTTCTCTGTGTATTTACACAACTGAGCTATTGCTATGTATCACGTTGGCTATCAGACTCTTCCAAGAAAAATGAGTTTGTGTCTGGACTCCCGCACACCAATGGTCTGGGTCAGATGACTAGGCTCTGCGAAATGCACATGGCCCCAGCAAGGGCCCCTACGGTGCTTTTTCTCCATCCAGACCCCTCGGCCATCCTAGGTTTACATGTGGGGTACGCAGCACACAACTTGGGGCTTCTTGGCAGCCTCTTCACGGGATGAGACTTCATCCATCCACAGCACCCCACCAGGTGCCTCGTCTTCCAATTTTTTAGTCCAGACTGAAACGAGATAAATACAAAGGACGATTGCAGGTCACCTCTCTCCCTGACCCTTTGGGAAGAAGGAGGCTTGAATCTCCTCTCTGTACACAGCACTTTGGGTGGGGGGCAGGGAAGAACGTCCCAGCTGGAGACATTTCTTTGTGGTTTCGCTGCTACTACAAGCGTTTCCGCCCAGAAGAGTACGCGTGGGTACCAATGCCAGCAGGCTTGGCAGGGGTCAGGGAGGACTGGTCATCCATCCTCTATGCGTGAAAGCATAGATTCCTTTCACGTGGATGTGGTCTGTCTCCCCAGGGTGGCTGGATGTGTCTCCACCCGGAGCCAGGCAAAGCCGGGGGCTCGTGGGGTGTTTACTTGGCAGGTGATCCAAGGGTCCCCGGACCAGGTGGGCTCCCGGCACCAGCCTGGCTCTTCCTCAGGGTGTGGAAAGTGGGAGATGGCCTTTCAAAAGGTCAGGCAGGCTGCCCCGTCCTGCCACTGCCCGTGCAGTGATCAGGGAGCAGCTTAAATTAACGTTTTGTTTAAGGCAGTTCTGCCTCAGAATTTATAGTTATTTACCTGGAGGTGTCACGGGTGTGAGGTTTGGAGAGACAGGAGGCGCCTTGCCTAAGGCTCTCCGCACTCTCCTGATGCCCACATCTCTGCTGCCCGGGAGGGTGCTGAATTGTCCAGACCTTGCCTTCTAAACAGGAACAGGGCTGCAGAGTGGTACCTCCCGGCTCCCAGCCCTGAGCCAGGCTGCAGGATGTGGGTGGGAAGTCCCTGCCAGCACCCCTGGCTGAGTTCTCTTAGCCTCGCTTAATTAGAATCCTCAAATAACATAGTTTTCTCCGATTTGGGGGCAGTTCTCACTTTATCCAGATTCCCAAGTTCTGCATAGGTTGGTGTTCAAGTTCAGGCCAGGCACTTGCCCTGTAACCTCCAGATCTCCTTCCCATCCCTGGGCTTCACTTCCTCCCTCTTCTGACAAATTCAGAGTGATGAATTGGGGTCCCGCCTGGGGGAGGGACCTGTGCACTCTCCACTGACGCCCTATGCTGTGCCAGCCTCGCGGGGCTGGATTGCTGCCCCCTCCCCCCAGTCAGCACCCCTTCCCTGGGGCCCTGGCTGGGGACCCGTCAAGCACAGCCGCTCAGGGCCCCACTGTTCGCCCCGACTGATAAGACGGTCCGGCAGCTGGTGCAGACTCGCCCCGCAGAGCGCAGAGCGGGAGGCCGGGGGCGGGCGGGACCCGCGGGCCGATCGCTGCGGCTGGCCTCCAGCGTCCCGCGCCATCGCTCGGTGTCCGGGTGGCCGCGGGGGAGCCGCGCTGCGCACGGGGCGGGGCGAGGGCGGTGTCCGCAGGTAGCCCCGGGGGGGCGGTGGCGGGGAGCCGGCCAGGACCCCCAGCCCAAAAAGCCGAGGGGGCGGAGCGGCGCGGCGGTGCGCGTGGGCGGTCAAGTTTGGCTCCTGCACTTGCGGCTTCGCGTGCTGCGTCTGGGGAGGCGAAGGGGGACCGTCCCCTCCCGAGTTGGGCTCGGACCCCGGCCCTCAGAGTCACTGCAGACCTCTGGGGGTGACTTCATCACCCCCTTTCCTGGACCCCGTGCGTCCGGGGCGCACCGGAGCCGGGCAGCGAGCCACGCCATGCTGGAGGGCGACATCGGCCTCGAGGGGCTGCCCCCCAAGGAAGCCCCCGCAGCTGGTGAGTATCCAGGGGCGGCGCAGGGGGGCGAGGGCCCCGGGCGTGGCGGCAGCGGCGTCGGGGACGTTCGGGGACAGCGGCTTCCCCGGGACCAAGGGGCACGCAAGGGGCAGGCGACAAGGACCCGCGTCTCCGGTGGCGGGGACCGTCCCCGGCGAGGTTTTGGGGGGGGGGCTGACTTTGTCGGCCGCAGGTCACTGGGGGCACTCACAGACAAACTGACGGCGGACAGCTGGACCGCGGGCCGGGCGGGGCTGAGGGAGGCAGTGGCCCCCTGGCGGGCAAATGCCAGGCCTGCCTTGCGGTTTTCAATTCCTGGGAGAGCATCTCCAGCCGTGCGCGTCCGAGGCCCTCAGCAGATGGAAGGTTTTCGGATGTTTTCACAGGCGCTATTAATACACATAATATTTCCGTGCTATTCTAGAGATTTATTTGCGATGTAAAGTGACTACTCTGACTTGAAGTCATGATGGAAACTGCGGTGGAACTTGGGGGGGACAAACGAGGCTTGGACAGGAGTTGGGAGGGGGAGTCCCTGGCTTCTTTGGCCCCTCCCTGCACATAAATCACGACCCTGGCTATTTTTATACCAATAATTTTAAAATAAATGACCCAAGCAATGTTTCCTGAATGATTTTTCCCCTCCCAGTTCAGAGGTTATTAAATAAAACCTCAGAGCGGGACAGTGACAAGGGGCTAGAGCGGGCACTCGGCCTTATTTAATTATACAGCTGAGTTCCAGCCGGGAGCGCCCTGGTTAGGATGCTGTGCCCTGCAATCAGAGCCACCTGGAACCAGGAGCCGCTAACTATAGCACGGAGCACTGCTTCTTTTCCCTTGCTCCTCCCTCCTCCCCCCCCCCATGCCCCCATCTCTTTTGGTGAGGGTGGGCTGGATTCCCATGGAGCAACTTATCCTGATGTCTGCTTCTTAAAGAGCCCCAATTTGGCTTCTTTCTAGAAATGACACTGTATACTCATCAGATTCTTCCCAGGAGGAAGAGAGAGGGGGCACTGCCAGCCAGAGGGGGGAGGCCAGACCTAGGAACAGGAAGGAAGGGACAGGCTTGAGAAGTCAGCCAGAACGGTTCTGGGCACACTGGCCTGCTTGCACGAGTGGCTTCTTCCAGCTCCCGTGTGGACAGGATGAGTTCTGGAACCAGCTGGGCACAGGAGCCCCAGACTCAGCATCTCTGAGCATCTAGCCAAGCCCTTGCCTCCCGCTGGGCACGGAATTAAGCACTTCACCCGTTTCATCCTCAGCCCAACCCTGTAAGCTGGGAGCGGAGCCTTGCCCATTGTGCAGACTAAGAAACTGAGACCACACAGTTAGTACATGCGGCTACCAAGAGTGGAGCCCAGGATGTCGGGTCCAGCTCCCAGGAGGCTTCTGGCTCTCCCTTACCCCACCCCAAGCAGAATCAGCCAGTGATGCCGCTGAAACGGATTCCTGCACACTAGAATGTACTAGCTGGGGGCTTGCTCTTTGGTTTTGAGAGCCTCTAAATTGGGGGGGGGGGGCAGGCCATATCTCCGATGTGAGGATCGGGGAGGCTTTCCCTAACGGAGGGTCTGACCCATCAGGTCTGAGCCGTAATGATGGACAGACTCCACTCCTAGAGCAGACCTGCTGCTCCCTTCACCTGCATCTCCACTCTGTGTGGTGGGCAGGGGTCTCGCCCCCTTTCTCCTGCTCTGGGCTTTAGCAGTGACAGGTCTAAGACCCCAGGACCAGTGCCCCAGCCTCCATTCCTGGGTTTGCCACTGGGCATACTGTTCCACCACAGCTGGCATGCCAGAAATGTGGGCAAACTCTGACAGCATGACACTACTGTCTAGCTCATTCGGTGTAATTAAGACCCAGAGGCTGCATTGACGCTCGCAGGTAAATAGGAAGTAGTAAAGCCGGGGAGGTGGAGGATAGAAAGGGACCTTTGTCCTCTGCTTTGTCTCCATGCCAGGCACTGAGGCCCTGAGAGGGGACGTCCTCGCAGGGGGGTTCAGCTGTGGAGAACCCAATTCTAAATCCCAGCTTTGCTGCCTGCAGCTCTGTGTGACCTTGCCCAACTTACTCAACCACTCTGTACCTTAGCTGCCAACCCAGAGGGTTTGTGAAGATGACTTGAGTGTATAGCCTTTCTGCTGGAGGGGCTCCGCTCTGTGCATGAGTACCGCCCCCACTGCTGTCATCCCCTGTTAATGCCCCCCTCCCCCTCTCCATCTTCATCGCTACAGGCTTCAGTTCACAGACCCAGATGTGAAGTCCTACCGGATGTTCTGAGACTTATCCCAGGACCGGCTCATTCTTGCTTCCCCGGAGCAATCGATTGTTACAGATGCCACCTCCCTCTCTGCCTTCTTTAGAAGCTCCCTCGTTATTTATTAATAAGCTATTTATTCATAAGCCTGTGGTCAGCACCTCCCGCAAGGGCAGGTAGGATTAGGACGAGGTGGGGGTGGGCACCCCTTCTCCAGGACACGTCTGCCCGGCTCACTCCTATTCATCCCCCAAAACCCTGCCGGGAAGTCCCGTCCTCTTGGAAACTAGCCTAGGTGCCTCTCTACACTGATGGCACCCTGGGCGTGGAGAGAGGAAGGGAGGGCTGGTGGGTAAAGATGGCTGTTGGTTGAGCAGTTCACTGTGTGCTGGGCGTCGTCACATGTGAGCCTCACCTACTTTATGAGATGCACACCACCATCTCCCCATTTATGGATGAGAAAACTAAGGCATGGAGAGATTACTCAAGGTCAAACAGCTGATAAATGACAGATGCAGGATCTGAATCCCAGGCGGTCTGGCTGTGCATCGTCACCACGCTATGCTACCCCCTCAGAGAGGACGGGAGAGCTGTCCCTCCCGAAACTTTCCCTAGCCTCTTCAACAAACAGCTACAGATAGCCTGGCACTGCGTCCTCGGGGCTTGGGACACAGCAGGGAACAAAGCAGACGCAGGCCCGGCCCTCATGAAACATTTTTGACCACGTAGGAGAATTCAATATGTCATATGTTGGCTGGTGATGTGCCTCATGAAGAAAAGCTGAATAGAATAGGGGGCAATTTTAAATAGTGTGTGCCAGGGAAGCCTTCATTGATGGGCAGCCTGGGAACGCACACCTGAAGGAACAGCACTCGGGACAGAGGGAACAGCCAGTGCAAAGCCTCACATCTGAAGTGCCCAAAACATGCCAGTGGGCTCACGGAGTCTGGAGGGAGTGGGAGAGGCAGTCCAGATTGTGATGTGCCCCTGGCCACTGGGCTGGGTGACATGGGAGCTGCTGGAAGGGTCTGGAGCTGACCAAGGTTTGGGCAGGATCCCTCTGGCTGCTTTGGAGAACAGGCTGAGTGGGGAAGGACAGAAGCTGGTCCGGGGACTCTTGCAGTAATCCAGGCTTGAGATGCTGGTGACCTGGTGCCGGGACCTGTGGAGGTCAGCCTCTGGGTATATTTTGAAAGTAGAGCCGACAGGAATTGCCCACACATCAGATGGAGGGTCTGAGAGTAAAAGAAAAATCAAAGACTGCTCCAAGATTCTTGGATTGACCTGTTTGGAGAAACAGGTATGGGTCGGGGTAGGTGAGGAGTTCATCTTTTTGTTTTTTGTTTTTTTAGTTGAGGTTAAATAGACATAACGTTTTAATCATTTTTAAGCATACAAATCAGTGGCATTAAAGTCCATCCCGAATGTTGGGCAACCATCACTACTATTTTTTTTTAAATTGTATTTATTTATTTATTTATTTTGGGCTGCGTTGGGTCTTCGTTGCTGCGCGCGGGCTTTTCTCTAGCTGCAGCAAGCGGGGGCCACTCTTCATTGTGGTGCGCGGGCTTCTCATTGCGGGAGCTTCTCTTGCTGCAGAGCACAGGCTCTAGACGTGCAGGCTTCAGTAGTTGTAGCGCACAGGCTCAGTAGTTGTGGCGCACGGGCTTAGTTGCTCCGCAGCACGTGGGATCTTGCCGGACCAGGGCTCGAACCCATGTCCTCCGCATTGGCAGACGATTCTTAACCACTGTACCACCAGAAAGGCCCCACTATCTACTCCTAAAACTCTTTTTTTCATCCGCAAACAGAAACTGTGTATTGATTAGGCAATAACTCTCCATTTCCCTCCCCCAACGCCAGCCCGGGGTAACCTCTGTTCTACATTCTGTTTCTATGAATCTGACTATTCTAGATACTTCACAGGAGCGAAATCACACAATATTTGTCCTTTTGTGTCTGGCACATTTCACTTTACATGTTTTCAGGGTTCAAGGTATCAGAACTTCATTCCTTTTTATGGCTGAATAACATCCCATTGCATGTGAGACCACATTTTCTTTATCCATTCATTCAATGGACACTTGAGCTATTTCCCCTTTTTGGCTGTTGTGATTAAAGCTGCAATGAAAATTTGCATGCAAGTGTCTGTTTGTCCTGTTTTCAATTATTTTGGGTATATACGTAGAAGCAGAATAGCTGGATCATACCTTTAACTTTTTGAAGAGCCACCAAAGTGTTTTCCACAGCCACAGCACCTTTCTATATTCCCTCCAGCAGTGTAGGAGGGTTTCTCTTTCTTCAATCCTCACTAACACTTGTTAGTTTTGCTTTTTTGTGTGTGTGACAGCCATCGTAGTAGTTGTGAAATGGCATCTCATTGTGGTTTTGATTTGCATTTGCCTAATGATTAATGATGTTGAGCATCTTTTCATGTGTTTATTGGCTATTTGTATATAGTCTTTGTAATATACTCAATTTCTTTGCCCATTTTTTTGTGGGTTGTTTGTCTTTTTGTTATTGAATTGTAGGAGCTCTTTATATATTCTGGATATTAAACCCTTACCAATTATAAGATATGCAAATATTTCCACTCATCCTGTAGGTTGTCTTTTCACTCTCTTGATCACGTCCTCTGATGCCCTTGTACATACAGTGAGCGTCTCTTCTGTGCTGTCATGTGGCTGATTGAGAAACCTGCCTTGTACCCCTGCAGTTTGATGCATAATTCAATTCAACTTAGAGGTAGATGACTCTCTGTCTTTGGGCCAGTTACAGGGCCAGGAGCTAGAGATACAGGGTAGCCACCGTCCTTGCTCTCATGGAGTTTACAGCCTGTCTTGATTTACACTGTGGGGCACATTGTGGAAAGGTCCTGATTCTGGCTAAGTAAGCTCTGTGTGCCGAGGGCACATCCATCCTACAGCCCTGCCTGCTTCACCTCAGCTGTCACTTCCTTCAGACACACAACAGGTCAGGTCTCAGGTAACTGCATCCATAATGTCTGCCTCCCTGGATGGATTCATTCTCTAGCCCCAGCACAGGGCCTGGCACGGTGGGGCTTGGTGGAGGGATGGAGGGAAGGATGATAGCTGACAGTTTTTGCCAACTCATTCTGTTTCAGGCACTGTTGTGAGCCCTTTGCATACGTCACCTCCTTTAATATTCACTTGTGAAGTTGGTAATATTGTTAGTAATATTATGAGCCCCTTTTGACAGATGAGGAAACCAAGGCACAGAGACACCAAGCAACATGTCCATGCTCACACAGCCAAGGGTGCCCTGTGAATCAGTCAGGGTAGGTGGGGGGGACCCTAGATTCAGACCAGAGTTGTGACAGCTGGCCTAGGACCAGAACTGGGTCCCCAGCTCCAGACTTGGGGTCCTCCTCAGCTCATCTAACACCTCCCCAACTCTCCAAAGAGAAGGCAGTCCTCTGAGGGGGCTGGTCGGGGGGCGGAGGTTCTGCTGCTGCTGACCGATAAGATCTTCCTCTCCAGAGCCTGCCCTTGCCTGGCGTGGGCACCCCCAGCAGCGGTCACGGCCCCCGGCTTCCAGCACCAGGCACCTGTGTCAGGGTTTTCATGCTTTGCAATGAAGTATTAAAAGCCTGCCGACCCTCAGAAATCCATTTGACGATGGTCACGGGGCCTTTGGGTAGACAAACGCCTGGTTCCTTGCATTCAGCCCTCAGAGGGCCTGCGTGCGCATAGATGTCTTGCCTGGTAATCCAGCCTGCTTTCTTTTTGCAACCCGGGGGTCACCTTTCTCCCCTCTGGGTCTTGCACCGCGATGCAGTCCAGCTGGGCTCTGGGTTCCCACACACACAGCCAAACCCACCAGGCCCCACCCCCTCCAGTCAGCCGAAAGCTCCTCCCTCCAGCTGCACCCCCATTTGCCTCTGGGGGTGGTGTACAAACATTCCCGGTGACACCCAAGATTTCATCCTTTCCCTTCACACCCAGCTGGAATGATTTCTGCCCACGTACGTCCTCGGGTGTAGAATGATTTTTTAATGCATTTACATGGCACCTTCACTGCAAAAGTCTGAACACGCCGTTGGGGGTGGAAATGGAGCTGTTGATGTGAGCTGTTACAAAGAAGGCATAATTGGGCATAATTTTTATTGCATTGTGTTTCCTGGACGGAGAACGGCCGGGGTTTGGGGGTACAGGGGTAAGGCGGGTGCAGAGCAGCTCCAGGCCGCGCTCGTGTTCCTACTGCAGACTCTGCTCTTGAGGACTCTGGGCTCCGGGCTGGAGCGGAAGCCCATGGAGCATTCCTTCCTCCTTCCAGTCCTGTCCTCAGGCCAAGGGGGCTCAGATCCCTCCCACCTCCAGGGCTTACGCGAGTCACACAGCTGTGCGTGGTGCTGGCAGCCCTCCACTCAGGCCCACATTCCGCCCTCTACCAGGTCCATCTGATGCCAGTTCCTGTGCGTGTCTCAAAGCTGCCTACGGCTCCCCGTGTCTGTGCTGCCCTCTCTTCAGTTCCACTGTTGCCTCTGCACTGGCCTGTGTCCACCTTGCCCCCCTCCTGCCCCCTGTAGTGGACCCCCGCCAGCCTTCACCCAGCCCTGGCCCACAGGTGGGGCTCACCTGCCTCTCCGATTCCTTCTCACCTCCAGCGCTTGCCCTCAGCCTCACTGACCTTCCTATGGTCCTTCATCCTCTCTTTCCTGCTCCCTGGGCTCTTGGCCGTTTCTTCTTCCAAACTCCGTCGCCTCCTTCAGGAGGCCCTTCCTGACCCCAGTGGCATCTCAGCAGCAGGCTCCTCTCCCCTGAGCACTTACACAGCTGCCCCCATATCTGCTGCTAGCAGTATTCTATCAGTGTCGCTCTCCCTGCCCTCCACAAAGTTCCAGAAGGACAAGACTTAGTTTTTTTTTTTCCAATTTGATTTTGCACCACCCGTTTGTCCTTAAACCCCCGAGATCAGAGCTGGAGAAGACCTGGGGGTTGCCTGGGCCCGATCAGCGTTGCCCACTGGGGCTCAGGACACCCATGCACAGTGTTCATGCCTCAGGCGAACTCCTGGGAGTTAAGCACGCCATTGTATTTCACTTGTGTGCTATATGAAAAAGGAGTGATTTTAAGTGAAAAATACTTCACTTTGGATATTGGTATAGCACGGAAAGTTTTCCCCTTGATTGATAGATAGATGATAGATAGATAGATAGATGTATAGAGGCAGGTAGATGATAGATAGCTCAACATAATGTGTTTTGTATAATATATATAATCTCTCTATATAGAGGTAGATAAATATATATATATGAAATTTTTTTTTTTGGCTGCACTGGGTCTTCTTTGCAGCGTGTGGGCTCTTCGTTGTGGCACACAGGCTTCTCAGGTTGTGGCACTCGGGCTCCAGAGTGCGTGGGCTCTCTAGCTGAGGTGCGTGCGGGCTCTGGAGTGCGCGGGCTCAGTAGTTGCAGCTCACAGGCTTATTGCCCTGCGGCACATGGGATCTTAGTTCCCTGACCAAGGATCGAACCCACATCCCCTGCACTGGAAGGCGGATTCTTAACTACCAGACCACCAGGGAAGTCCCATATATATATATGAATTTTAAATTGTCATCCGGAATTCCCTGGTGGCGCAGTGGTTAAGAATCCTCCTGCCAATGCAGGGGACACGGGTTCGAGCCCTGGTCCAGGAAGATCCCACCTGCTGCAGAGCAACGAAGCCCGTGCGCCACAACTACTGAGCCCACGTGCCACAACTACGGAAGCCTGCATGCCCAGAGCCCATGCTCTGCAACAAGAGAAGCCACTGCAATGAGAAGCCTGTACACCAACCGCAACGAAGAGTAGCTCCCACTCACTGCAACTAGAGAAAGCCCCGCTGCAGCAACGAAGACCCAACACAGTCAAAAATAAATAAATTTATAAAAATAAAATAAATAAAATTGTCATCTGTATGACTGGTCTGGGGTTATCTTGTCTGAACTCTCATCATTATCTTGCATGATGCATTTTAAAAATCAACCAGTTGACACGGGGAGGGGGAAGGGTGAGCTGGGACGAAGTGAGAGAGCGGCGTGGACATATATACACTACGAAATGTAAAACAGATAGCTAGTGGGAAGCAGCCGCATGGCACAGGGAGATCAGCTCGGTGCTTTGTGACCGCCTGGAGGGGTGGGATCAGGAGGGTGTGAGGGAGACGCAAGAGGGAGGAGATATGGGGTTATATGTTTATGTATAGCTGATTCACTTTGTTATACAGCAGAAACTAACACACCATTGTAAAGCAATTCTACTCCAATAAAGATGTTAAAAAAAAAAATCAGCCAGCTGATTTTGTATGTTCGTGACCTGTGTCTGCATGACGACTCAGCGTTGGGTTCACTCTTCACCAGCTCTTCCCCACCAGAGACACATGGCAGACGTGAGCAAGGCTCCTGCCCAGCCTGTTACAGTTGGGTAATTGTCACCACTGTTACTCCGTCTCTGTTTAAATAATTTTTTCTTTTACAGCAGTTTTAGAGGCACAGAATTATTGCAAAGATAGTACAGAGTTCCCGTATAACCCACACCTGTTTCCCCCGTTGTTAACATCTTGCATTATTACGGTATATCCTCACAACGCACCAACCAATATTGATATGTTATTATGAACTGAAGTCCACACTTCATGCAGACTCCTTGGTCCTTTTACCTGACGTCCTTTTCTGTCCCAGGATCCCATCCATTTAGTTGTCATTTCTCCCTAGGCTCCTCTTGGCTGTGACTCTTTGCTTTTGATGACCTCGGCAGTTTGGGGGACGACTAATGCAGTTGTTTTGTGGATGTGCCTCAGCTGGAACTTTCTGTCATGATGAGACTGGGATTGTGGGTCTGGGGGGAGGACCACAGAGGGGAAATGCCTTCTCATCCCATCGCATGAGGGCATACGCCATCAACACGGCTGGTCCCTGGGATGCTGCCTGCTCACCTGGCTGAGGTGAGGTGTCAGGCTTCTCCTGCGTGAAGTTACTCGTTTCTTTTTTTTCACATTGGTGGTTGAGGTTCTAGAGATTTCTTAATGAGCTATCGATTTTAGATTATAGCCATCAACTTATGAAACCATCTTAAGCTGAATTTACTAAATTTTTATCATATGTGAGCTCTTTCTTAATTAGTATTTTAACATCAGCGGTCCTTCCACCACCGACAGTTGGGGTTATATATTAAACAGTATGTGACTAAGAATACAAACAATTTAAAACTCTCGCTTGGCCAAAGCTCCAAGAGTTGCTAGAAGTGTCCAGCTGAGCCATAAATCGAGTCTTGACCTCAACTGACCACCTCACTTCCATACAGAGGCCTCCAACTTCCATCTCAAGGGGGAAACCTTTAAATAGTTATATCACTGATTTTAATAAATAGCCATTAGAACAGGTGTTTTTCTGCCCTTAAAGAGGCTAATGAATGTCCTGGATCCCTTCCAGAGAACCCAGAATGAGAAATCCAGGTCCAACCCCCTCATTTTCCTGGTGACAGAAGGAAACTGGGGCTCAGAGAGGTTGAGTGATATTCCTAAAGTCACACAGCACTTTGGTGACAGAGATGGGACCAGAGCTCTTGTTTGCTTACTCCAAGTCTGGTGCTCTCTCCCCTCTTCTCAAATCTAAGGAGGAGGTTAGAGTCAAAGGATGATTAACTATGAAAGTCCCTTGAGGAGGCCACATTGGAGGCCAATCTTTGACAAGTCCAGCACCAACTGTGTTTCCTGCTGCCTTAGAAGAGACACCTGTGTCTTGTGTCTTTGGCTGGTGCCAGATGAAGTTCAACCTCTAAAGGACAGTGAGTCTAGAGAATGCATGCAGCTCCTCGAGGGCTGGGGTCCTGGGGGGTGGATGACGCCCACATGCTGAAAGGCACGAGGGCATGAGACCTGAACAAGGAACAGGGGGTTCACCTCCCTCGACTCAGGCTCCCTGGGAGGCGGGTGGTGGGTGAAACCACCTGCAATGTTTAAATGTCTGCTCCTATCACTGTTCTTTTGGGCGGGGAGGAGAGGAATAGCCATTGTATTTGAATCTTTATGAACTTGCCATGCCCACGAGGAGAACGTGGATGGCCCCCAAAGCCTTACCTGGGCTGGTTCACATTCCACCCTTAATTCTCCTTTGTCCTCCCATCCCTCAAATAAAAGATTATAGCCAGTTTATACCTGTGGATAAAATATAAGAAAATAGCATAAATTAACATCAAGATGAAAGGAAAAAAAATGAAGGAGGCCAAAGGTGGAGCCAGAGAAGAGTGAGGACTGAGACCAGGTAGAGTTCGCCTCAGGCTCTGGACCCGCTAGTCTTACCAGCCACAGAGCCACAAAATGAAAGTCTACTGGTGGCTCAGGAAAGGCTGTCCCCCAGCCACCCCAGATGGCAGCCCCGGGCCTTTGCACAAGCAGCCTCCTCCCCTGGAGCCCTCTTTTTCTATCTCCTTCTCATCTCTGGCCTTCGATGTCATCTGACGGAGACCTTTTTAGCCTTCTCCATCCCACTGGGGGTGCCCGTTACCCCCACTCCTAACACCAGCCCCTCTCCTTTGTAGCTCCGAGCACATGTCTTAATTAGATGTTGTAAACTGAGGTGTAATCCACATAGAGTAAAACGCCCAGATCTCAAGTGCACGGTGCCATCAGTTTTAACACAACTTCCCATGCTTGTATAACCCATATCCCGTTAAGATATGAAATAGTCCTATCGCCCCCAGAAAGTGGCCTCACACCTGTCCCCCATCAGCCCCCCACCCCCACCACCAAGGACTAATTCTGCCTGTTCTAAACTTCCTATAAAAGAAAGCGTAGGGTGAGGACTCCCCCATGTCCAGCTTCTGGTGCTCAGTCATGCGGAGCAGTAGTGGGTTTGATGCTGGGTACATCCCATCACGTGGATGGACCACAGCCTGCGTATCCATCCTCCTGGAAGGATTGGTTGTTTCCAGTTTGAAGCCTTTATGAATGGAGCTGCAAAGAGCAATGCTTTTTATGAGCATGTGTTCATTTCTCCAATAAATGCCTCCAGCTGGAATACGGGGGTCATATGAGGAAAAGTGTGTTTAACGATTTAAGAAACTGACAAACTGTTGGCCAAAGTGCTCCCCATTTTCCATCCCCCCAAGTAGGGTCTGAGAATCATAATTTGGTCTCGTTTGTTGGACTCATTGACTAGGTAGCCCAGGATAGCATCTCTTGTGTGTCCTGAACCCTCAGCATGCCCGCAGTGCCAGGCACATAGTAGGTGCTCAGTAAACATTTGCCGAATGAATGAATTCCCCCTTCTACAGCTCTTTTCTGATGCTAATTGTCCAAGGACCTGTGTGTCTTGCTGAGGATCAAGTGGGCCCGAGTCCCCACCCTTTTGTGAAAGTGGAGATAGTGAGAGTCTGAGTGAGGGCTCTCCCACGTCCACTTGGAGACACCTGGGGGGTGTCTGATAACAGTGGGAAGGGTTTCCTCAAGGACAGAGGGCAGGGGAGTCCCGAGTGTCCTCCATACAGCCCAGCCACAATTGTTGTGTTCTGAAAAGGCTCGGGGTCGGGTGTAACCAGACGCTCACCTCTGCCAAAGTGAAATCTCAGGAAGGCACTTACAGAGAACTCCCGGCGGGCTCTCCATGACAAAACCTCTGTAACTGTAACTCAGCCAGATTACCTGCTGGATGCAGATATTAAAATGGGGTCAGAGCGACGCAAAATGAGCCCTTGGGGAGAAAATGGATCGGCACAAGCAGCTCGAAGTCTCGTTTGTGTGTTTGGGCTAGTCTTGGAGGAAGAAAATGAAATGTGTCACTGCTCCTGGGAGAAAGCTTATCAGTGTGTTCTCAAGAGATAGGCCTGCTTCCCAGGAACCCGAAAATCACATCAGGTGATTAACAAGCATCTTCAAAGAAAGGGCCTAGTAAGCACATGAAAAGGCCCTCAAGTTCATTAGTCATCAGGAAATGCAAAGCGAAACCACAGCTCGATGCCATCGTATACCCATCAGAGGGGCTAAAATGCAAAACGCAGATGGTGCCACCCTCGGGCCAGAGCGCGGGGCCAAGGTGCTCTCACAGGCTGCTGGCGGGAGTGGGAGTTGATACTGGAAACTCAATAGTTGGGAGTCACTGCTGCTGAACCAAGCAGACTTGGTGCCCGGCAGACCTCTCCCCACGGGACTCAACTGAGACGCACGCCGCCCTTGGTCGTCCAGAGACACAGATAAGGGTTCCTCGCAGTACTCTTCATGATGGCCCCAAATCAGGACCCCCCAGATGCCCACCAGCCCTGTGACAGATACACACCCGTGGTCCTTTCCCACCATGGAGCCCTCTACATCCCTGGGGTGAACCACCCACAGCTGCTCCCAACATGGGGAGGAATCACCAAGGTCGCGATGAACATAGGAGGCCAGACACTAAAGAGCGCACACTGTAGGCTCCCACTTATAGAATGAACAGAACTCCATCCAGCCCCGTTTATAGGACACACAACAGCAAAATGCATCTGTGAAGACAGGAATCAGGATAGCGGTTTCCCTTCGGGGGTCAGGAAGGGGGCTTCTTGGTGCTGGCCACATGCAAGTTTTGTTACCAAAAACGTTATCGTGTGTGTGTGTGTGTGTGTGTGTGTGTGTGTGTGTGTGTAGCTCCTGTGAGATGTTTTTAAGACATCGGGAGAGGGCAGTGGCAGAACTCACCCCTACTTCAAGCCACCTAAAGCAGCTCTGCAGGAAAGCATTCTCACTGACCATGTAATTCCACCATGGAATTATGACCTGGCTTCTGTCTTCAAGGGGTACCCTGAGTTGAGCTTAGCCTGCTGCCAATCCCCCCACAAGGGTGAGAGACCAATGCCAGGGCAGTTAGAACAAATGTCAGGCAGCTTCTGGGGGCTTCTCCTACAGTGGTCTGTAGAAGGGCTTTGGTCAGAGACCTGCTTCTCTTGTACAACACCAGTCTGAGAAACCCGGGCTCGCTCCTTATCAAGCAACACGTTGGCATGCATTTTAAGTGGTGTGTCCAGTAAACTAAGAAGTCTATACTAGTGGGAGGTTAGAGATGAGAAAACTGCCAGGCCCTTGAGTTCATGAAAGAGAACAAGTTGACAATGATGAAGTCACCGCTCAGAGCCACCATAAGAAGTACGTTATTTATCTTGCACTGCATAACAGACAACCTCAAAACCTTGTGTCTTAATGCATATTTATTATCTCAGGTTCTTTCCGTGTCTCAGAAATTCAGGAACAGCTTAGCTGGGTGATTCTGGCTTGGGGATCTCTCATGAGGTTGTGGTCAAGATGTCATCCAGGTTTACAGGCATCTGAAGTTTGTCTGGGGCAGGAGGGTTGACCTCCAAGCTGGCACGCTCACAGGGCTGTTGGCAAGAGCCTCAGCTCCTCACCACAGGAACCTCTCCACAGGCTGCTTGAGCATCCTCACAACATGGCGGCCGGCTTCCCCAGAGCAGGTGGTCCAAGAGAGAGTGAGGAAGAGGCTGAAATGCCTCTGGTGGCCTAGTTTCAATAGTTCCATGCTGTCATTTCTACCTTATTCTGTTGGTTAGAAGTGAGTCACTAAGCTCAGTCCACACTCAAGTGGAGGGAGATTAGGCTCCCTTCTGAGTAGAGGATCTCAAAGAATTCGATGACATATTTTAAAGCCACCACAGCAAAGACCTAGGGACAGCAGTGTTCTGGGGGCTTCATTCAGCTTAGACTCTGTGACCCACTGTGGGATGGCACCAACGCTCCCTAGGCCCACCCACTTAGAAAGTGGCCTCAGCCGGCTGTACCTCTGGGGCCTAAGACCTCCTGGGTGTCGGCCGCCATGTCCTCACTCTGGATATCATGCTCATTCTCCTCTAAGCATCACACACCTAGAAGCCAGGCTCCTGGGACCACAGCCATCCTCTCCCATGAGTTGATGGTAGCATCATCATTTTCTGAAGCAATATGACGTTCAAAAATGAGCCTTCACTTTTATAAAGTCTCAAGTAGCCAATTCTTTTCTTTTCTAACTTTTTATTTTATATTGGAGTATAGATAATTAACAATGTTGTGACAGTTTCAGGTGCACAGCAAAGCGACTCAGCCATCCATATGCATGTATCCATTCTCCCCCAGACTCCCCTCCCATCCAGGCTGCCACATAACATGGAGCAGAGCTCCCTGTGCTATACAGTGGGTCCTTGTTGGTTATCCTCTTTGAATATAGCAGTGTGTACATGTCAATCCCAAACTCCCTAACTACCCCTTCCCTCCACCCTTCCCCCCCTGCCAGTAACCATCATTTCATTCTCTTAAGTCTGTGAGTCCGTTTCTGTTTTGTATCATTTCTTTTTAGATTCCACATATAAGTGATATCGTATTATATTTGTCTTTCTCTGTCTGACTTACTTCACTCAGTATGACAATCTCTAGGTCCATCCATGTTGCTGCAAATGGTATTATTTCATTCTTTTTTTATGGCTGAGTAATATTCCGTTGTGTATATGTATCACATCTTCTTTATCCAGTCCTCTGTCAATGAATATTTAGGTTGCTTCCATGTCTTTCAGGTAGCCAATTCTGATCACGAGTGCCTGGTCACGTTTGCTAAGGTTTTGGCAACGGGGCAGGATATAAAAAAAAATTGGGCCCAATCACACACGCAGGCTCATTCCATGATTGCCAGGACACTGCAGTAAAAATCAGTCCTCCATCCTCCAGAAGACTGGCCCAGGCTTGTTCACAGGCAGTAGCCAGGTCCAGGATAGAGCGAGGGCACACGGAGGCCCGGTGAGGTCCGTCGCGTTGTCTCATTCCATTGGCCAAACCAAGTCACAGGGCCAGGCCAGGCTCAAGCTACAGAAACACCCTCTTCCTCTTGACGGGATGCACTGCAAAGTGGCATGGCAAAGGGTGCAGCTACAGGCCAGGGTGGGAGAATCGTGGCCTCCTGCAATCCGCTTCATTTGTGATCTTCTTAACTTGATGCTGAAGAAGACATTGGCTAGAACTCAGCATCTCTGCCT
Organism: Monodon monoceros; assembly: GCF_005190385.1. Taxonomy (NCBI): domain Eukaryota; kingdom Metazoa; phylum Chordata; class Mammalia; order Artiodactyla; family Monodontidae; genus Monodon; species Monodon monoceros. Next base: position 104,006,391 of record NW_021703784.1, read on the forward strand.
GCCCAAAACTCTTAAAGGAACAAAAAGGACACCTTCATAACAGGGTTAGAGATATCTATTTCAAGCCAGGAGCCAACATCACATTGAATAGTGACATGTTAAAAGTGGTCTCATGAAAGTTGGGAACAAGTCAAGGATGCTGTGATCAGCTCCGTTAATTATCAATGTCCTGAAAGTTCTAGAATGTGCTATTAGGCAAGAAAATTCAATAATAATTATAGGTGTTGAAAGAGGGATATAAAATGGTCACTGACTGAAGGTGATATGATGGCCTACCTGAAAAACCCAAAAGTATCAGCTCAAACATGGTTCGAACTAACAGGACAGCTCAGCCAGGGAGTCAGATGCCAACAGCTCTCCAGAGTCAATGTGTGGCCAAATCAGGTGCAACTGCTGGAAATTACAGTGGAGAAAGAATCCAATACAAAAGAGCAAGGTGGGGGGTGTGAAATAGAAATACTCTAGGAATAAATTTAAAAGGAATAAAATACCAATATGAACAAAAAAGTAAGTTCTACTGAGGGACAAAGGACGGAAGGAAGGATAGATGGATGGATGGGTACATGAATGGATGGAGGATGGGTGGATAGATGGTTTGATAGATGGACTGATGGATGGAAGGAAGGAAGGAAGTTTGTACAGATGGATGATGTATAGATGGATGGATGGATGGATGGATGTTGGATGGATGGCTGGCTGGATGGGTGGGTGGAGGATGGAGCGAATAAGATAGATGTTTATGCTCCAATTCTAGAAACATATCCTAAGGAACTGATTGAGTAGGAGCTGGGCAACGATTGTTTTGTGCAGAACGGTGAAAAGTGTTTGGAAACAGCCTAAGTGCTCATCAGTGAGGGGTGAGGTACAACCTGTGGACGCCCCACGGGGAAAACCTCCTCCTCCCTCCTGAAACCTTCCGCCTCCCCAAGAGCTCATCAAGGGTTCCGCCCATGCCACCCCCACCCCGCAGCCCCGCAGGTCCTCCCATGGGCTCCGCATCACATGGTATTGTCATCACCCTCCCATCTACTCAGCTTCATCTCCTTCAGGACAAGGTATTTTCCTGCCTCGTCAGCCAGAAATTTGTTGAGCGTCTGTTTTGTGCTGGGTGTGGGGTTTACAGCGATGAGTAAAACCAACATAGAACACAGTTAAGTGACAAGAGAGAAGAAGGAGCAGATTATAAAATGCTATCACCATGAATAATTGTAATGGCTAAGATGTGTGGTGCATGATTATACGCCAGATGCTGTGTGTGTGCCTTACCGAGCAGGTGCTACTACCTCCTCATTTACAGAGGAGAGGACAGTGACAGGCACACAGTTAGGAAGTGGTGGGGTCAGGATCCATGCACTTTGCAGTGTTCCAGGGCACCTCTCCACTGGATGCGCTAGGAATAAAACTTGTTGAGACGTTATGTGGCATCCTCTGGGACTTAGGGCTTGTAACAAGGGCTTCTCCATTGTTCTGTCTTTAAAATATATCATGGAGCAACAGACCTATCCTTTTTGTGACTTCCCTGGTTTCTTTTAAACCTAAAAAATAATCTTTCAGTGCTGCTGGGAGAGGTTTAACATATGGTCCCAAGGAAGGCCAACGTTCACCAGCAGGTCTGTGAACAGCCTTTGACTTGTGGAATCAGAATTGGTGGCAAAAAATTCTCACCATGAGTGTATTATGATTGTCGCTGCTGGTTCTCGAGTATCTCTTTTGTGTTCAGAACTTTATTATGGGTTTATTATCTGGTTTACTCCTCACAGCATCCCTGAAAGGTAGATATCATTCTACACTGGAAACGTGGTTCAGAGAGGTTAAGTAAACTGGCAAACGTCACACAGCTTGTACCAATCTCTCAGAGCATGAGGCTTCTCTTTGCCAGTTTCAGAGTCAAGGAGGAGGTGACATGTTGCTTAAAATGTCAATGAAAAAAAAAAAGGCTTGTTGGCACACTGTCCTAGATTATTCTAGGAACGTCTGTGAGAAATTCCTACCGTTTGAAATCTCCACTTCTTAGGGAGTCAGCCAAACATGGCCTCATTGTTGATCTTCAGAAGCATATTTTTAGTGTGAGGTGGGTTGTGTTTATTTTTTTGATGGATAGCAAAAATGAGATTTCTATAAATAAAGCCATGGCTTTCCCCCCACCCTTCTCATTTTATTTCCTGTGCACGATTCACAAGTGAGTTGACCAATCAAATGAGGTTACCAACTCCAAAGAACTCAAAATGGAAAGTTCCCATGAGTGACAGAGAAGGGACAGTATCAGTCTTTAAAGAGCTTCTCCATCTGGAGCACCACGAGGTGGTTTTCCACGCCTTGTTAAGAGCGAGCGTCAGTCTGTCCGGGAGTGCAGTTTGATAATTTTAATGATAATTATATGATGAGGTTACCAATTAAGGACTGTTTCTCTTTTAACTGAAAGCAACCCACTTTTTGAATTGGAAAGCAGGGTAGACCAAGTGATAAATCCATTTCCATTTTTCAATCTGTAAAACTGTTCGTGCCAACGTGGGATCCTGAAGCACCCATAGCCCCCAAGACTTGGGCTGCTCTGAGATCTGGTTTCTAAGGATCCAAGGTCGGGCCCACAAGGGAGTGCCCTCCCAATACAAGGCACCCGAGCCCCCTTGAAACCACGGCCATGGAAGACCCCGTGCAAACCCTCAACAAACGTTAAGGGAGGCTTTTGCAGGAGCTCTTGCCTGGCACTGCCATCAATTAAGAAACCAAGGATGATGTTTGGTGGAACTCTTTGGAGACTACTTACACTTGGCATTTTCAGTTCTTACTCATATGGAGACAAGCCCAAGTCCCTAATCCTGCCTACGCATCCCCTGAGCCACCTCATCTCTACCTGCAGGGCAGCTCCTCACCTGTGCACATAGCCTAGCACATCGCAGATGCTCCGGGAGTTTGCATCCAATTTGGTACCCAAACTCTCTCCTACACGAGCATGCGTCCCAATTGCCAGCCTTGCTCTCTCCCTCCGCCATCACATTTTAGCCCCACAGGCTTCTTCCTGCCTGCCTGTGATTTCCCTGTATTAACTCAACCCTTGTGTGGCCCCACCTCCCTTAAATGAACTTGCCAAGTCCAAGGACGGCACAGGTAGGGGCCGGTGTCCACACCTACCTCGGAAGTTAGCCCAGCATGCGTCTTGCTTGCCTACCTCTCTCCTCAGTTCTGCTCTCTGCCCTGACTCCAGTGCACCTACCCTTTCCTACAAATTCTGATCCTTTGAAGAGCCTTTAGCTCTGTTATTATTATTATTGCAAAAAATAGATAAAATTTCCCCTGCAGCCCATCTTTAAATGGACAGTGCAGCAGTGTTAACTGGATACACACTGTCATACAGCAAATCTATCGAACTTTTCATCTTCCTGAACTGAAACTCTTGCACTAATTGGACGGCTCTCCTTTCCCCTTCCCCCCAGCCCCAGGCACTCACCATCCTATTCTCTGTTCCTAAGAGTTTATCTGTTTTGGTTGCTTCATAAAAGTAGCATCCCGCAGTATTTGTCTTTTTGTGACTGGTTTATTTCACTGAGCATAAGGTTTTCGAGGTTCATCCACACTGTTGCATGTGTCAGAATGTCCTTCATTTTTAAGGCTGAATTACCTTCCATCGTGTGGACGGACCAGATATTCTTTATCCATTTGTCCGTCAGTGGACACTTGGGTTGCTTCCAACTCTTAGCTATTATGAACAGTGCTGCAATGAACACGGGGGTGCAAATATCTCTTTGAGACCCTGCTTTCACTTCTTTGGGGGATATACCTGCAAGCAGGATTGCTGGATCACACGGTAGCTCTATTTTTAATTTTTTGAGGCACCTCCATACTGTCTTCCATAGTGGCTGCACCGTTTTACGTTCCCATCAAGAGTGCACAAGAGGGCTTCCCTGGTGGCGCAGCGGTTGAGAGTCCGCCTGCCGATGCAGGGGACGCGGGTTCGTGCCCCGGTCCGGGAGGATCCCACATGCCGCGGAGCGGCTGGGCCCGTGAGCCATGGCCGCTGAGCCTGCGCGTCCGGAGCCTGTGCTCCGCAACGGGAGTGGCCACAACAGTGAGAGGCCCGCGTACCGCAAAAAAAAAAAAAAACATAAAAAGAGTGGACAAGAGTTACAATTTCTCTACATCCTCAACGACGTGTTATTTCCTGGTTTTTGACGGTAGCTACCGTAATGGGTGTGAGGTGATATCTTGTGCTTTTGATTCACATTTCCTTGACGATTAATGCTGTTGAGCATCATTTCACGTGCTTACTGGCCATTTGTATATCTTATTTGAAGAAGCGTCTATTCAAGTCCTATGCCAATTTTAATCAGATTCTTTTGGTTTTGGGTACTGAATTGAGGAGTTCTTTCTGTCGTCTGGATGTGAGCCCCTCATCGGATACGTGGTTTACAGATATTTTCTCCCCTTGTGTAGGTTACCTTTCACCCTATGGATGGTTTCTGTGGTGGCATAGAAGTTTCAAGTTTAATGTAATCCCACTTGCTTATATTTGCTTTTGTAGCCTGTGCTTTTGGCGTCATTTGCAAGAAATCATTGCCAAACCCCACGTCATGAAGATTTCCCCCTACGTTTTCTTCTAGGAATTTTATAGTTTCAAGTCTTTCGTTCAGCTCTTTGATCCATTTTGAGTTAATTTTTGTAGATGGTGGAAAGTCAGGGTCCAGGTTCACTCTTTGGCATGTGGAGATCCAGCTTTCCCAACCCATTTGTTGAAGGGATTGTCCTTTGCTCCATTGCATTCAGTGGTTCAACCACATGGTCTTGTCGAGGATGGTTTGACCGTATATGCAAGGGTTATTTCTGGATTCTCTATTCCGTCCCATTGGTCTGTGTGTCTGTCTTTCTGCCACCATCACCCTATTTGTGAGCCATTAGCTCTTTTTAAAGGGTGTGGTATTTGCCTTCGTCTTTAGTGATATGCGCCTTAAGCTGCTTCCACTTTTCCTCCAACTTTGAATGAAGCAAGTGCCCTTTAGATTTGGTGGCAGGTGATGACCACAGAGACCTTACAAAGGGAGACTGTGCCAAGTGCTCTCCTGAGCGCTGTCAGGTCACTGTCCGTAGTGGAACCTCCCCCAGTCTCCCCTGCCCAGGAGCCGAGACACCACCTCCAGGAAGCCCACGTGAATGCAGCACTCAGCATCCCACATCCTGCACATCTCAGTGAGGGAAGATCAAGCAATTGAGGGAGAGCGTGGCCCAGCCACAGAGTCTCCAGCAAGACGAGGTCGCGTTCCACAGGCAGTGAGCCATGGGCCCCTGGCGCCCAGACAGCCCTCTTGGATCCAAACGCCACAGGCGTTTCCCACGCGCAACCCAGACATCTGGAAATGATGACGTGGCCCTGGCAGGTTTCATTATTTCCTTCTCTTAACACCCAGAAGAATTCACGCCAGTTGGGGACCAAAGGACCAAAGGCCTATGGAACAGCCAGCATGAGTCTCAACAAGCCAGGACCCACTGATGGGGAGGGTCTCGTTCAGGGCAGGGACTTTGTCCGAGGGATTTCTGAGCCTCCCTGGATGCAGCTCTTTCTCAGGAGAGTCACAGCTCTGCCAGGATAGTCGCTAGAAGTCTCCACCGATGCCAGTGAGGCTTCAGAAGGGACATGGGCTGCACCCAAGGAAGGGGCAGGGTCTGCTTCCTGCAGTGGGACTGACAGTTACCCCTCCCGGTGCTCCAGTGTCCCCAGGTGTGAGGTGGGGTCGGAGGGCGCCCCTCGAGGGGGTTGGTTGCGAAGTGAGTGCAGATAAGCAAACTGCATAAATCCTGCTTTTATTATTATCTTCCCCAGAACATTAGAAAGCCCCTGCTCACTCATACGCCTTCCAGAAGGAGATCCGGGAATAACCTCTGCAGCTCCTGTCCAAAGATTTGAGCCTTAGGATTTTCCTTGGATGTCACAGAAGTTAGGGAGGATTGCATGTCAGGTCTGTTTTTCCCCTTAAAGGAAAATGCATTAGTCAGCCAGGGCCACCGTGACAAAGTCCTAGAGTCTGGAAAGCGTAAACAGCCAGATTGACTGTCCCCAGTCCTGGAGGCTGGAATCCGAGGTCCAGGTGTGGGCAGGGCTGGTTCCTCCTGAGGCCTCTCTCCTCGGCGTGTAGATGGCCGACTTCTCCCTGTGTCCTCACATGGCCGTCCCTCTGTGTGTGTCTGTGTCCTGATCTCCTCTTCTTATAAGGACACCAGTCACATTGGACTAGGGCCCCACCCTAGTGACCTCATTTTACCTTAATTGCCTCTCTAAAAGCCCAGCTCCAGACACAGCCACTCTCTGAGGTGCCGGGGGTCAGGACTCCAAGGCAGGAATTTTGAGGGGACACAATTCAGCCCGTAACATGGAGCTTTGGTCTCAGCCACACAGCCAGGGACCCCTACTGCTCCCCGTTCCTGCCCACTTGCCCAGATTGTTTCTTGGTGCCTGCAGGTTTGCGGTCTCTGCAGGCTTTGCCCGGGTCCTCCTGCGGGGGCCTCTGATACGTCTGACCAAGCTAGCGGTATCTGTCTCTAGGTCTGAGTTTCTCCGTCATCACAGGGGACCGTCTGCACTGCAGGGTCATGGGAGGGAAAGGGAAAGGGAATCAGACAAGCGGGGAAAAGGCCCTCTGGCTTCCATCTGTAGGTGAGGGCGGGCAGCCAGCACAGCCCACAAAGACCCTGCCGGTGCTTGGCTGAGCCCCAGTCGCCTTCCAGAAGTTGCTCTGCGGGCCCCAAGGAAACCGTCATGAGACAGACAGATAGACGGACACTCAAGCAACAGCAGGATAGATCAGGAGGGGCCCATGGGCCCCTTGCCTGTCCCTCCAGCACAGGCCCCTCGCTCCCACCTCGGGCCCTGGTCCTTGCTGTCCCTCCTGCCCACGTCCCGCTGCACACCCTCAGCCACCTCCGCCACCGCCCAACCACGCGAGGCCCCTCCCCTCCTCCTGGGTCCACAGCTGGTCTGGCTGTGGTCCACTACACTCTGCGTTCTTGGCGGGTATTAGTATTCCCTCCACTGGGATGTAAGCTCCCGGGGGCGGGGGCTGTCCTGCTCACTACCCACTCCCAGTGCCTCGACACCCATCCGCAAATAGTGACGCCTGTCTGCTCTGTGAATGTGGGCTGAAGGTACCGGGACAGGGACACTCGGGGTGAGTCTGATGGAGTGTGTTGGGGGGAATCCCAGGAAGGCATCCTGGAGGAAGTGACAACCTCCAGAAGAGCTGGCGTTACTCAGGTGGAAAGGCTCAGGAAGGGTGTTCCAGGCGGAGGGAACAGCATATGCAAAGACCTGGAGGGGAGAGAGCAGGATGGAAGAACTGGAAGACACAGAGCTCAGCTGGGGGTGGGCGAGGGGGTGACCTGGAAGAGTTACGCAGGCCTTGGGACACCCAGCACCTCACCATACACCCCCACATATGTCTAACCCTGCAGCTCATAGACGAGCACTGATGGGCTTCTGACACCCACTGCAGCCACCGCCCCGGCACGTGCCAGCTGCCCACACACCAAGGGTGCAGGAACCAGAATCTTCTCACTTCCCCCACTCTGGTGCTGGGGAAATGTCCTTCATCCATTTTCCAAAGAAAACATTTCTTTTCCCCTTTCCATATAGCTGGAAGGCCTAAGGTAGACAATACATCACAGGGGTATTTTTTAGGTGTTTCCAAACTTTAGCACTTTAAAAACATAAATATTTAAAGAGGTTCACCATTTGCCTCATCGATGAAAGGCTGAGAGATGTATTCTTAGATCACTTCCTAAAAATCAGCAGAGCACAGAGTGCTGACTCATTTGTGCACCTCAAAGTTTCAACAGATGCTTCTGTTGTAAACAGAATTGTTGCCTGCTGGAGATACTTTTATTGGGATTGGTATCTACTCATCCATTCATTTGTTCATAAATTTATCCAACCATCTGTCCATCCAACCATCCATCCATCCATTTGTCCATGTATTCATCCATCCATCCATCCATCTATCCAACCCTCCATCCTTCCATCCACCTCTCCATTTGCCCATATATTCATCCATCCAACCATCCATCTATCCAACCCTCCATCCTTCCATCCAACCATCCATCTATACAACCCTCCAT
>NW_021703784.1:104014500-104056257 GCF_005190385.1 Monodon monoceros
CAACCCTCCATCCTTCCATCCAACCATCCATCTATACAACCCTCCATCCTTCCATCCAACCATCCACCTATCCAACTCTACATCCAGCCATCCAGCCTTTCATTCACACTTGGTACTGTGGTCCCACCAGAGAACAAGACCGTCCCCTGGCCTCAAAGACTTCACAATCTAGTGGGGAAGACGGAAAACAGGCAGCAATATTACATATATTTCCAACTGGAAGGGGTGTAATGAAGAAAAAGGAAGGTGCTTTGAGAGTTTATACTAGAGGAATCTGACCCAGCTTGGGATCAGGAAAACCTTTCCCAAGGAAAAAACAAACTTAAGCTGGAACCTGAAGGATGAGGAGTTTGCTCTGCAATAAGGTAGAGAAAGTGTTTTAGGTGGTGGGAAGAGCAGGCACAAAGGCCCTGAGGCAGGTAAGTGTTTGGCATGTTCAAGCAACTGAAACAAAGTCAGAGAAGCTGTGGCAGAGTGATCCAAGGCTAGAGAGGCCAAGAGGGGCTCAATCATGCTGTCTTCATGACCACATTATGAATTTGGACTTGATCTTAAGAGCACATGAGAAGCCAGGGAAGAATTGCAAATAGAGGAGGGCTAGGACCAGATTTGCCTTTTAAGTCAAGTTTTAATTGAATATACCACATGTAGAGAAAAGTGCACACGTCCTAAGCGTATGCTAATTAGTCAGCTCAGGCTCCCATAACAAAATACCATAGACCGGGGGCTTAAACAGTAGAAATGTATTTCTCACAGTTCTGGAGGTTGGAAGTCCAAGATCAAAGTCCAGCAAGGCTGGGTTCTGGTGAGAGCTCCCTCCCTGGCTTGCAGACAGTCACCTTCTTACTGTGTCCTTACATGGCCTTTCTTCTGTGTCTCTCTGGTGTCCCTACAGGACTAGAGCACCACCCTTGAGGTTAATGATCTCATTTAACATTAATTCCCCCCTTAAAGACTCTATCTCTGGGACTTCCCTGGTGGTCCAGTGGGTAAGACTCCATACGCCCAATGCAGGGGGCCCGGGTTCGATCCCTGGTCGGGGAACTAGATCCCACATGCATGCTGCAACTAAGAAGCCCGCATGCCGCAACTAAAGATCCCGTATGCCTCAACAAAGATCCTGCGTGCCGCAACTAAGACCCAGTGCAGCCAAAATAAATTTAAAAACAGCCTCTGTCTCCAAATACAGTCACACTGGGGTTAGGGCTTCCACATGTGCCCTTCCACATGTGCCCACATTTGAGAACAACACAATTCCGCCCACAGCAGTACAACTCAATGGATTTTCATAAAGGGAATGCACTCAGGTAACTGGTACTCAGGAAAGAAAAAGAATGTGACCTCCATATCCTCTCCATGACCCCTTCCAGTCCGCCCCACCCCCAGCCGTTCCTGTGCCTTCCACCACCATGGAACATTTTGCCTGGTTTTGAATCGTTACCAATGGAATCGGGCAGCAAACACTCCAGCACCTGGCTTCTTTGGCTCAGCATGTGCTGTGAGCCATGTCCTTGTAGCCCATGTGCCATGCAGCTCATTCATTTCATTCCACGTGTTCCTGATGGTCCTGCTGCAGGCGGCGGGCTGAATTGAGGGTTATGGAGAGCAGGGCTGCTTCCTCTGGGCATTCCGTGAGGGCTTTTGGTGAACACGTGAAAGCACCTCTGTTGGGAGTGGAATTGCTGAGTCAAAGGTGTGCTCAGATGGGGCTCTAGTAGATTATGCCTCAACACTTTCCAAAATCGCTCTACAAGTGATGCTCCCACCAGCATTGGCTACGGCAGCCGGGGTGGGGAGGCAGCATAGGGCTGCTCCCGGAATCCAGAGGAGAGAGGGCGGTGGCCGAGGAGATCCAGACGTGTGGACCAATGACAATTTGTAAACCTTGCGCCCAGGGCTCTGCAGACCATCCTTATTTCATGAAAGGCCCGCAGCCCCTTTTATTTATAAGGTTTTGGGGCTACGCTCTGTCTCTCCTGTCTTTTCATTGTTTCACTCTTGGACCCACGGTTGGGTGTTCCTGGCTGTAATCGTTTTCTAAAAAGTCTTAAAATCCTCAAGTGAAGAAGAAAAGCAGGTGAAATACCAGTGAGTTAACTTTTGGGGAATTTTCCCCCATCTCCTTTTGGCCCAGTTCCTAGATGTTGAGGACCTACTATGTGCAGGGCCCTTATGGATAATCCAGGGGACTCACATGTGCTCCTGGCCTCAGGGGGGTACCATCTAGAGGGGCTCCGGGCCGAGGCCAGGATGTGGCCCAGCAGACATTGAGCCCCATCTCTGTGCTGCTCTGTCACTATGGGGAGGGACCCCCACTGGAGGTCGAGAAGACCGTGGTCTTGGCGCTTCCAAGGATGGAAGCTTTCCTTTGCCGCTTTTGCTGAGCTCACTGTGATCTGGCTCCTGGTGACGCCTGGTCCCGGCTTCCCACACCACTGCTAACTCAGCCGTCCAGCAAGCTTCTGTCACTCAGGCTCCATCCTTCTCGTCCCGCTCATCACGGGGAAGATGACGCCACCACAAGGCAGCACCGGCTCATGGCGCCTGGGGTCTGCTCGCCCTGTAGCCCTTTGAGGAGCAGAGAAAGGGAAGGAGAGAGGAAACAAGGCAGAGGGCACGTGACCCCACAGAGGTCAGGAGACACGCCCACGGCCACACAGCTGCAGAGACTTTCCAAGGACACATTCCCCCCCACCGCCCCTTTTTGTGGGGCAACAGGAGGGTGACGGAAAGTCACCTCCAAGCACCTGCTCACATGACATCAACACAGAGGATGCACTGCTAGGTTTCACTGCTTTCCCAATTTGCATTTTAGCGAAAATAAGATGAAGTTGAGGAGACGGCTCTGGGAAGCAAAAAGAGCGATAGAAAATTGTGACTGCTTGTCTGTGCCTTTGACCCTGGATCTGGTGTCAAAGAGAGGAGGTGGTCCGAGCCTGCGTCCCTCGGCCTCACTTCAGTCATCTGATTTCAGCGGAAGGATGGAGGCAGGTCAGGGATGCTGAGGACGGAAAATGGCACGAGAGAGCAAAACCAGGACAGCATTAGGGACTGGCTCTGCTCCTTCCATGCCTGGGATCTCCTGGGAGAGCTGGGGGTGCCTTTCAGCGTCAGCCTCATTTGTCTTCCTGAACGATTTTCTGCCCGGCTGTCAGGTCAGCGGACGAATTAAAGGGGGTCAAGGCCCAGGCCAGGCTGGCTGCACCCTGGACAGTGTGCGCAAAGGAGAAGCGGACAGGGCCTGCGATGCAGGGTCTCTACCGTGTTCTGTTAGTGATCGGGCCACTTCCAGATGGCAACCCTCTGCCCCCTAAACACACTGCCTGCTTCACTCCTGCCTTTCACACTGTACATCTGACTTTCTTTTCCTGCTCTTTCTTCCCCACTAGAACGCAAGCCACCGCAAGCAAGGATTTTTGTCTGTTTTGTTCACTGCCTATTTCCCTAGAAAGATGCCTGGCAACAAATCCTTGTCCAACAACTGAATTAACACACGGGCCAGGTGTATCTTGGGTCCTGATGCGGGGAGAGGGGTGTGGCCACTATATAAAGATGAAAACCCAGATGTGTTTCCTTGCAAATCTAAGCGCCGCAAGACCCCAGGAGACAGCACTGCACCCCTACACTGAATCATAAAAGCTAACTCTTTAGGAGCCTTTTTTAAGAGACTATTTACTATTTGAATGAAGCTGTTTGCATGTAAAATTTGTCTCTGTGCCCCTGGTGTCTCCGGGCAGGGCCCTGGGGGCTCTGGACAGTTCCTGCCATTGCCAAGGGTGGTAACCCCTGACCCACATGATTGCGAGACACCCTCCTTTACCCCTTTGTGAAACGCCAACTCTTACAATTAGGACCAGCTTCATAATTAGTGGGGTCCATGCCAGAGTGAAAATGCCAGGTTCTGTTCACAAATTGTGAAGAATTTCAAGATGACAGCAGCAGAGAATTAAAGCCAGGGTCCTGGGGGCCTGTGCGGGACGTACCCCCGGGATGAAATCCACAGGACCCATGGCTGGTTCCACCTGACAGCCGCTCGCAGGCAGCGCCGGGCCGGGCTGCTTGCTGCTCCGTGCTCCCCGGTACTTTCTGCTCTGGACTGCGCCCGCCCTTGCCGATCCCGCCTGTGTTTCAGGAACAAGTCAGGTGGCCTTTGGCAGTGCTCACTAGCAGGTCCCCCTCCTCCCGGGGACGAGGATGGGTGGGCCTTCCTGGCCCCTCGTGAGCGGTGGGCCGTGGACTCACCCGGCTCTCACGTAGTGAGTGGAGAGGACATGGTCCCTTCTGGACAGGAGCATTTCTGACTGTTTCTAGACTCCACTCCGGCCGGTGCCCGGCAACGTTTGGGGTGGTGACTGTCCCCTTGTCCGGATGCGGCATGACCACATGGGTTGGATGTGGAAGCACAAACAAGAATCAAGGGCCATCCGATGGCTTGAGGACCGGCTGTTCATTGCTGGGTGGAACCTGCCTATCTGATGAAGCCCCAGGGTGCTCGGAAGAGTGGGGAGCAGTCTGGGGCTCTCCCGAAGCCCACCCCTGTTGTGTTTAGGCCACACGCCAATTATCCATTTGGCCATCTGTTCGGGAGTATTTATTGAGGGTCTGCTAAGTGCCGGGCTCGGAGCCAGGGCTGGGGATGTGGCCGTAAATAAGGACGCTTTGGAATCGGCCGTGAAGCGGTTCCTCTTCCGGCAGGACATGCACACCTGGAGCCCAGGGAATTGCCAAATGCGGTCACATTAAGTGCTGCGAAGTCCATGGCGCAGTGCAGGCGTGCGGCAGGGAGACCTGTCCTTGCCTGGGGGCCAGGGAGGGCTTCCTGGAGGAGGGGCCCCATTCACTAATTTATTCATTCCTTCGGTAAACACTGAGAACCTGTGCAGAGCCAGATCTGTGCAGGCTTGTGCGGCGGGGATTTAGCCGTGATCAAAACAGCACGCCTGTTCTCACGTATCTTGGGGTGCAGGGGAGAGAAGGAAGACCTTCCTACCCCCATATGCACATGGAAGCAGAAAACGTAAGGCCGGGAGGGGTGTTCCAAAGGAAAATAAAGCAGGGAAAACATTACATTAAAGGAACAGGAGTCCAGAGGGGACAGCAGGAAAGGTCCCGTGTTTTCCCCACCGCCCCTTCAAACCTGGGCGTGCTGGAGCTGGCTCACACCTGCTCACACCAACTCACAAGAGCCAACTGTCTGTGTCTCTTCCCAGCTCTGCGTTCAGTGACGTCACACTGGGACCTTGAACTTGGCAGGGGTGGAAGAATTTACACCTCAGCCGTCAGCAAACGCTGTAAATCAGGTCTGATTTGTTTGGTTCCAGGAGCCCGTTTACCACCCACCAATGTCTGGGACTGGCTCTTCCCAGCCCCTCGGGGAATTCTAGGGCAGAGGTCCCATGACTTTCTGGTCACTGTCAGAAGAAAAGCTTTCCCAGCCCTGTTGAGTCACAAAAGCATGGTCTCATGAGGATAATTAAAGCGTCCGGTCCCCTGTGAGATTTCACTAACCCTAACCCCTGCCTCTGCCTTCTCTCATTTCCTGGGTTCCTCCCCTCCCTCTGCCCACCCGTCTCTAGGCCCTTGGACCCTCCAGGGCTGGGGGAGGGGAAAGTGGCCGGAAGGGCATGGGGGCTCCCAGCTGGGCTTGTATTTGAAGCTGACTCTCTTGAGCTGCTTTCGTGGGTTTGGGGCCCTGGTGTAATGAAAACATCCCACGCAGACCCCCTGAGCATCTGTAGCTGATAGCAATACACAGGGTCTCTTCACTCCTGGCGGGCTCCCTCCCAAGGGCCACGTCCAGTCCACAGGACACTCTCTAACATCCTCACGCCCCTCGCGCCCACGCTGTCAGTGGGGACAGTCACTGCTGCCCAGGACACCCCAGCCAGCCTTCTGCCACAGACGCTTTGAAGCACAAGGGCAGAGTCTGGTGCACCCTCCCTGCGAGTCCAGGGACCTGACCAAGCCCCCAAGGGGTCTTCTCATTGTGTCCCCCCAGCTTCGGGCAGGGGGGCAGCTCTTCACGCAGACAGCTTTCTCCCAAGACAACTCCTCTCCCTGCCCACTGTAACTCCAGCCCTCTTCCACCCTGGAGGACGGTGTCCAGCTGAGGGTCCCCAGAGGGGTGCTGGCCACCTCCTTGCTGAGTAATATTCAAGCAGGAGTCATTAGCTTAAATCAGAACAAGGCACATTAAAAGACTCGATGATTCAAAGAAACCAGGGGCTACCTTCACAGGCAAGGAGGTTGTGATACGCTGCTGGCGTAATGGCTGCCCTTTCCTTACTACTGGCCTGTTTATTGAGTGGCTACTTTGAGCGAGGCGTGATGCTGGCTGCTTCCTTTACACACGTCAGCCCTGGCACCGGGACACCTCCTGTGAAAATTAGTACTTACTTTTTTTTTTTTTTGCGGTACGCGGGCCTCTCACTGTTGTGGCCTCTCCCGTTGCGGAGCACAGGCTCCGGACGCGCAGGCTCAGCGGCCATGGCTCACGGGCCCAGCCGCTCCGCGGCACGTGGGATCTTCCCGGACCGGGGCACGAACCCGTGTCCCCTGCATCGGCAGGCGGACTCTCAACCACTGCGCCACCAGGGAAGCCCAGTACTTACTTGTCAGAGAAGTCAAACGGCTTGCCCAAGCTCACCCAGCTGCTAAGGGAGAGTAAGATTCGAACCCTGATCTTCCTGACTCCCCTGTTAGTGTTCCCTCACCATGTCACCAAGGTCAAGGAAAGTGATGGACCTCTCTGTCGTCCCACTTAAGCTGAGACCCTCCACTTCATTGTACATTTCTCTCAGGCCCCTCTGGACACAAGGAAGCACCATCTTCACAGAGTGTTCTTTCGACCTGTATTTTATCCCCACTTTTTCTTTTTTCAACTATATATACATTTCAGTTTTTAGAATAGGGAGTGTTTTGGGTTTTGTTTTTTGGGTTTTTTTTAGCTCTATCAGAAGAGATTAAACAGACCGAATGGAAAATGAAGTATATTTTAAAATAAACCAGCAACTTAGTTCACATTCTCCCCCGGAACCTGCATCCATTTAGAGCAGCCTCATTATTTTTAATGCGTCCACTTCCTCGGCCTGCTCACCCCCTCTGTTTTCCCATGTTAATCGTCTGAGAAATCCCAGTGGTGAGATTTATCCAATGCCGGCCAGTGGCTGGGCGAGGCCCCAGGAGCCAGCTCTTGCCCAGGGAGGCTCCAGAGACGTGAAGTGAGAACCCATGACCCCTGCACGCCGTCCCGTTCCCCTGTGTCCCCGGGTGGCATTGACATTGAAAGCCAGGAGCGTGTGAACCGAATCCCAGAGGCTGCTCAGAGCATTTTAAAACCCAAGCTGCCGTCATGTGAGAGCTTGTTTCCCCCAAAAGCCTGGATGTCAGAAGAAGCAAGGGAATGGGATCGAGCACAGGTGTGCCATCCTGGCCCTTTGACATTTCATGTCACTTTGAGGCAGAACTCCGGAGAAAAACAAGGTTTTCTGAGACTGGACCACAGACGGCCTCAGGGTGGGCAAGACACCAGCTTCCCTTTGCGACCTATTGAGATTGGGGTCATCCCCTGCTTTAGCCTCTTTATTTTAAAAAGCCCTAGAGGGTAGGACTTGGTCTCGCCCCTTGGCTGCCGTATCCCCAGTACCCATATCGGTTTGGAACGCAGTAGATACTCAATAAACACTTATTGAATGAGTGAATGCAGGAATGGCCCTAGAGATCGTCAACTCCGGTTTCTTCTTTATCCACATTTGGATGTGTCCACACTTAGCAGGTGGGGTGGGCAGAATAGCAGCCTCCTGAATGTCCACGCCCTGATCCCCGGAACGTGTGAATATCTTTCATCACGTGTAAAGGCAGAATTCAGGTGGCCGCTGGAAGGAGATTGCGGTAGAGACGGACCGACCGCTCAGATCCGACTTTCAGACCTCGTGTGCAGAAAGTATCCGATGCGCAACGGGGATATTGAGAGCACAGTCATGCGTGCAGCAGGCCCTGTACCCAACCCGCTATGATCAGCTGGTACCGGATGTGGAACCAGTCCGGCGCAGGCAAAACGTTTCGGGGGCACAGTTGTCTATACAAGTGTCAAGGAACCGAAGGTAAAGCAAGGCTCCAAGACGCCCCCCGGGGTCTGAGGCCTCAGCACCGCTCGACCAAATGATCCCGGGAGCCCTGACCTTGGGTGCCCCCCAAATGCAGCCAAGGGTGAGAGGAGACTCTGGAATCAGTCCCCACAAACGTCCAGGTACTGCACTATGACAGTGCAGTTCCCACCTCACCTGCGCCGCGCCCAGGTTATTGAGTAAAGCACTTATAATATCATTAAAAAAAAAAAAAAAGGTCCCAGAGCCCTTGTAACAAATCACCATAAAACAGCACACATTTAATATCTTACAGTTCCGGAAGTCAGGAGTCTGAAATGGGTCTTGCTGGGCTAAAAGCAAGGCATCGGCGCAAATCTCTAGGAAGAAGCCCTCTGATCAGCTGATCTTGGGGTGGGGAGATTACTCTGCATGATGCGATTGGGGCCAGTGGAATCCCAGGGTCCTTAAAGAAGGAGGCAGGGGAGTCAGAGCCAGAGGGGATGTGACAGTGGGTCAGGGTGGCAGTGACTGACTTTGAGGATGGAAGCA
The DNA here is from genome assembly GCF_005190385.1 of Monodon monoceros. NCBI lineage: Eukaryota > Metazoa > Chordata > Mammalia > Artiodactyla > Monodontidae > Monodon > Monodon monoceros. Next base: position 104,023,137 of record NW_021703784.1, read on the forward strand.
GGGGCCATGAGACAAGGATGCTGGCAGCCTCCGGAAGCTGGCGAAGACCAGGAAACAAATTCTTCCCTAGAGATTTGTGTCGATGCCTTGCTCTTAGCCCAGCAAGACCGGTTTCAGACTCCTGACTTCCAGCACTGTAAGATAGTAGATGTGTTTTGTTTTATGGTGATCTGTTACAACAGCTCCGGGAAACTCTCGCTGCATTAGGAATTAAGGGGAAAGGTGTTCTGAGGCTTCAGTGCTGAGTGCATGCACCAGGACAGACAACCCCCGTCCTCAGGAGCTGACCAGTCTGGGCGTGCCTGCATTAAACCAAGCTGAGTCCATTTCTGGATAGCATGTCTTTTCTGATGCTAACATACATGATGAATGCCCACAAGAAAGGTGCAGTGCAGACTTCCCCAAATTTAGGTGACCACGGAACGCTTTGAATGAGGACAAGGTCACATTGTTTTCCTCCAGGGTAAGGTCGGACCAGCACTGAGATGTCCCGGTCTCTGCCAAAGTCAGGGCTTGGGGAGGTTGGCTTTTGTTCTTTCTGGTTATGGAGTCACAGCCTCATGCCCAGACCGCAAGACGACCCAAATGGGAAGATCTGTTTATTTTAAGAAATGCCAAATATTTAAACCATGGCTAGATGGCTTAAAATAATAAAGGTTCTGTTAATGAATTCATGTAGAGCTTTCTTTCCCAGAATCTTTATAGGAGTGTGTGTCTCTGCCCCAGGCCATCTGTGAGCTGAGAGTCAAAGAAAGAAGATGGCTGCTGAGAGGGAGATGAGGGAGATGAGGAAGAAACCAGGGTTGCAGTTAGTTTGTGCTTTAAATTTGGGGTTGTTCACCAGATAGAGACTGAACAAGAGAACACAGGTGGGTCAGTATAACCCCTCTGTACTATTCAGGTCTGTTTGGATTGTAAGTGAAAGAAAACAAGCTTCAGGCATAGCTGGATCCAGGGGCTCAATGTCTCCAAACTTTATCTTTCTCCATCTCTTGGCTCTGCTGTTCTTTGGATTGGGTCCACCCAGAGGAAGATTCTCTTGGTAACCAAATGATAAGCACACCTCCTGGCCTCCCCGCTGTGCAACTCCAGGGAACCGAGAACATTCGTCCTCTGTGCCCTCCAGCTGGAGTCCCAAGGTTAGCTCTGATTGTACTGACTTGGGTCAGGTTTGTGATCATTCCTAAATGAGTCACTATGACCTGGGGGATGCTAAGCTGTAACTGGCCAGAAGCAGGCCCTGTGGCCACTCCTGGAGCCCTGGCGGGGGTGGGGGTGGGGGTGGTCCACTGCCCTGAACCATGTAGGCTGAGAGGGAACGGTAGTGGTTCCTCAAGGAAAACCAGAGTGTCAAAGGCAGGGAAGAGAAGCTGGCAGAGGACGCTCATGCGGGGGGCTGGGTCCTCCCCATAGAGAATAACTTCTCTTCAAGGGGTCCCTCGGACAATGGCCGAAAGAACTATAACAACCCAGATTTCTCATGTCTGACAGACTTGGCACTGTGCCACGGGCCCCACGAGCACAGTCTGCTTTAATTCTTACAACCGCTGTGGGATGTCGGGGTTCACAGCCCTCCACCCAGGTCACAGAGGAGGAAACTGAGGTTCAGAGACATCCGTTCTGACCCCGGACCTCAAGTTCTTAGCCACTGCCGTGACCAGTGTCTTGTCTGAGCTGCATGTGCTCAGACTGGTCTCTGTGCACAGACACCCAGGCTCGGCTGACAGCTGGGCCAGGACTGGGTGCATTCTGTGGCCAGAGCTGTCTCCACTGGAGGGGAGGACCTGGCCCGCACATTGGTCTCTTGAGTCACATACGGAGGCAGAGAGCGCCGGGGGGGCCACCAGTGACCCACGCAGGTATTCTGTGGGCAGCAGGGAGGGGACAGACAGCTGCAAGGACTCGGTGATGAAATGCTGGGCTCCCCTGACAGTGGAAGAGCATCTGAGGGTCTAAGTTAGAGGGAAAACAACAGGAAAAGAACAAAGTCCTGTCCATGGCTGTTCAGGACACCAGACAGACACGAGTGCAGTTTCCGAGCCCAGGTTTGGCCTCAGATCCAAGCTCCACGCCCAGCTCTTCTCCTCAGCAGCTGGCTGGCCTTGAACAAGTCACTTCATCTCTCTGTGTCTCATCCGAACGAGGTCGTGGGACAGAATACCCAGCCCGTAAGGTGACTGTAAGGGGGAAACAGTAGTCAGTCTTTTTGACATGTAGGACATACTTGGTATCTGCTATGACAGTGGTGGTGACGGTGGTGACAATAAGGGCAGTGACAATGAAGGGGACGCTGATGGTGGTGATGATGGTGGTGGTGATGGTGATTATTATCATCCCTGCTACTGTTACTCAAGAGGCTGGGCTCACTTTCTCAAACCAAGAAACCGTGCTGTAACTGAGCAAACAATGGATCAGCACTGAGCTCCCATCTCCTCCAGGGTGCTGAGCCTTGCTGCACTGCAGAACATGCTCCTCCCTGGCTCTCAGCCCTCCAGTGGCTGTCCGCTGTGCATGGCCTGCAGGACCTTACCGGGTCTGGCCCTGCCCACACTGCTGACCTCATGCCCCAGGACCCTCCCCCTCCCCCACCCCACCCAGCCACACTGGCCACCTTGCCACTCCTCAGATACACCCAACGTGTTTCCACCTCAGGACCTTTGCAGCTGCTCTTCCCTCTGCCTGGAACGTTTTTCCTCCAGTTATCCACAAGATTCATACCCTCCCCTCATTCAGGTCTTTATTCAAAAGTCTCAGATGCTCAGAGAGGTGTCCCCCTACGCCTCTAAGTGTGACAGCAACATCCCTAATTCCATCCCATCAGACCCCTTCTATGTGCTTTTCCTGATTTACTTTTCTCCGCAGCACTCAGCGCTCCCAGACAAACCATGTAGTGAGTGGTTTGTTGTCCATCTCCCCTACTCACTTGTAGGCCACAGGAGGTGGGGACTCTGTTTCCTCGGCCCATGGAACAGTGCCTCACACACAGTAGGCCCGCTGTTTGTGGCTGAATCAGAAAAATTCGCCATTTCTGTAACGTGGAAATAGCGATCAAGGCAGATCTGGGCAGGATGCTCTGTTGTGGTCCTACCTGGAGGGGAAGGACGATGCCCAGGGACGCTTTGGATGCAGGTCACTAGTGTGAAGGTGTGCAACAGTACTCACCTTTAGCTGGAAGTAGTTAAATTCCCACCATTTCTGCACATTTTTAAAGCGCCGTTTAACGCACGCCATGAACATCCTAGTCTCTGTCTAATGTCATTCTGGCATTTGTGTTATTTTAAGGCATCTGGCTTTTGAACTTCTGTGGTTTTCTTTTGTATTTAAAACAATTAAGTTAAATATACCCATGGGTTTTTTTAAGGGTAGAAAGTATTTCTGTTTTCTTAACAAGTAGATCATTTCATTAAAAGTTAAGGTACTGCCAAACCAAAGAGAGACTTTTCCAGGTTTACCAAAGAGAGACTGATACGTTTTCAGACCTGTTGGGTGTAAAAATGAAGAGTCTTTAAAGACAGGTCTGTCTCGTTGAAGCCCTAATAACTTGTGATTTCTGCCAGGCCGGGCCTGGGGTTTACAAACGTCTGTCGGGTCCGCTCTCCCCGCACTCCAGCCGTTATCGCTCTCTTTTCTCATTTCCAAAATGCTGAGCTAAGGTTAAGGGCAGGTGTGTGAGTGTGGCATGTGTGTGGAGAGGCTCGTGTCCCAGGGCAGCTGGAACCCAGGAGCACCCTCCCACTTCTGTGCCGGTGGGCAGGGTGAGAAAACGGAGCACCTGAGGACGGGATACCCCTTCCTCCTTCAAGTTCACAGGGTAGACTTTCCTCCCCCTGCCCGAGGCTGGGCTGCGGTGGGGAGATCGGCCTCCACTTGGCAGAGGGTGAGGGGGAAAAACCGCCTGCTCTCAGGGGGAGGGGGTGGGGAGACTTGCACACTCACAGCCCTCAGCGGCCTTCCGAGCTCACAGCCCCGCACCCTTCGTCAGGGCTTCTGAGAGCCAAGAGCCCCCTGGAGCTGCTGCGGTGTCGGGTGGGGGACTTCTATCATCGCTTCCATCAAACAGCCCCACCCACGTCCGTGATTGTGACTCGTGTCTCGGCCAATAAGGGTCAAAGCCGTGAAGGTCAAAGGTAGTGCACAGGCCCCTGAAAGCATCCTGGGGCTCCTGCTGGAACCTTCTGTTGGCTTCCTGTGACCACAGAACTAATGACCACAAACTGATGGCTTAAGACAACAGAAGTTTAGTCTCTCACAGTCTGGAGGCCAGAAATTCGAAATCAAGGTGTGGGCAGAGCTGCACGCCTTCCAAAGGCTCTGGGGAAGGGTCTTCCCTGCCTTTTGCAGCTTCCGGGGGCTCCAGGCATCCCTGGGCTTGTGGCCACATTCCTCCAGCCTCTGTCTCCATCTGTAGTCAAATGTCCCTCCTACAAGGACACATGTGATGGCATTTAGGACCCACCCAGATAATCCAAAATAGTTTCCCATTTCAAGAGCCTTCATGACACCTGCAAAGCGCCTTTTGCCATAGAAGGTGACATGGTCATAAGTCCCAGCGCTTAGGACGTACAACCTAGACATCTGTAGGGGCCGTCATCCAGCTGACCAAGGCCACGACACCAGCTGGTGGGAGCCCCGCTGGGGAGAGGAGGGAGGAGAAGAGAAGAGAAAGGGCCCCTTTTGAGGGGAGCCACTGAGAACCAGAGGTGGGTGTCTGGGAGACCAAGACACTGGACGAGGGAGGGTGGGGTCTCGTGTTTAAGGTGGGGGAACAAAGAAAGCCCAGGGGTGAAGAGGTGGGCAGGGGACTCTCCGAAGACCCCAGCCACACCCTGGGTCACAAGGGCCACCATCACAGGTATTGATGGAGGAGCTTCACCTGCCTAGTACTGGCTAGGCTGCCCCAGCCGCTCGCAGGAACAGCAGTGCCCTGAGCACTACTCAGCATGCTGCAGACTCACGCCCCCGCTGCCCTGAAGGATCCTTAGGGGCCCAGAAGCTTTTTTTCTGCCTGTGGAGGCAACTTCGATGCCAGGGCAATCTGAGCAGCACCCTGACTACAAACTCCCACCCCGACCCACCCCCTCACCCACTGCCCACTCGTTCGCTTTCGTTCACCCGACGGTATTTCTTGAGGCTCCGCCACATGACGGGTGCTCTCTGGGGCTCCGGAAGCTCAGAGAAGAGCAGGACAGATGTGAGCCCTGCCCACTGGAGCCTGCAGTCTAGTGAGGGAGGTGGCGGGAAAGGACCAGACGGCTAGACAGCTCCGACTGTGGTCTGCGTGGTGAAGGATGTAAACATGGGGCTGACAGGGGGACCCAGGAGTTACCCCAGACCAGGCGTTAGGAAGAGATAGATGGGGAGAGAGGCCAGCCAGAGCAACATGGGCTGTTGAATGGCTTGGCTGGTTTGAGGGCCAGGAAAGGGGCCCCCGTGACAGGAGAGCAATTATGAGGAAGGGTAGAGACGGCGATGAGGCGGGCGTGGACATTGTGAGAAGCTGGGGACCTATGTCTAAGGCAGTGGGGAACCAAGGCAGCTTTGAAAGAAGCAGAGGGGCCCAATCTGGTCGTGTCTTGAGAAGCCACTCTGGGTAGGAAAAAGGGACGAGGTGGGGAGGGAGCAAGGAGCCGGGAGGACCAGTGGGGACAGGGGAGGTGGCAATGGCCCTGCCCAGGGTGAGGCCAGTGGACGTGGAGAGAGGTGGGTGGATTCGGGGTGAACCCGAAGAGTCTAATCCACAGAACCTCCCAGGTGGGTGCAGGGGAGGGAGGCATCTGTGGTGGTTTCCAAGTTTCCAGTCTCGTTTACTGAGACGAGGTCAGAAACTCTGCAGCTTCCCTTCATCTGGAAAAAGAAAGAATGGATCCAGGATCCTTGTGCCTGTGTTTTAATCCAGTCAGTTCATTTGGGAATGGAAGAGGGCTGCCTTTTGTTTTTTCAGATTAGAAACTGACGCAAGTTCACTGTTTAAAAAAAAAAAAAGGAAAGAAGGGAGGGAGGGAGGAAGGAGAGGAGAAGGAGAAATTAAAGAAAGGATGGAAGGATGAAGGATGGAGGGAGGGAGGGAGAGAGGGAAGGAGGGAGGGAAGAGAAATTGAAATGTTACCGAACAAATAAGTGACTGTCTGCCCGGGTGGCGACTACGGCACACAGCGTGCACGGCTCTCTTCCAGGCTTTTCTCTGTGTCTGTACAAACATAAGCAGGTCCCTTTAACGGCATCTTCCTGTATCTCCAACGCTTCAGCTCAGCATGTTTTCCTCTGGGCCTGCTGGGTGCTGAGCCAGGGGAAGGAAGGAGACTCAGTCGATGTGCATCCAGGTGTCAGGCTCTGTGCTCCAAATTGGGTTATCCCATTCCATCTTCCCTTCATCCCTGTCAGGGGACCAGCTTGCCCCCATTTTACTGACAAGAAAACTAAGACGGGGAGATTAAGTCATTTGCCCAAAGTCATAGAAGGTGCAGATGGTGTCACACCCAGCTTTTATCCGGGGTTCCAACAAATCCTCCAAGACCAAGAGTCTAGATCATCCAAACAGGCTTTCATTCAGTCATTCACTGATGTTTATTCCTCTCCTGCCTATGAGGACCTGGGAGGATGTGAAAATAAATCCTTCCTTAGTGCAGTTCAAACTCTACCATGAGTCTCTGACACCGTATCGCACCAAGATGATTATGTGCCTTCTAGAGTCTGAGATGTCCCTAAGGCAGGCAACAGCTTCTTCTCTCTGTAGCCTCCCACTTAGTGCAGTGCCTGAAGCATAGTAGGTGATAGTAATGCTTTGTTGGATGAATACGGGATGGATAGGTGGATGGGTGGATGTATGGGTGATGGATGTGGGTGGATGGATGAGTGACAGATGGACGGATGGGTAAATGTTTGGATAGTTGGTCGGGTGGATGATGGATGGATGGATGGATGGGTGGTTGAGTGTATGGGTGGGAGATGCCCTGTCTACAAGGAACTTACAGTTGTATAGAACGGGGGTTGGCAAACTCTTATCCGGGGGCCAAATCTTCTCCCAACCCCTCCTGATTTTGTAAATAAAGTTTTATTGGAACACAGCCACCCACATTCATTTACATATTGTCTCTGGCTGCTTCTGCACTACAATGGCAGAGTTGAGTCATTGCTACAGAGACCATATGCAGGACCACTTCATAGAACGTGACCTGTACAGTCTCACGAGGCCCTGCACTTAGAAGGGCTCCATGTCACCACCTTGATCATCTCTGTCACAATCTTGAAATCCCTAAAACTTTTTTAACAAAAGGCTCTGCGCTTTCATTTTGCGCTGAGGCCCACCAATTATGCAGCCAGTCCTGTCTGTATGACCCACGATGCCTAAAATATTTACTATCTGGTCCTTTACAGAAAAAGTTGGCCAATCCTGGTCTGGAAAATAAGACAGGCACCCAACTCACGACAGATTCAAGGTAGAAATTGTTGCGTGCCGTCTGGGAGGGCAGGCACGGTGTGTCGGGAGCTCAGAGGGCAGAGAAGTCCCTCCTAGCTGAGGGACCCAGAAAGCTCCACGGGCTTTTGGTGCCTGCGACATCAGAGTGTGGGTGGGAAGGCAAACGTGCACAGAGTACAAGGTCAGCTCGTGCGCGGCTGTACCAAGAGGGAAAGTCAGCCTTTCTTCTTCCCTGATCAATGCGGTGTCCAAAACCAACATAAATTATTCATCATACAAGAACAATAACACACTGATTTCTGCCCACCTCCCCTGGCGTTTATTTTGCCATCGTGGCCACAAGCTGGGCAGTCTTTGCCGCAGGAAAGGGGGGCTGCCCGGGCACTGGCAGATGGACAGATCTGGGCAAAGATTCTGCCTCAGAAGAGAAAAAAAACCTCGAGAAGATGGGCAGGGAGCAGAGACGTTCCAAACTACATGCAGAAAACTTAGAGTTTCCGCACAAGCAATTGTTTTCAATATTGGGGCTTTTGCATCTAATGGGATATAAATTTAAAGAAGTGAAACCAGAGCTAGAAAAGCCCAAGCAGTGGGCAGTGGCCCAGGCCCAGCAGGGAATAGGCTTCTTGGTCAATATTTGCTGAACTGACAAATGTATTGCTCTGAACGCATCCCAGACCAGGAAGGGGCAGGACAACAGGATCTAGTGGCCACACCTTCCTCTCTGCACCCAAGTGGCCTAACGCTGGGCCCTCGTGGCACCCAGTGCTCTTAGACACTTTGATGGCCAGGGCGGGGCGGGACCCCACTGGGTGAGCCTCCCCTCTCCCTGTGAGTTCCCGAGTGTGCTGTGCACAGAGGGACAGCGGCAGAGGGGAAACGGGGTCCCCCTTTCCAGCCAGCCAAGGGCTGTGCCCCCCACAGAGCTGCCTGGCAGCTGGACAGAAGCATGAGGCTTCGGTCCAGATCTACACGAGGCTTGTGTCCAGGTTGTAGATTGTATTGCCAGGTTAGGAGAACAGCCGAGGGCTAAGTGTGCGAAGGGCAGGCAAGGAGGCAAGTCCTCCTACCACTTGGGACGTTTTCACTTATCATGACTGCTGTGTGCATGTCCTGGGGCCACCGCCAGAATAAATAATCACAAACAGGGGCGCAAAACAACAGGAATGTATTGTCTCGGGGTTCTGGAGGCTGTAATCAAGGTGTTGACAGGGCTGTGCTCCCTCCAGAGTCTCCAGGGGAGCATCCTTCCTGCCTCTTCCAGCTTCTGGGGGCTCCAGGTATCCCAGAGCTCGTGGCTGTGTCTCTCCAGCCTCTGCCTCTGTCATCATGTTGCCTTGTCTTCTTCTCCTGTGTCTGTCCCCTGTGTGCCTCTTATAAGGACACCTGCATTGGATAATCTAGGATGACCTCATCTCGAGATCCTTAATTATATCCTCAAAGACCCTTATTCCAAATAAGGTTATATTCACAGGTCCCAGGAGTTAGGATGTAGACACATTTTTTGGCGGCCACCGTTCGGTCCTGCCCACTGGTAACTGAGGCGCGACTGGTGACTCTTCCTCTTGGGGATGAAGAAAGAAAGGGCTGAGGACCCTTCCCCCCAGTCCCCCTCACCCCACCAGCTCTAACATTCGACTACACCTAGTCTTTGACCTGTTTTCTCTCCCGAAGCCCGGGAGCCCCATCTCAGGCATGTTTGCCTCCCAGCGTCTAAGGCAGGGATTGGTGCTTTGCTGGCACTCAGTACACACCTACTCAATGAGTAGGTGAATGAGCAAACGAGCAATATGGAAGACTCCTTCCCCCTCCTCCATCACCCTGTATCCCACCATCCTACCTAATAAGCATCCCCTTCACGAGGATGGCTCTCAGAATTCCGCCCTCAGACTTCCGGCTACGTGCCGGGGCATAGCCTCCAGTGCGCCTGTGCTCCAGCGTCACTGGCCCTCCAGCACTGACGCACGCAGTGTGTGGGCTGCAGAAGGGGCTCACCAGTGCCCTGTTGGGTAAATCCGTTGAATGGCCGTGTTAAATAATGATGCCTGTGAAAGCACTTTGCTAACCTGGAGGCAGCACACCAAGGGGCGTGATCCACGGGAGGAGGAGAGATGGGGGAGATGCCTCTGGGATACGCAGGTGGAGCCGTGGGGGTGGTCTTTGGAAATAGGGGTCTGGAGCTGTGGAGAAGGGTAAAAGCTGAAAGAGCACTTGGATTTGGGGGTTAATTAACATGTGGGGTGATGCGGACAATGGCTGAGATATGATGACCCAGAAAGAATGCACAAACTTGGGGGGTAGAAGGGCCAACCCTGGGAACACCCCCATTTGGAAAACAGGCAGGAGATCAGGGGCCGTGCTAGTTTGACCCAGGAGGTCTGGCGGGAAGAGCATATCTTTTAGGGTCAAGCAAGCAGGGGTGTGTGTTGGCTGTGGGACCTCAGGAAAGTTACCTAGCCTCTCTGAGCCTCCTTTTCGACTCCTGAAAAGGTCGTTTGAAGACTTGAAATAATAGACCCAAAGCATGTAGTAGAACAGCCACCAGATAGCACAGCATCACTAGCTGGTGTTTGCTGAGGGCTTGCTGGGCCTGGGCTCTGTGTGGGCAGATGGCTGCATCACCATTGGACACTCACACCAACCCTGGGCTGCACACGGTTACTTCCATTTGCAAATGGGGAAACTGAGGTGGTCAAGAAGCTCGTCTAGGATCACAAGCTCGTCCTGTAGCAGGGTCTTGGGTTCCAACCCAAGGAGAAAGCAGGAAATTGTCCTCATGCTGTAAAAGAAGAGGCAACTGAGCGTGAGGATGGAAACGTGACAGCTGGGTGTGGCCAGATGTGAGAGGATTCAGAACCAGGTCCCACGAAGGCTGGCCGGTGCGGGGGGACAGAGCTGCCTCTGAAGGGCAGGACTAGGAAAGGCTTGTATGGGTTCACGTGGCCTCAGAAGGCAGAACATAGAGGAGTGCACAAAAATTATAAAGAAACAGTTGAGGGGCTTCCCTGGCGGCGCAGTGGCTGAGAGTCTGCCTGCCGATGCAGGCGACGCGGGTTCATGCCCCGGTCCGGGAAGATCCCACATGCCGCGGAGCGGCTGGGCCCGTGAGCCATGGCCGCTGAGCCTGCGCGTCCGGAGCCTGTGCTCCGCGACGGGAGAGGCCACAACAGTGAGAGGCCCGCGTACCGCAAAAACAAAAAAAAAAAGAAACAGTTGACTAGTGTTTAAAGGACCAGAGAGAGAAAGAGCTCTCTAAGCATCTCAGCTCGAGGGGCTCTGTCAGTGGAGACATCCCAGGAGCTTGCGGGTTCAAGCATTGAATAAAGTTCTGAAGTAGGTGGGGTCTCAATCCCCTTACAGCCCAGAGACCCCATGGAGCCGTATGCTTTGAGCGCCTGATCCCATGTATGGCATTTGGGAGGACAGGATGCTGACCCCTTAAATCACAAGCAACATTTGCATTCACATCACATTTCAAGTTCTCCGTAAAAACTGAATTTTTGTGAGTGCCTTGCTGCAGTGGCAAACGTGACAGGGCAAGAAAATTAACGCTTTAAAAGAACCTCGACCCTCCTAACAAAACAAGGGGTTGTTCCTCACGACAGAATGTATTCTTTTTATTCTTTTAACATCTGGGTTTAGGTCATTGATTTTTTCAGGAGGGCATTTACAAATATAACCCTGAGATCTGAAATGTAGCTATTAGTCTCGGGGAAACATGCATCTAAGCGATTCAAAGCACACGCATTTAAGTGATTGCTAACATGGCTGAGATTCGAGCAGATGTTGGAACTATGTGGAAATGGCCACAGTTACTGTCATAAAAAAGGTGTGACCTCAGGAGACACTACGACAGCAACATAATAGCAGTGGTCCTGTGTGCAAGCACCATCGAGGCAGGGGTCTTTGTCTGGTTTGGTACCTGCTATATCCTCAGTGTCTAGAGCAGAGCCTGGCATTCAGGAGTTCTCAACACAGATTTGCTGAAAGAGCGGTTTCCCTGTTCCTTCTTTTCCTATTAGTGGAGAACGTGAAAGGAATTTTTTTTTTATTCTGCAACGTTTCATTTTCAAGAAAAAGGGACATGGAGCTCCCCCTGAGGTTCCTGCTTGTTTTCCTGCATAGGTGTTTCATTTCTATTTTTAAAAACTTGCCAACAAACCAGAAGTGATGCATACACCTGGTTACCTAGATCTTGGCTTCTAAATATCCTTCCCCGATAAAAGGAACCAAGGCTTCTCAGAGAGATGGCTGATTCCAGGGCTGGGGCCAGGAAAGTACACAATGAGACCAGGGCAAGGATGTGCTCGGAGGTGAGGAGAGCATTTAAAAGACACAGGGCAGGACTCATGAAGCTGAACATGGTGGAGAGGGAGGGATCAGACGTAGCAGTCCCCGCCCTGCCTTAAACAACTAGAAAGCGAAATAAAATCTATGAAGCATATAACTAAATCACTTTGCTGTACACCTGAAACTAACACGACATTGTAAATCAACTATATTCCAATATAAAATAAACATTTTTTTTCTTAATCTATGAAGCGGTGGCTTTCAAATTTTGGACGACAGGCGTCTCAGGACTATGATTCCTCGTAAAAGGGAAGCAAACAAAGTGAACCCATAATAATTGCCCCATCTCCCTTCCTAGAGGCAGTGTTCAGGCTGCAGGGCAGGGAGAGGAGCCCAAACAGCCCAGCAGTCTCACTGAGTCGAGGATACAAAGATCGGAGGTGAAGGGGGCGAAGGCAGTTAAAATTTGTGAAGCAGAGAACGGAGAGGAGAATGCAGCATTGAGAGAGAGAGACACAGAGAGTGCCCTTGAGTCTTTGGCAAGGACTGATCTTCCCAGGCATGAGAAGAAACCACCTGAGGCCGGGGAAAGAACCAGAAAGCAGTAAATCAGACACTTCTGAGGACTCACAGATGTCTGGGAATGGCTTGTGTTCCCACCAGCTGAAGTGGGCGAATCCCATAATACATGGGGCATCACACGGCAGGGCATTAGCTGGATTCAAGTCTGCTCTGGACCTGTACTGTCCAAGCATAGGAACAAACCTTGAAAGAATTCAACTGATTCTAAGCAACCTCACTTAGTGTTAGCACAGAGTCTAACTCTAATTAAAGGAATAAACAGCAAAATCCAGCACCCGACAGCATAAAATCACAATGCCTGGCGTCCAGTTTAAAAAGTACTAGACAAGTGAAGAAGGAGCAGAATATAACCCATAACCAGGAGAAAAGTCAATTAACAAAAAAGACCCAGAATCGATACAAATGACGGAATTAGAGCATAAGAATGTGAAAACAGCGATTAAAAGAATGCTTCATATATTTAAAAAAGTAGAAGGAGTCATTAGCAAATGAGGAAAACAATGAAAGATATGAAAAAGATCCCAATAGAACTTCTAGATCCGAAGCGTACAGAGAATGGGGTGGACAGCAGATAAGGAGCTGCAGAAGCAACGAGCAGTGAGGCTGAAGGTGCAGCAACAGAGACACTTCACAATACAGCCCAGAGGACGGGGAAAAAATACACAGAGCAGCAGTGGCTCGTGGGGCAACATCAAAGTCCAGGAAATGGGGCGGGGTGTGCATACAGAAAAAGTAGTTGAAGGAATAATGACCAAGAATTTTCCATCATGAATGAAACCCACAAGCCCACATATCTAAAATGTCTAGCAAACCCCACGCAGAAAAAAAGTAAAGAAAACACATGAAGGCACATCCTAGTCAAAACTGCTGAAAACAGGTAACAAAGAGAAAATCTTAAAAGAAGCCAGAGAAAAAGGACATGTCATCTAAAAAGGAACAAAGTTAAGAATTAACAGAATTCTCCTCAAAACATAAGGCTAGTCAGGAGACAGTGCAGCAGCATCTTTAAAGTACTGAAAGAGACAAATTGGCAACCTACAATGTACACTCTATTTCAAATTAAAAATGAAATAAAGACTTTTTCAGAAAAACAAAAGCTGAGAGAATCATTACCAGAAGAACAATAAATGATAAAGGAAGTTCTTTAGGCAAAAGAAAGGTGATAATGAATGAAGATTGGATCTACACACAGGGGTGAAAAGCACCATAATTAACAAATAATAACAAATATGTGGATTAGCGTAAATTTTTTTCTTATTTTTTATCTCCTTGAAAGATAATTGACTGTTATAGCAAAAAAAAAAAAAATGTATTGCTGGGTTTACAATACACATAGGAGTAAAATGTATGATGACATTAGCACAAAGGATGAGAGAGATAAATGGGAGCATGTTGTTGTGGGGTCTTTAAACTGTACGTGGAGTGGTGAAATATTATTCGAAGGTAGACTATTATAGTCGAAAATGTCTATTGTAAACCTAAGGGCAACCACTTAAAAAGTAAAGTAAAACAAAATTATATAACTAGTAATCCAATAGTGGAGATAAATGGAATTATAAAAAATGCTCAATTAATTCAGAAGAAAGCATATATATATATATATATATATATATATATATATGCTTGCTATATATATAATGATGGTAGATTTATACCACAATTTATTGATAATTACATTAAATATAAAAGGTCTACACTTTCCATTTAAGAGGCAGAGATTATCAATTTGGATCAAAAAATAAGACTTAATTGTATGTTGTTAGCAAAAGGAATCAGCTTGAAAGGACTCTCACTGGCCAAGTCCAGAACAGTTGGACCATCAAAATAAATACTACAGTAACAGATTGTAATTCATTAAATAAACAGAAAGGTATGAGTCCATAGGGAGAGAGAGAGAGAGAGAAAAGGAAGCTCTTCCTTACCATTGAATCCTAAATTATAAATATAGAAGTAGCGAAAGCTACTGCTGACAGTGAATGCTTGATAAAGAACACAACATTTACATAGTCAGAAGGTTCTCTCTCAACACATTTCTTCCTGATTACAAAGGAAAAAATAGTGACTGGCCTGTATTCTTAAAAACTGTTAAGATCCAGAATGACAAAGAAAGGCTGGAGAACTCTTCCAGATCAAAAGAGACTAAAGAGATGTGACAGTGAAATGCAAGCGCTTGGTCTTTGATTGAATTCTGGATCAGGAGTGGGGCTGTGGGATGCTATTAAAGACATGTTTGGAACAGTGACAACATTTGAATATACGCTGTGGATTAGATAGCATTGTATCCATGTAAAACGTCCTGATTTTTATCATTGTACTGTGGTTATGTAAGAGAACGTCTTTATTCTTAGGAAATACATGTGGAAGTATTTAGTTACCAGCTTACTTTCAAATGGTTCAGGAAAGAAATACTCTGTAGATACAGATGGAAATAGAAATGGAAGTAGGTAAAGAGAGAATGAGAAAGCAAACGGGGCAGACAGAAATGACCAGTGAATCTTTGTAGAAGGCGTTCAGGTAATTCCCGTACCATCCTTGAAACCTCTGTACGTGTTCGAAATTATTCAATATTAAATTTCTTTCCAAAATAAAAAAGATTTTTAAAAATTCAGTACTTTGGAACTGACTGTTCCTTTTTTGTAAGTAATGGTTCATCCCAAATGTGTTCTGAAAGCAGACTTTCTGGAACTGGCTGGATGTTAAGAAGCTGTGTTCATGTAGAAAGAAAACAAATCTGAAGAATAAGGCTATTTGAGAGCAGAAGGTTCTATCGTCCTCCACTTGGCCCTAAAATTTCATAACTGAGACACGGAAGGCACCAGCAAAAGCATCAACAAACATTCCAGGCCAGGCCACCAGGGCCAAGGTTCAGTCGCTAATGAATTAATGGAGCTTCTAATTCATCCGGATGTGGAGCTGAGCATGATTTGCACAACAGATTGTTTTCAATATCTTATGAATGAGATGTTTTAGGGAAGAGCTTTGCTTTCCAGAGCTCTCTCCCCTCCCACTCCCATCCCTGGGAAAAAGCGCTTCTGGATAAGTACCCCCGCATCTGAGGATCAAACAGCAAACTGACTAGCTTCAGATGGAAAGGAGGAGGACTGTGTGTGTGATACAGAATCTGGACAGATAGGGATACAAGGTGGTGAGGGTTTTGTTCGTTTGGAACTGGCCTTGGGAGAAAAAGCATTCCTCTTCCCTTCCCCCCAGTCCAGTCTTTTCTTGCTCTGGAATATGTGACATCAACTTAGATGACTGTTCAGAAACTGGGTGCAAGACAGGGGAAGGGAGTTCAGTCCCCAGATCACTGAGATCCGATCTTTGAGTCGGTCTGGGCATCGCACAAGCCAACATGGGCCTCCCAGGGAAGAGCAGAAAACTCTGAATGCACAAGAAAGCTCTGATGGATAACCATGAAAAAGAACTGTTTCTGCAGAAGATGCCCAGTGCCCACCTGTGTTGCAGTGGCAACTTTCTGCTCTTTAAATGCCGTAAAAGCACACATGGTCCCCTGTGGAGCAGTTTCTTTTTATTTATCCAAGCTTTGGGATGCAAAGTGTAAGGGTGACACACACAGTAGCTGGTTGTCACCTGACATCCACCCAAGACTCCATCTCCAGGAGCCCTTGAACAATGTGCGAGGCTCGGGAGCCTCTAGTCCAGAGAGCTTAGCAAAACTTACCTGGGCAAAGAGCACAAAAAAAAAAAAAAAATGGCTACGAATATTGCAAAAGCAGCTCTAGCATTTGGGAGATACAAACACGACCTGGCTTATTGTGATTTCCAGCTTTTCCAGGAATATGGCAATTTAAGGCAAATGAGACCACCCGGGATCCTGTGAGAACTGGATGATTCCAGATCCCAGGGTAAGAAAGGACCAAAATGAGCCTGGAACATCTGATTGTACCAGGCAGCAAAGAAATGTTCGAAGTTGAATGAGTGAGTCAGAAAGAGCATCAAAAAGAATAACGACATCATGGGCTTCCCTGGTGACGCAGTGGTTGAGAGTCCGCCTGCCGATGCAGGGGACACGGGTTCGTGCCCCGGTCCGGGAAGATCCCACATGCCGCGGAGCGGCTGGGCCCGTGAGCCATGGCCGCTGAGCCTGCGCGTCCGGAACCTGTGCTCCGCAACGGGAGAGGCCACAACAGTGAGAGGCCCGCGTACCGCAAAAAATAATAATAATAAAATAACGACATCATGTGGTGTCCTGGATGGAATCCTGGAACAGAAAAAGGATAGTAAGTAAAAACTAAGGAAATCTCAATGAAGTCTGGCTTTATTTAATAACTATGTATCACTATTGGTTCTTTAAGTGTAACAAATACACCATACTAATATAAGCTGTTAGTAATGGGGGGCGGGGTATATGGGAACTCTCTGTACTATTGCCTCAATTTTTCTGTAAATCTGAAGCTATTTTAAAACAAACCAAAAATGTATGGAAAAATAAGAATAATGGCCACGATAGATTGAAAGACATTAAAGGTATATGACTCTGAAAGCTTACATGTGTGAGGCCAAGACTTGATACAGTAAGAAGAAGACAGAAACATAGGCTGAAACTAATTCTTTCTCTGCAGTTGGGAGCGGAGGAAAATAAAAGACCAAAGAAGGGCTTTCTATGAAGAATAACTTCGTTTACTTTTGGGTCTCTGAAGACCTTCTTCTCAACTGCAAACAAGGAGAAAAGATAACATTTTCGGTACCATTGTTTGAATGTTTGAACGACCTTTTCTTGTAATACCGCATTTCCGTGCCACTCTTTAAAATAATTAAAATAATTCTGATGATTGCGTATAAAACATCATCATAAACAAAAGACCCAGAAAAAAAAAAGAAAACTCAGAAATGAAGAACTCAGCATCTAGTAGGGCAGTACCTAAGTATGAAGATGCAGGATGAGCCTTTTTACCTGAGATACAGTCAATTGAAAGGAAGGGAGAATGGAAATTCCCCTGGAGTCATCAGGATTTTACAAGCACCACATTTACAGGCAGTTTCTGGCTGGTTTGACACTTTTTGAAACAAATTGTATCTTTGTGGAATGAATGTTTTAAATAATAACCAAAGCCAGTTTCCCCGCTAGGCTCCAGCTCCCAGTATTATGCTGAAGCCTCCCTTGCAAAAGTTACATGGAATCTAGGTAATCCAAATTAAAAATAAAATAACTTTTCCAAATATTTTGGTGAAAATAGAAACTTTCCATTTTATGAGATATTACTTTTGTCTTCCCTCTGTACTCAAAGTAAAACAAAATATTAAGGCTTAATTCCATTTTATTTCAACTGTTTAACTTTGCCCCTGAACTTTTAGATAAACATTTACCCAATGGATGAACTGGTGGATTTGAATTTTTGAAACATAGTAAACGTTTTCCTATTTAATAATCTATCTAGTTTCTATAAACTGTATCAATTTATTAGATGTTTTTGCTTCTTTGAAGGTTGAATAAAGTTTAAGGTTCACCCAGAACATTTTTTTAAAGATGAGTTTATATTCTTCCCCATCTTGCTTCAAAAATGGTTATGGAGGCCATCTCTGCTTGTGTTTAATCAAGTTTTTGAGGTTAGGCAATGAGTGAGGAGGAACTTATTGATTAGATGTAAGATTGAACGTCAGGAACTCCAAAACTTGAAATAAACTTTATCCTTGGTTTTCATTCCCTCCCTTCCTCCCCCCCCCCCCCCCCCCCCCCCCTCCTCTCCACTCTCTCCCCTTGCCCAGAGTGGCACACAGGTGGCAGTCACCTTGCCAGCCACTAGGTGCTGTGTAGCACACCCTGGAGGCAGCCAAACTGGCAGTAGTCTCTGTTTATCAGGAAATGGCATATCTGGGGGCCTCACCACCGCACCAGAAAGTGGATAGACAGGATTTGAGGTGCTGTGTTTGCCAGCGGAAACAGGTTCTTCTTGAATGTCAAGGGCTATGCCTAGTTTCTTCGGGTTGGTGTGTCCTGTGAACACATGGGCATACGGTTCCCGGATGAGCAGGATATATTTTCTTCCTGAACCATGACTGCTTTTTACAGGAGTTGCCGCCGGCGACAGCCCCTGCTTGATTCTGGTGGCTTATGTTAGGAGTTGGCTGCAGCCCCTGGAAGGTGAAAATCCAACATCCAAAAAGGTGTCAAAATCCAGCTCAGCAGAGTAAGCTACGGCTTGGCAGGGAGGTCAGCTCCTGCTGCCTGAAACTTCCCAATCTCCCAGCCAAGACAGCAGCATCCTGGGGGCCTCAGTGCCCACCACTCCGGCTTTGCAGTTCCAAGCCCTGACCTTGGCCAAGTTCCTTTGCCTCTCTAAGCCTCAGCTTCCACATCTGTCAAATGGGAACACTAGTCCCTGCCTAGAGATGTTCCCAAAGCAACAGGTGTAAACTGCAGTCAGTGCCGCCACGTAGTTGCTTGAATAAATGGCAGTTTGTTCACTCATTCAGCAGGTGGTGCCTCGAGTACTTCCTATGTTACAGGCACTGTTACGGGCACCAAGGATGGATTCTATAAATCTTAGTCTTATCTTAAATCTAGCTCACTAGACAAATGCTAAAATGTAGTGGTAGTTAGCCAGGAAGTGACCAAGAGTGGTGATTCACCACTTCACATGCATACAGGCCATTTGGAAAGCCTCTTTTGAGGAAGAGCTTGTACAGGTTTGTTTTTGTTGTTGTTTTGGTTTGGGTTTGGTTTTGGTTTTTAATTCGGTTGTTTGTCTTTTTTGATTCCTTCATAAGACTTGTTTATGTATTTTGGATACAAGTCCTTTGAGGTATATATGTGTTGCAAATACCTTCTCGTGCTTTATGACTCGCCTTTTGACTCAATGGTTTTTTGGTTTTTGTGTGTTTTTTTTTGTGGTACGTGGGCCTCTCACTGTTGTGACCTCTCCCGCTGTGGAGCACAGGCTCCGGACGCGCAGGCTTAGCGGCCGTGGCCCACGGGCCCAGCCGCTCCGCGGCATGTGGGATCTTCCCAGACCGGGGCACGAACCCGTGTCCCCCGCATCGGCAGGTGGACTCCCAACCACTGCGCCACCAGGCAAGCCCTCAATGGTATTTTTTGATCAACAGAAGCTCTTCATTTTAAGAGCTCTTCATTTTAAGTCCAATGGATTAATCTTCTCCTTTATGGTTACTGTCCTCTGTGTCCTGTTTAAGAAATGTTTCTCCATCTCAAGGTCGTGAAGATAGTCTCCTGTAGTATCCCTAGAAGCTCTGTTGTACTATTCCTGTGTCTGAAATTGGCTTGTGTATGGTGTGAGGTAGGAGGTCAGGGTTCATCTTTCTCCCTAGGGCCGTCCGCGCCATTCATTGATTTCACACCATTCGTTGGAAAGATGCTCCCTTCCCCCCGCTGGCAATTTTGCAGTAAGTCAAACAGCAGTGTATGTGTAGGTCTGTCTCTGGACTCCGTTTGTTCCATTTATCTATTTCTCTATCCTTGCACAGCACAACTCTGTTAAATATTGTAGCTTGAAAAGGCTTCACGTCAGATAGGATAAGTCCTCTACCCTGAACTAAAATTTTCTCTACCCCTGTTGGCCTTTTGCATTTCCGTATAAATGTCAGTATCAGCTTGTCAGTCTGTCAGTCTTCTCTCTCTCTGTCTCCCTCTCTCTCTCTCACACACACACACACACCCCTTCTGGCATTTTGACTGGGATCACATTGAATCTATAGATCACCTTGGGAAGAATTGACAACATATAATACTATATTGAGTCTTCCAATAAACATAAACACAGAATGGATTTCCTGGTTTCCTTTGTTGAAGTCATGCATATTTTTTTGTTTGTTCTCAGCTACTTCACATTTTTAATGCTATTTTTTAATATAAATTTATTTATTTTTGGCTGCGTTGGGCCTTCGTTGCTGCGTGCAGGCTCTCTCTAGTTGCAGCGAGCGGGGGCTACTCTTTGTTGCAGTGTGCGGGCCTCTCATTGTGGTGGCTTCTCTTGTTGCAGAGCACGGGCTCTAAGCACACGGGCTTCAGTAGTTGTGGCACTTGGGCTCAGTAGTTGTGGCTCGCGGGCTGTAGAGCGCAGGCTCGGTAGTTGTGGTGCACGGGCTTAGCTGCTCCACAGCATGTGGGATCTTCCCAGACCAGGGCTCGAACCTGTGTCCCCTGCATTGGCCGGCGGATTCTTAACCACTGCGCCACCAGAAGCCCCCAGATGCTATTTTAAAAGGTATAAGTTTTTCAGATTTTGTGGGCTCCTAGAATACAGAAGAATAATTAACTTTTAAATGTTAATCTTATGTTCAGTGACCTTGCCTAATTCATTTATTAATTCTAATGGTTTATCTGTAGGTACTCCTGGGTTTCTCCATTCAGAATTATGTTGTCTGTGGATAATGTCAGTTTTGTTTCTTCCTTTCCAGTCCATAGCTTCGTATTTATTTTTCTTGCCTTATTGCATTCCTAGGACCTCCAGGGCAACATTGAATAGAAGTGGAGATGGCAGACGTGTTTCAATTCGAACCTTTCCAACCTTGGGTCGAAGCTTTCAGTATTTCACTATTTAGTTGCTATTTGTTGCAGATTTAGACATTTATCCTTAGTTTGCTAGGAGTGTTTATCATAAACAGGTGTTAAATTTTACCAAATGCTTTTTCAGCACCTAGGGAGATGATCACTTGTCTTTTTCTTTACTTTGTTAATTCTTAAATATTACACCAACCTTACATTTCTGAAATAAATTCAATTTAGTCATAACATATTACCCTTGTTAATGGAATCTCTTTGTTTAGGGTTTTTGCATGTATGTTTAAGAGAGATATTGTGCCTTGTAATGTCCTTTCTTGGTTAAAGTGAATTGAGAAGTAGTCCCTCTTCATTCCTGGAAGAGTTTGTGAGACCTCGGCATAATTTTTTCCCGAAATATTTAGAAAATTTCACCAGTGGAGCCATATGGACCTAGAATTCTCTTTGTGAAAAGGATTTAAATCAAATTTGTTTTATAGATATAGGACTATTGGGGGTATCTCTTCATAGGAAAACTTTAAGAAGTTGGGTTTTTCTGGAATACTGTCCATTTTGTGTAACTTTTCCAATGTATTTGTGTAAAGTTATTCACGATGCCCTCGTGGGAGTTGTAGTGATATCTGCCTTCTTGTTTCTGTTAGTGATCATGGACTTCCTTCTCTTTATCCCTGCCAAGAGGGGCCCTGCTCAGAACCCACTTCTGCATGTACCTTGCTCTGTATCTCCTCCTTTTCACCCCTCCCCATGGGGTGAAATCACTGCCCACCCTGAGCCCACACCTGTTTCTGATACCACGCTTGGACACTCAGGCTCCAAAGATCCTACCCACGTGGCCCCCAGCCCACTTCCAGAGCCTGCGTGGGCCCCTTCCCTAGACTGCCCTCTCCAAGGCAGAGCGTGGGCTTGCCGTGCAGGCCCCTTGGATGGCTGAGGGCAGCTGTCTGTGGAGTTGTGGTCAGAGCGTGGATGTGCAGGATCCTCATGGTATGACATGGTACCGGGGTGACAAGACTGGGGGGAAGGCATCATCTCCCCATCACCCCATCTTCCAGCACAGATGTCTGAGGACTTTGCCACTTCTAGATGTGGGCCTTACCTTCTCTGTTGTGCAAAGGTATATTTCTCAAAGTAGGAGGAGGGAAAATATTTTATTGAATAGTTTGTCAGCTTGATTTATAACCTAAATATTAGATATATGGCATACAGTCTTCTCTTGTTAGGGGCAGGCCTGAGTCTTGATAGAGGTTTATCGATATCAGCAGTCTTTTCAAAGAACTAACTTTTAGTTTCGCTCATTTCTCCGTGATGCATATGTTTTCTAAACCAGTGACGTCTACTCTCATCTTTATTATTTGCTTCCTTCTGCTTTGAGTTTGGTGTGCTGGCTTTTCCTAGCTTCTTGATATGCACACTTAGATCATTGATATCAGCCTTCCTTCTTTGTGATTACACGTGCTTTTAGGGCTGTACAGTCTTCAAGCACAGGTTTAGCTACATATGATAACATGGTATGGGATGTCATATCTTCATTGTATCCAGCTCAAACTGTCTTCACATTGTCCAAGAGATTTCTTCTTTGGTCTATAGATTATTCAGAAGAGTATCACTTAATTTCCAAACATTTGGGGATTGTCATTTTGTTACTGGTTTCTGTTCATTTCCCCTGTCATCAGAAAATGACAGTTCAGCCCTTCAAAATATGTTAAGATTGGCTTTATGGCCCCACGTGGGCCACTGCGGCAAATGGTTTGCATGTGCTTGAAAAGAATCTGTATTCTGTAGTTTTAGTTGATATTTTTGTCTACAATCCTACCATTCTCTGAAAGTTAAATGTTCACAGTTAAACATACAATTATGATTGAGGATTTATTTTTTATTTTAATTCTGTCAGGTTTTGTTTTATGTACTTTGAGGTAAACATATCTTAGAATTGTTATGTCTTTCTGCTGAATTGATCTAAGACGTCGCTTTTTATCTCTAGGAAAATTTCTTACCTTGAAATCTACCTTATTTGATATTAGTATAGCTACACCAACTTTCCTTCTGATTGTGTTTGCATGGTATATATTTCTTCCACCCTTCAACATCTAATCATTCTGGTTCTTTATATTAAAGTGCATCTTCTGTAAATAGCATAGAGTTGAAGTTTTAAAAAAATCTAGTCTGATAACTTTGCCGCTTAATTGGAGGATTTAGCCCATCTATACTTAATGTAATTGTTGACATATATCTGGGCTTACACCCACCATCTACTCTTTGTTTCACATTTGTCCCATTTGGGTTTTGGGGGGTACATTTTTACCTCCTTCTTTTTGATTAATCAAATCGTTTTTAAATTCCAATTTCTATTCTATTGTCTGGTTATACATCCTTTTATTCTTCCGCTGGTGGTTACAATGTATTTATCAAATACATCCTAGCTTTTTGAGTCTGTCTTATAATAGTGCTTTTACCGTTCACTTTTGGACTATGTAGAACCTTAAATGCCTTTCACTTCATTCACCCCCTTACCTTTTGTCTTATTTTTGTCGGGTGTTAATTCTATCTATATTTCAATCCCCGCAAGACACTATTATTGCCATTTTAAACAATCAGTATTCATCAGATTTTCCCGTTCCCGTGATATTCATTCCTTTCTACCTGCATTAGGGATTATTTCCCTTCTGTCTGAAAAACTCCCTGTAGTAGTTCTTTCCAAGCAGACCAGTCAGCAATGAGTTCTTTTAGTTTTCGTTCATCAGAAGACATCTTTATTCCACCTTCATTGTTTTTTTTTTAAACTTATTTCACAAATCGTTATTTAGTTCAGCTTTTAAGACCCCCAGAGCAACATTAAATCCAGTCTGTATTCATAGAAAGAAAATACCCATAGTCACATTTTAAGAATATTTTTTTCTTTGAGTTTCCATGGCATCGTGAGCAAGTTTAACTTTTCCATTTAAATCTTTCATATATTTACAGTCCACCTTCATTCTTGAAAAATACTTAGAATATAGAATCCTACGTTGGCTGTTGTTTTCTTTCAGCGATTTAAATATGCCATTCTATTGTCTTTGGCTTCCATTGTTTCTGTGCAAGTGTTAGCCATTAGCCTTATTATTGATCTTTTGAAAACCGTGTCTTTTTCTCTCTGTCTGCTTTTAAGATCTTTTTTCCTTGTCCTTTGTTCTCACCAGTGGCACTGTTATGTGCAGGCATACCTCAGAGGTGTTACAGGTTTGATTCCAAACCACTGCAATAAAGTAAATATCACAATAAAATGAGTCACATGAATTTTTTGGTTTCCCAGTGCATATAAAAATTGTGTTTATGCTATACTGTAGTCTTTTAGTGTGAAAGAGTATTATGTCTAAAAAATAAACCCAATGTACCTAATTTTAAAATACTTTACTGCTAAAAAATGCTAATCATGGGCTTCCCTGGTGGCGCCGTGGTTGAGAGTCCGCCTGCCGATGCAGGGGACGCGGGTTCGTGCCCCGGTCCGGGAGGATCCCACATGCCGTGGAGCGGCTGGGCGCGTCCGGAGCCTGTCCTCCGCAACGGGAGAGGCCACAACAGTGAGAGGCCCGCGTACCGCAAAAAAAAAAAACAAAAAAAAACAATGCTAATCATTCTCTGAGCCTTCAGCAAGTCGTAACGTTTTTGCAGTAGTACCATCAAAGTCACTGATCACAGATCACCATACCAAATGTAAGAATAATGAAAAAGCTTGAAATGTTGTTACCGAAATGTGACACAGAGACACAAAGTGAGCAGAGGCTGTTGGGAAATGGGGCTGCGAGACTTGCCCAATGCAGCATTGCCCCAGACCTTCAATTTGTAAAACATGCAATGTATGCAAAGCGTGATAAAGCGAAGCACCGTAAAACAAGGTACACTTGTAGCTACATGTGGTTTTCTTTGTGTCTCCTCTTGACGTTGATAGAGATTCCCACATCCATAATTAAATGTGGCCTGGTGTCTGTCAGCAGTTGTGGGAAATTCTTGGTCGAACTCTTCTCGAGTATTGCTTCTGACTCCTTTGTTTATTCGTATTGCTTGGTTTTTAATGATCTGAGCCTGCCTCCTGGCATTTGTGGTAGTGTTTCATTGAATCTTGGACATTGATGTTTGCTTCGAGAGAGAGGATTCTAGGTTCTTTGGTGGGCAGAATACAGACAGGTCAGCTTGTTTCTATCAGGGTTGGATGTGATTTGAGGCTGGACTTCAAGATTTGGGGAAGGAAGGTCTCCTTCGGGAACATAGCCTTTCAGGGTTCTCATCTGAAAGCTGGACCGTTTAGCAGGACCCACCCCTTTCTTGGCGGGCCCTGAACTCCAGCTGTTGCTTCTGCAGAATCAAGAGACTTTGCCCAAATCTCTGGTGCCTTTGTGTCCTTTCCTGTCACTTTCCGCCTTCCTTCTCAGCTGCTCAGCCTTGTACATGAGCAGTTTGGGAATAAAGTGAACAGAATGTTCAGCCCGTTTCTCCATGGTTCCCTCCTCTCTGGGGTCTTAGCCTTTGAGTCCTGTCTGCCTCAGTTGTCCTCCAATTTCTTCCAATACCTAGGGGTGTTTTTGGGGGGATTTTGTTTTTATCCAGCTTCTACAGCTGTCCTTGGCAGAAAGATTACTCTGACACTCTTGTGACCAGGAGCAGAGCTCCTGTTATGCATCTTACCAGCTGCTACCTCCTGCAGACCCTTTTATGCCTTAGAGGGGTGTACACACAGAGCGTGGCCTTGAGAGTTGGAACTTCTCAGACAACAGCGGAAAGGCATGCTCTTGGGCTCAGGTGGTCAGGGGAGGGTCCTCTACCTCTGTTGTTTCCAAATGCATGATCCTGAGTAAGCCACTGGATCTGCTGAGGCCTTAGTTTCCTCATCTGCAAAATGGGTCTAATGACACCCGTGCCGTGTATTTCATAGACTTTGTGTGAGGATGAGTCTTAGGGAATGCAGCCAAGGGTACTTTAGGAAGAGAGATGTGACTTTTTTTTTTAATTAAGAAGATGCTGTGAGCCCTGAATACAGGGGCAGAATCAGGACCAGAGCCTTTTGCTGTGTGGAGGTACCACACCCCTGAGAGATATTTACAAACACCTGCAAAGGATGGGTATGTGCTCCAGGAAGCCTTCCCCAGGGGACCCATCTTCCAGAAGACCCTAAAGACACTTGCCCAGTAAGCTGAATCTTGTAAGCAAAGGCAGAGCCCTGGGAACAAATGTGCACTGGCGCTGCAGGTTCTGAAGGGATCAGGCTGGAGCGAGGTGGGCAGAGGGTCCAGAGCCGCCCTCCCTCTGGAGCTTTGTTCAGCATTCCCTCCACGGGGTTTCCGTGGACTCCATGCCTGTCTCCATAAAGGGTTACTGGTCCCACAGCACCACGGTCACCAGCGTGCGTGTCTGTCCCCCTGAGACTAGGTGGGTCCCAAATTTAGCTGCCCTCTGAGCCCCTGGGAGCAGCTGAAAATCTCAGTTTGTGAAGCCCGACACAAATGTTAGTCCAGACACTGAACTTCCCTGGGGTAGAAACTGCCATAGGCCCAAGCATGCCTGGTACTGTATGTTTGTTCGGGGTGGGGAGCTGGGAGGGGAAGGTGGAGAGCAGGTGGGGAGGTGACAGGAGCATTCAGCCCCTCGAATCCCAGCAAGTTCCACCCTGGTCTGCTGACCCGTGACCTGGCAGCATGAGCAGGCATTTTAGCTGAGCGATTCCCACCTTTCTTTTTTTTTTAAATAAATGTATTTATTTTATTTATTTATTTTTGGCTGCACTGGGTCTTTGCTGCTGCACGCGGACTTTCTTTAGTTGAAGCGAGCGGAGGCTACTCTTGGTTGTGGTGCGTGGTCTTCTCATTGCAGTGGCTTCTCTTGTGGAGCGTGGGCTCTAGGCACTCAGGCTTCAGTAGTTGTGGCACGCGGGCTCCGTAGTTGTGGCTTGCGGGCTGTAGAGCACAGGCTCGGTAGTTGTGGTGCATGGGCTTAGTTGCTCCGCGGCATGTGGGATCTTCCCGGACCAGGGCTCGAACCCGTGTCCCCTGCATTGGCAGGCGGATTCTTAACCACTGCGCCGCCAGGGAAGCCCTCCGTCTTTCTTAACGATAAGATTAAATTTATGCTAATGCAAGTCTTACCACACCACCTGGCATTAGTACCCCTTCCTGGGAAGCCAAGCCGTCCCCAAGTGTCTCGCCCACTGTTTTTTTGGTGTCTCATTACATGTGATGATGAAAATTGGACCTTCCGTACCCCACCCACTCTGGGCTTCACAACCCCCTTGGTTCTGGAGAAACATGACCTGGTCATAGCAAGTCTTTCTTTCCCCCCCTTCTTTTGATAACTTTTTTTTTTAGAGACAGAGGTTCTTTTTTTTAATTAATTTTTATTGGAGTACAGTTGCTTTCCAATGTAGTGTTAGTTTCTACTGTACAGCAAACTGAATCAGCTCTATGTACACATATATCCCCTCTTTTCTGGATTTCCTTCCCATGTAGGTCACCACAGAGCACTGAGTAGAGTTCCCTGTGCTATACAGTAAGTTCTCATTAGTTATCTATTTTATTCATGGTATCAATAGTGTATATATGTCAATCCCAATCTCCCAATTCATCCCATTCCCCCTTTCCCGCCAATATCTATACATCTGTTCTGTACGTCTGTGTCTCTACTTCTGCTTTGCAAATAAATTCATCTGTATCATTTTTGTAGATTCCACATATAAGCAATATTATATGATATTTGGGTAAAGTTTTGACGAGTCAAAGTCAAACCATCACCAATAACTATATTCAACATGACACGGGCAGGGGGAGGTCCTGACTCTGACCTCGGGGCTTCCCCATCCCTCTTCTCTGAGATACAGGTCTTTACGTTTCCAGGGCATCTTGCTCTCTCTTTATTTCCCTCATTCTCCTGTTTAGTTCTTTTTTCTTCCCCTCTTTTCTTCGTTCCTCTTTCTTCTGTACTAGAAGTCTTCACGCTTTGGAAGCGGATTGGCACGTACAGGCGGGGGGCACTTTCCCAGCGCACAGAGGCTGTTCCCACAATGGGTATGTGGCAGCTTTATGGCTTGTTGAGGGAAGGAGGCTTATGAAGTGCCAGGCAGAGCCCTTCCTGCTCCCAAGATCATGCTGGGGTGGCTGGACCCCCAGCCTGCAGGGTAGATCGGGGCCAGGGTTGGGGTCTCACAGCCTGTGACCGAGGGGCAGAAGCATGGCCACCTCTCAGGCACCATCCGTCCATCTGTCTGTCCATCTGTCGAGAAGAGCACCACGTGTCTCCTTCACCCCCGACCCCCAGGGCTGGTTCTCTGACCTCAGCCCCGCAGACAAGAAGGAGCACTTCTCCAAGGCCAGACGAATATCTGAGAAACAGGTTTCTCAGTCCCCCATGCGCCCTTTGTTGTGGGCTTCACAATTTTTTCTCCTTTGTTCTTGGCTCTGCTTCTGCTCTGGAGAGATTTTTCAGATGGAAGCCTGGGACTGAAGTGAGCTTTAAAATTGCCCTCAGGGATCAGACAGATGCTGGCCCCTCCCTGGTTGTGCTGGCCTCCAAAGTCAGGTCAGCAGGCGGTGAAGGGCTGGGTCAGTCCGGGCCAGACCAACAGGAAGTAAAGGCGTTCCCTGCCCCCCTTCTCCCAAACCTCTTCCTTCTCCCCTTTCCCTTTGCCTGGGAAGTTTTTTCCCTCTCTCCACGTCCCCCATCCCCAGATGTCCGTGGACTTGATGCTTGTTGCCCTGTTCACCTATTAAAAGTACGTGGGAGAAAAAAGTCATTTACACCTTAGTATGAATTAGATCAGTAGTTTGCCTGTTCTCATGAGATTTGCTGTCTCAGTCAATGAAGAGCTTAGGGCCACAATAGAGACATTTGGGGCAGTTCCAGGAGAACAGGAGTTAAGGATGGACGGGGATGCGACCCAGGAGGGCCTCTGCAGAGCCCTGCACTCACACACTGGGCTGCCAACACTGAGTCCTCACTTAGCTTGCCTGTGTCCATGTTCCAGAACGAAGGATTTTTTTTTTTTTTTTTTTTTTTTTTTGCGGTACGCAGGCCTCTCACTGTTGTGGCCTCTCCCGTTGCGTAGCACAGGCTCCGGACGCGCAGGCTCAGCGGCCATGGCTCACGGGCCCAGCCGCTCCGCGGCACGTGGGATCCTCCCGGACCGGGGTACGAACCCGTGTCCCCCGCATTGGCAGGCGGACTCTCAACCACTGTGCCACCAGGGAAGCCCCAGAACAAAGGATTTTGAAAATACACGGTTGAGAGTGATTCGTGACATTACCGGGGACAGGGAGTAGAGAAAACTGTGGCTGCTTGTCCGAGCAAGGAGAACATACAGGGAGCTTTGTTGCACGGCTGACTCTTAAGTTTTAGATGTTGTTCTCGTGATGGGGTAATTCTGCAGGTGGCCCAAGCCTGGAAGCAGGGCTGGCTTTTCGGAGCAGGTTCCCTCAGAGCTGCCCCCGGGGCAGTCAGCTGCCCTCAGAGGCAGTGAAGCCTCCATCACAGGGCTTGAGATCTCCTGGGTTCAGCCGTCATTAGAGGAGGCCTTGCACCTTGTCGAGGGGTGGTGCCAGATCAGAGGCTCCGGGGTCCTCGGCTAAAATGCACGTCCTGGGTCCCCACACTCTGCCAAACCCTGGCACAACCCTTCCATCTGCTGAGCCTAAGAGCTCGGACCGCATCCCTCTACTCCTGTGCCCCTCCCCCACCCAGAGGGGCCGAGGCCCTGCAGCCCGACCACCCCACCTCTGCTCTGACCAGGTCCGCCACCAGCCTCGGCAGCCTGCACGTTCGTGCCCCTCACTCAACGCTCATCCCAGCTCAGGGCCCCGCCTGGCTACAGCCTCCACCTGGAATGTTCCTCCCTGGACTGCCTCCCTAATTTGTCCAAGGTCACCCGGCAGGCACGCAGGTCCCTGGAGGGAAGAAGCCTATGCCATGCTGATAGATAACTCAACACTTCTAAGGGTCCTCTGGGACGATCCCTTCCACGAGCATTTGTGAGCACATACTGTGCGTCAGGGCCAAAGCACATGACACCTTCCTCTCGTTGGGGATTCGGTGTGGGTGGATGTGCAGAGGCAGCCTGACTTCGGCCTTCACCTGGTAATGGCACAGCAGAGGTGTCTGCTGTCCCGTGGAATTTTAATTACTTCCAGGTGCGGGGATGCAGCCAGCCCGTCATCATCGTGACGTTCCACTCCGCCGTGGATGCTGGATGAAGGGGCCCCCGAGGCACAGCCTCACTATGGTCCAGAGGGAGAAGGCGCCAACACCCCCAGACCAGCTCAGCCCGGCTTGGTCCCTTCTCCTGCCCCCCTCAACTCCCCCCTGCAGGGGAGCCCTTGCTCTTGAAAAGGAAGCACCAGTGCACATCCTTAGAAATCCTTTTATTTGCATAGACACAGAGTCTGGTTGTCAAAGTCTTCCCAAGGTCTCTCTCTCCTGAGTGGCTATGAATGCCCCATTCACGGAGAGGCCACCGTGGCCGCCCATGAAAAATCACCCAGCCCACTCTCTGGGGGCGTCCCCCTCCCCTCTACGCTGCACTGGCAACCTTGTAACTTCACAGGGACAGGGCGGCAGCGCTACTGGGGAAACTGATGGATGAATCGGCAGTCCCTCGCACTTCGCCACTGCCCTCCCCTCCAGACCCTACCATCTCCCCTACCAGAGCCCTGGCGCCCTCGCCCGCAGGCCTTTCCCCTGCCTGGAGCGGCTGTCCTCTCCTCTTCACCCTCCTGGCTCCCGGTCACCCTTGAGGGCTTGGCTGAAAGCCACTCGCTCTGGAGAACCTTCCAGGACCTACCGTGATCTTTCTTTCTCAGGCCTCTCCCTGGGTTTTCTGACCTTCCCCGGCAATGTAAGCGCCGGGCGGGCAGGTCTGTCTTTCCGTTTGTGTCTGGGGCTCACAGCTCTGTGGCTGTACACAGTAGGACCTTAGTAAACTCGCTGATTGCCCAGGGGAAGGGGAGGCACCCAGCTGCCTGGAGAGCCCAGCCCTGCGCTTCCCTCCTGCAGCTCAGAGGTCTGATGAGGGCTGGTCACTGGGCTCCTGTGGCGGCTGGACCAGTGGCCCCAGGACTCTCGGCCCCAGCGGCCCCAGCAGCCTGACCCCAGCAGCCTCTCCCCCTGGGGAGAACCCGTCGGTGAAGATCCCACACCTCCTTTGGCCAAGAGGCAGCTCAGGGGTTGGTTGAGTCAGATTAAAATTGTCCCCTCGT
Organism: Monodon monoceros; assembly: GCF_005190385.1. Classification (NCBI taxonomy): domain Eukaryota; kingdom Metazoa; phylum Chordata; class Mammalia; order Artiodactyla; family Monodontidae; genus Monodon; species Monodon monoceros. Next base: position 104,054,113 of record NW_021703784.1, read on the forward strand.
AACAGTGCTTGCTCTGCGTGGCGCTGGAGTCCGCGGACACTGGCGAAGCACACATTTTTCACTCATTCGTGCTTTCGATAAATATGGGGATGGCCAAAAAGTCCATTCGGGTTTTTCCAAAACATATGGAAAGATGCGAATGAACTTTTTGGCCAGCCTAATATTTTTTTGCCACCTGGCTGTGTGCTTTGCTAGGTGCTGAGAATACAGCCGAGAGAGACAGACAAGGGCCCTGCTTTCCTGGCACAGAGAGAAAGTAAACAGTTGGGTAACAAGTGCTGCTTGGAAGCAAAGCCGGTGGGGGTGGGGTGGGGGGGACAGGGAAGGCCTTCTGGAAAGGCGATACCTGAGCAGGAACCCCAGGGAGAAAGTTAACTCCTGTGAAGCCATTAACAAGTGTCTGGCCATGGAGAGGGGATCCCGGCCCTCATTCAAGGAAAAACAGTCCCCTGCTGGGGTCCCCAAAGTCAACAGGCCGTGATGGGAGAAGGAAGGGTCCCTGCCACCTGGCCCCTCCGTTGCCAGCTGTTCCCAAATGTCACTGGCGCCGCAGAGGCCCGTCTAGATCCATGCCGGGGCTGCAGCCGACAGCGATGTGCCCGTGTGCTTTCTCAGGCTGGAGGGCCAGGCTGGTTCGGTCCCCCCTGGATAGCAGAGCACCTCCTCAACATACTTTGCCTTACGAAACGATTGACGTGCTTCTGCTCACACAGGCCGGGATCCACCTCAGGGCACCATGTTTCTCCCTTGTTTTCCTTTTGGAAGGAACTGGGGGCACCGACATCCTCCCTGACAAAGGACAGGATGCGCTTTCTCTTCCGAAATGGGCTGGAAGGAGCCGGGAGTGAGTTCTACAGGGAGGTGAGGGGTCTGGGGCTGAGGTCAGAGGTCAGCCTCTTGCCAAATGGGGCGGAAAGCAGGAAGGAACGGGGGATGGTTACAAAGATCTCAAGGCGCTTGCCCTGAGAATCGAGTTGTAGAATAAAACATGAATTGACTGAAAATTTCTCCTCCAAGGGATTCTCTTGCCACGTAGGGGTGGATGGAAGGGGCAGGAAAAAAAAAAAAGACATTTGGTTTTCCAGAAAGCCTGATTTCAGATGTAATAATTCTCACACAAGAAGCAGGGAAGGTGGCTCTCAGGCACTGCTTTTGGAAGGGATGGTGTTTGGTGCAGGGGCGCGGGCACCACACAGGGGGCGGTCCTGGGCCCTCCAGCATAGGCAGGATCACAGATTGTGGAGGATCTGGGCCGTGGTCGGGGTGGGCTTCTGGGGGGATTCCAGGACCACAAATTGTACAAGCGTGAGGGAGGAGGTCACATACTTTGGGCCCATTTTTAACCCTTTAGGGATCAGGTGGTCTGTGTGTGTGTGTGTGTGTGTGTGTGTGTGTGTACTTACTAACTCTACAGGACACGCACTTTGGGGTTTTGTCTCCATAAGCAAAGGGATGGAAGGGGCTGAGTTAATTCCTTGTGGGTTATTAACGCATTCTCAAAGTCAGACGCCGTCCTGGCTTGCAGAGGCTCCTCTCTCTCTCACCCTCTCCCCTCCTCCCCACATTTTACCTCTTAAGAGAAAATGCTTTGGGGCCCAAACTCACTGAATCATCGGCTCAATTCTGTACCTTTGTCCTCGGCTCGGTGGCTTACTTCTGGTGTCATTTTCAGGCACGGAAATCTGGAGTCAGTGAATGAATCATGACAAAATAGCTTGGAGCTGACATTCTAGCCAAGGGAGGGGGTGGGGCAGACAAGAAAGGAGACAATGAAGGGAATTATGCAGTGGATGGGGGGGGTGAAATCTGCACGGAAAAACAGAGATGGATGGACAAGGTGTGGGGGGAGGTAACAAAAGAGTGAGTGGATGAGCGAATGAATGAATGAATGTGTGAGTAAATGAATAAGTAAATGAATGAATGAATGAGTGAATGATTGAGTGGGTAAATCATGGCTGAGTGAATGAATGAATGAATGTGTGAGTGAATGAATGAATGAGTGGGTAAATCATGGGTGAATGAATGAATGAGTGAATGAATGAGTGGGTAAATCATGGGTGAATGAATGAATGATGGGTGAGTAAATGAATGAATGAATTGTGAGTGAATGAATGAATGAGTGGGTAAATCATGGGTGAATGAATG
>NW_021703784.1:104056267-104115375 GCF_005190385.1 Monodon monoceros
GAATGATGGGTGAGTAAATGAATGAATGAATGTGTGAGTGAATGAATAAGTGAATGAGTGGGTAAATCATGGGTGAGTGAATGAATGACCCCCCCACCAGTCCAGGCAGTACTATCAGAAGAGCAGGGGGCTAAGAGTCCTCCAAGCAGGCAGCTGGGTAAGGTGTCCCGCCCCATGCACTGGGCTGGCATCTCAGGTAGCATCCACTCCCGTGCTCCGTGGTGGGCAGACAGCCCACGTTTGCTGAACCTAACACTTAGCACAGGGACCCTTGGAGGATGCCCTCAGGTGGACCAGGTGGCCACCCTCTGGGTCTCCAAATAGAGACCTCTCTCACCTCCTCCACTCAAAAGCCTCTGTGACCAGCTGTGTAATCATATAAGCTTTGTAATTAAAGACTAAACTTTGTCAAAATATTTTAGGAACATGTCTCCAATTGGCCCTAAGCAAAGGTGGTTTTCTCTAAATTGGTGCTGTACAAATAAAAATCCAATAAACTGACCATTTTCCCTCAAACAGTAAAAAGGGTACCATGTAACCCTGCAGGTTATATGGTATGTCAGAGTTTTTGATAATAGTTTCCCTTTTCCTGGTGATAAAACTAATTTGTGTTCACTGCAGAAATCTTAGAAGACACAGAGAAGTGTAAAGCAGAAAAGAAAAGCCATCCAATGTAGTTTTCCTACATAATAAGAACAAGCTTTGTAGCTAACCTGTTCAGTACCTCGCCCCTGACCACAGGCAGATCTGATCCTTGAAATAGGGCTTGTCTGAATTAAGATGTGCTGTGTACGTATAAAATACACATTAGATTTCAAATTGTTATAGGGTAAAAGAATGTCAACTAGCTCATCGATAATTTTTTTATTGATCCCGTGTTGAAAAGATAACAATTTATAGAATAAGCTACATAAAATACTTTATCAATTTCCCTTGATGATTTTTATTCTTGTAATGTGGCTACTTCAGCATCGCAAATTACCAGTGGCTCACATCACGTTCCTGTTGGAGAGTGCTGTTGTGTAGGGCCCAAGAACCCACTCCTTTAGTACACCAGAAAGCTCTGCTGGAGGATGAGGTCCGAGGCCCCAAACCTGGAGGAGGTTCGTAGTTCTGACTCCCAGCACCGGGGCAGGGAGAGCCAGTGCCTTGTTGGTGAGGCTTCTGGTTCATTAGCTCATTCACGCCTCCCAAAAACGTTGGGTCATTGCTTTGGGCTGGGTGTCCAGCCAGGCAGGCCCCAGAACACAGGATGCAGTGAGCTTGTACCCGAGAGAAGCTTGCAGCCCGGCAGCTTGGCTGCAGGACGGAGACCCAGGACCTAGCAGAGGCCTGATGCAAAACAGAAGCTCTGCACTGAATCATACACACATGAAGGTACAACCACATGAACAGCAAGGTTTCCAGGGAAAGGCCATTCGTGGCCTCACCAAAACCTAGAAGGTCTTTGATTCCAGCCCTGGGGTCTCACAGGAAAGCATCAGGGTCTTCCCATAAAGATAACAAAGCCTGGTCCTCTGTCCAAGGATTTCTGGGTTTGCTTGATCTTTGGGGATGCTGTGTGAGGTCACACAGAGTGGTCCAAGAGGATCAGCTCTGGAGGGAGACCCAGGTCACCGACCTAGGCTGTGACGTCAGGGTCCAGCCTCCCGCGAGATGGGTCTTTAGGGAAATTAAGGGTTGTGTGTGGCCACTGACCCCAGGACAGCAATAATGCACATGTGATGCACTCCAAAACACACGCATGCGTGCATGGGGAGGATGCAGGCGGTTGGGCTGTGCGGGTGAGAGCGGTTGCTCCTGTTCACACATTTCAACGGCATGGGGCAGCTCTGCAGCCTGGGGGCCTCACACCACCTTCAGCCTGGAGCACCTGGCTCTTATCTCTCAGCAGCTCCATGATCTGGAAGGCTCTGCCTGGTGTGGTGTGAGCCCGGATGAAGGCGATCTGTGCGTGGGACTTGGAAATCCTTTGTTCTCTTGGGGAGTGCTGATGAAAGCAAAGCAGGCTGAAGCTCTGCTATTCTTTCAAGACCCAAGAAGAAGCGTTAGACCCCTGGGCGGGGCTTTCATTTTGAGAAGCGGGCAGCCAGCACGCTGCGATCGGACTCTCCACCCTCTGCTGGGCAGGGTGGTCCAGAGGCTGTCTCGGCTGCATCCTGCATCCCGTCCCCAGTGGGCAGGATTTCTGGTGCCCAAGTGTCTGTCGTCATGGGAATTAATATCATGATGCCTGTAGGGTCGCTGGGGAGGAGGGAGCAGCCATTGGAGACTCAGTCTGGACTTCTCCCCAAACCTCCAAAGAAAGGACCTTGGCCGGGGGTGGAGGGGTGACATCTGTGTGAATCCACTTGCAAATGGCTATAATCACTATAAGAATTCAAGTTACTGTTTGTAGAGAGCTTAGCACAGTGTTGGACTGTAGTAAACACTGCCCCACTGCTTGTTAAATAAATAAACATAAACAGGGAAATCTATATAGTGCCAAAGATGGGACGGTGTGGGGGGTTAAGAGTGGAGAAATAAAGTAGGCAGGAGACGTGAGGAAGATGGAGCAGAAATGGGCCTGAGTGCCTGGATGGAGCCAGCAGAACAGAGATGAGTCATGCCAACTGACTCAGGCCAGAAAGGCTTCCAGGAGGAGGTGATGGGCTGGGTTCTAACTTACCCTGGGCATGTTTTTAGAGTTCCTAGGAATTCTCAGAAGGCGGGCCTTGGGTTAACAAAACACATAAATCATCTGAAAACCCTCTGATGGAAACAACACCTGTGGATGCTGTGGGGGTGGGGGATGTCCCCCAGACAGAACTTCATGCTTGGGCTACTTTCCAGAGCTCTGGGCTGGCAGTCTCCACGCCCAAGGAGTCTCCCATCCAGCTGCAGCTTGCCAGCTTCTGCTCAGAGCTCTGCTATCATTCGAAGGAAGGAAATGACAGGGGGCCAGTCTCCCACCCACCGTATCTCAGTTATAAATTCTCCAGGCACATCTTCCCTGGGGATAATTACACCCTGAGTCGCTTTTAGGATGTTAGGTCATATACCTGTGGGGTGTTCGTTTCTTTCCTATAGGGACTGCCCACCAGATACTCGAAGGGGGCTCAGAGCCAGCGGGGGATGGGTGGCCATTGGCGCTCACAATAGCCCTGAGTCATGAGCCGCTCACTTCTTCCGCACTCCTCTCCCCACCCAGGCTGCCCGTGAGTCAATGGCGTTTATTTAGCACCTCTGAGTGCAGAGATCTGTCCTGGGGAGAAGGCTGCCCCATGCAGGGGTGGCCAGAACGAGGGACAGAGCAGCCTGGTGTGTCCTGGGCTGTGCCGGCCCCTCCACCAACTGAGAGCAGCCCTGGGGGGGGCATCTCTGTATTTTGTAAAAACAAATCATAACTCCCACCTCGTGTATCTCTAATAAAAAGCCAAGTACCTCTCCAGGCCTCCATTCCCATCAGAGAAATGGGGGTGGTAAGATCAGCCTCCGGGGTCTTCCTTGCAGCCTGGGAACAGGGTTCTCAACGGGGAGGGGTTTTGCCCCCAGGGGACACCTAACAATGTCTGGTGATGTGCTTGGTTGTCACACTGGGAGGGAGATGGTGCTACTGGCATCTAGTGGGAGGAAGTCAGGGATGCTGCTGAGCATCTCACAGGGCACAGGATGGGCACAGGACAAATTACGATCCAGCGCCAGATGTCGACAGAGCCAAGGTGAGAAGCCCCGCCGGAGAGCGCCATATCAGAGAGACCCTTGCGGGAATAATCTCTGCCCCGGGCTCACTATGGCCTTATTCTGCTCGCTGTGTAAAGCCTGCTCTCCTGGTGAGGCTCAGACTGGTGCCACTAAGCAGGAACAGTGCGAGACGTTCTTTCTTTCGTGCACAATGCCAAGGAGATGAAACTGACGTTGCAAAGAAAACACCACTGGAAAGGGCCCCCTCCTGAGCCACTTACAAAGGAGGCATTCACCCGGGAGCATGCTTGGCCTCCTCTCCTGCGCCCCTTGTCGCCCTGTGCTTGCACTCCTGGTGACTATTAAAATGTCAGCAGAGACGAAAGTGCCTAATGCTGGGTGACATCGCAATGACACGAAAAGGCAACACGGTGGCAGAAAAGGGTGAGCCGTGAGGCCCAGAACTTCCCATAATAAAGGGTACCACTTAAACTAATGAGACCGATTTTTACTAATTCATGAGCGGGGAATTAATCCTTCTGGTGAAATCAGTCCCTTTGGATTTTTAATGGTGAGAATCACTGAGTCAAAAAGAAGAAAATACAAAAGTAATGCAACAGTTTATCTAGAGGATCTGTTTATAAGCAGTTAGCGATTCAGAGTAGAGACGGAATCCCAACATGATGGCCCGTGAGACAGTGTAAGGCAGGGAACCCAGGAGGTGAAATCATCACCAGAACAAAAGGGACCCTTTAAAGTCCTTCTAACTTAAGAGATATCTCAACTAGAAGCGTCCCATTCCTCCTTCCTGATTTGGTGGGAATGTTTTTACTACTTGTTTGTCCCTGGAATCCCAAGACCCAGGAACCACCCCCCACCCCCGGCCCAGGCCATAAGTGGCCCGGGGATGGAATTGATCTCAGCTAGCCCATCCTTGCACCTGCTCTGTGCAGAGGCCACCCTGCATTTCCCCTCCCCTTGATGAAGCATTTCTACACCATCCACCTCAGAAGCTTAGGGGAGGGGGCGAGACGAAGCAGATGCAGGGAGAAGGGCAAAGCAAGGAACTCAACTGTATGTGGCAAAGAAAGTGATGCTTTACAAGCAAGCAGATGTCTTGAACCTGGCTAAGGCATGAATCACAGAAACAAGTGCAGAAACACAGCTTTTGGGGCAAGGCCAGAGGGGGCGCTGTCTCCGGAGGAGGTGGGGAGCTGCCAAGCCTCAAAGACTGTCCCCCACCCTGCAGCCCCCAGAAGGTCTCAGGCACAAAGCCCCCAGGCCTCCCGGGGTCAGCAGTCAAGTGTCACCCCCCAAACGTTTGGAAATGCCAATGTACCCAGAATTGAGGAATTACATTTTTCCTATTTTCTTCATAAATTATATCTCGTAGGCTTCGGCAAGGCCCTTTGCCACTTGAAAATAAATTTAGAAAGATGGTACATTAGGGTTACACAATCTTGGTTGTTTACCAACACGGATAAGAGAATGAAGTTACATAATCTTCTGTGTGTGTGTGTGTCTGTGTGTCTGTGTGTCTGTGTGTCTGTGTGTGTGTCTGTGTCATTCTTCCCAGCCCTGAAAACTTGAACTTTTAAGAGCAAGGTCTCCCTGGCGTGGCAGAAACTGTGGAGGACTGTTTCCGGCCTTCGGCAGCCTAGCGCACTTCTCCAAACCTACTCTAGCTGTCCAAGGTGCAGACAAAGAGTCCTTTAGGGCCACTCAGCTCCCATTGGCAAGGCCAGCCCAAGGATGGAGTAACCTTCTTGCATTTCTCCAAGTTCAGGAAATTCATGAACTTGAGTCTAAATGGGAGAGGGAAGAAGGTCATGACAATGACAAGAGGATATTTTGTAGTAACAGTGGTGGCCACTGCCCAGCCGCCCCTGTGCCCGGCACTGAGCTGCAGCTTCACACACGCTAGATGCTCACGGGAGAAGGCGGAGTCGCTGTGAGCCTTAAGGAGCCTCGTCCAGGGCCACAGGGCTGGAAAGTGCCGGAACGGGAACCCAACCCCATCCCGTCTCCCCCACCCCATCCTGTCTGATCCCAGAATGCATTCTTGGAACCACAGCAGGCTGATGACATCATGGCCTTAGAAGGCAGCTTTAGAATCATTCTTTAGAATCATTTCTGTAGGCCCTGAATGTTCCTCAGTGGCCATTTGACAAGTAATTATTGAGTATCAACTGTATGAATCCACTGTAAAATGAGGTGGAGTAAAGAAAGTGCTGTCATCAAGGTACAGGCAGGTTCTTGGGCCTCAGTGATTGGGTGAGGGGCAGTCCAGGATGACTTCTTGGAGGAGGTGGCATTTGGCACACACACCTTGAGGAACTAACGGCATGCAGAAAGGCAGAAAAACGGGAGACTTCATTCCCACTGGGCAGGGCTGCTAGCGTGGCCCCCGAGGGCTAAACCTCAGCATGGTTGCCCCCAGAGACCTGCGTCCCCCTCCTGCAGGGATGGAGGATTAAAAATGTCCTGAGGAGTGCCAACTGTGTGCCCGAGCCCTGCTAGTCCTGGGATGAGACCATCCAAGTCACCGTCCCTCCCTCAGGGAGGCAGCAGAGCATCATGAAGGAGTGCAGGCGACACTGCACGTGCTCCCCCGGCCCACATTTCCTTGGCCTCCGAAGTCCCCAGCCCCCTCTGCAAAAGGAGGACCAGGGTGTGGGGTTAAATGAGATGTACTGTGTCCCAGACTCTTCTCGTGCCTGGGCACAGAGTACTAAACATTCCATAAGTGGGGGCTGCGGGCAACCTTAGGGGGCTCCGGGGAGCTGGACAGGGCGGGCATGCAGAAAGCAGGGGAGGCTCCCCCGAGGAGGTGAGAGCTGAGTGACAGCCGGCCGGAGTCAGCCAGCGGGTGGAGCGGGAAGGGGCAGGGAGAGCATTCCTGACTTCTATCTCAGAAGCGTGTCTCCCCTGCAAGGTGACCCGCAACTGAACTGTAAGGTAGGGGCGACTGGACCTTTCCTCCCTGACATGAAAATCGGGCCACCAAGGGGCGCTTTCCCCGGATAAAAATAAAACTTGGAGGGGCCCGCAGGAATGGAATACTTTCTTCCTGTGTTTTAATTTCTACGGAAAATCTGACCCGCGTGGCCGCCGCCCCGGCCATAAGCGGGCGCACAGCGCGTATCATCTTTCTTGGAGGCAAAGGAAGCCGGCCGGCGTGTGGGCCCCGCGGGACCTGCAGGGTGGGCGCTCTCGCACCGCAGCGCGCGGGGCCGGGGCCGGGAGCGGGGCCGGGCGGCGCGGGCGGCGGGCGGAGCAGGAGGCCCGGCCCCCCGCGAGCCAGCGCGCCGCGAACGCTGCCTGTCCGCTTGCAGAGGCCGCCGGGGCCGTGGATGGGGAGGGCGCGCCGCCCGGCGGTCCTGGCGCACAGGCGGCCGCGATGAGGGTCAACGAGAAGTACTCGACGCTCCCGGCCGCGGAGCGCAGCGTCCACATCATCAACATCTGCGCCATCGAGGACATCGGCTACCTGCCGTCCGAGGGCGCGGTGAGTGCGGGCGGCCGCGATCCGGCGGGAGGACCGCGCACCTGGGCCGCGATCCGGACGGGCTCGACGGGTGGGGGCGGGGCGCGCCAGGGCCGCGGGGCTCGGGGCCGCGCCCGCGCCCGCCCGGCCCCGCGTCCCAGCCCGCAGCCGCTTCGCCCGAGCGGGCCGCTGGGGCCCCCGGTGGGATAGCCGCCTCGCCCCGGGAGGGCGGCAGCCTCCAGGCCCCACCCCGCCGCCACCCTCCGGGGACCGACCTGTACAGGGCGCGGAGTCCCCCGGGCGGCGCGGGGTCCGGCACGGGAGTTCCGCACACCCCGGGCAGCAGGCGGGCGCCGGTCGCTCGAGACTGACTTTCCGCGCTGGTCCCGGTCCCCAGCCCGGCGCTCGCGCCTGGCCCGGGTGGTAGCCGGGCCGCGTGGGCCAGCGCCTGGCCGACCACGTGGTTGGGTCCCCTGTCTGGGGTCCCCGGTACCCCTACCACTCTCTCTGGGGCGGGACCCAGCGGTCGCAAGGATCCCCGGAGGTCAGAATTTGCCCATGTGGGTTTTGGCTTAACGCTGGAACAAAGTTTGCCTGAAGGGGGAAGGGCTGAGACCAGCGCCCTCAGCCGGGGAGCCCCGCGGCCGCTCGTTCCGGGGCCAGAGAACAGACTCCCCTTTCTCCCTGGTGCCCACACAGCCACTGCCAAAGCCCCTCCCCAGGAGATGCGGAGGCCCCAGCCCGTGTTTCCCTCTGACCAAGCCCAGGGTTGCCCTAGACTGCCTCTCTGGCCTCAGCCGGAGTCCGGCCGGGCATCCAGGGAGGTGCCTGTGGGGTGCGGTCCCGGAAAGGCAGAGACCCTCTGGCCTCGCACCCCCTGGGGTCATGACTGGGCTCCTGTGGGCTATGGGGGTGTCCTCTACAGCTGGGCTTGGGCAGAAATGCTGGCAACGTTAGGGACCAGCGTTGGTGGTGACCTTGAACGTTTAGGATCATCATCTCAGCGCACACTGTGTGCCTGCTGCGTACCAGGCCCTGTGGGATCCCGGACACCACCAGAGTGAAAGGGCCGGGGAGCCCCGCCCAGCTGGGGCTTAAGGAGCAGTGGTGGAAGTTACCCAAGACAGCGACAAGGGATGCTTCCAGAGCGATGGGCCCGCCGCTGTGTGTTAACTCATTTCACTCTCTCAGTAACCATATGGAGTAGGTGCTGTTACCACAGATGAAGGAACTGAGGCCAGGAGGGGGCAGATGACTGTCCCATGTCACCCACCAGCTGGGAGGAGAGCTAGGAAGGGCGAAGACACAGAGGCAGGTGACCACGGGCAGCCTGTCGGAGGGATGAGCATTCTGGAGGAGAAGGGGCCAGTTATACCCATAATGGGGTGGGGTGGGGCCTTTCACACTAGGAAATCACATATTTGAAGACCCAGAGGTGGGAATGAGGGGGACACCGGTTAGGAGGCATGACGTAGAGGTGGCAGCTAAGGAAATGGAGAGAAACAGACACTCCAAGATACACCAGATTCAACTTGAGAATGAACGGGCTGTGAAATTAAAAATGGAGCCCTTGGGCTTCCCTGCTGGCACAGTGGTTGAGAGTCCGCCTTCCGATGCAGGGGACACGGGTTCGTGCCCCGGTCCAGGAAGATCCCACATGCCGCAGAGCGGCTGGGCCTGTGAGCCGTGGCCGCTGAGCCTGCGCGTCCGGAGCCTGTGCTCCGCAACGGGAGAGGCCACAGCAGTGAGAGGCCCACGTACCGCAAAAAAAAAAAAAAAATGGAGCCCTTAATAAATGGCCCCTGGGCTCTGGAATTTTAGTTCAGGGACCCGTTGTCTCTCGCAATCCAGAAATTCTCAGTCCCCCAAACTCTGGTGAGGGCCCCAAAGTCTGCAGAGAGTCAGCTCGGCTCTTCTTTCAAGCTTCTCACAGCCCAGAAGCAAGCAGAAAAGCCCAGAGGAGACTAGTGACTTATTTTGCACAGAAGCCTTACGGTGGGGAGGCTTCAGGTATGACGGGCTTGGAGGGCTGTGAACCAGGAGCACGTGGCCGCAGGAAGGAGGGCTGAGCAGCATCCCACCAGGGAAATGGCCACAGACAGGCTGGAAGCAGTGGCTCTAGGAGCTGGGGGCCTGTCTGTGCAGGGCAGGCAGTGTGCCGGGGAGAGCCTCCGAGGGCATCCCCAGCACAGCTCAAGCCAATAAGTGTTGCTCAGTCATTACTTTGAGTCACCCAGCGAAGGTGGCTCTGTGCAGGCACAGATCTGTGTAGCTGAATCACTTTGCTGTACAGCAGAAATTAACACAACATTGTAAATCAACTATACGTCAATAAAAAATAAATAAATATAAAGAAAGAATGCACTGGGTCGCAGTCCAGCGACCAGGGTGTGGATACAGGGCTCCGTTCTCCTTTTCTGCCCTTTTCTAAGAGTCTGGGGAGGAAGTTTGCAGAGACAGGTAGACTGCCCTCGCGCTGTTTGTGGTATTTGTGTCAGGGCACACCTGCTGTGAAGGGGAATTTTGGCCCCTGACCTCTTCCCACGTAACCTCAGACAGCCATCTTTCTGCCTTCCTTGGGACAGCTCAGGGGTTCATCTTCAAAATACGTTCAGTTCTCCCATCACACTTGGTCCTCACAAGAATCCTGTGACCTAAGTCGAGGAGATGTTTTTGTCCCCATCTCGCAGATGGAAAAACTGAGGCTCGGAGCTGGGGGATGTGGTGTTTAAGCTCTGGTCTGGCTGGGTCTCAGCTTTGGTGTCCTTGATCTGGTGGCCCCTACCAGTAGCAGCGTGCAAACCCCACACCTCTGTCATTCATTCCCCCATGCATGCGTTCATTCCAGAGCCGTGCGTTCAGTGCCGAGCATTAAAAAGATGAATGAGAAATCCCTCGCCCTTAGCAAAAGTGCAGCAAGAGGTCACTGTCCCTTCCCTAAGGATACAGAAAGGACATTCTGAAGCTTTCCCAAGCCTTTGAATTGGGAAGTTAGGCATTCAGTCTAACCCATATCGCTCCCACTGCAAGTTAGATCTTTGCCTTCTTGTCCTGTCCTGCACAAGAAAAGCAGCCACTCTGGCTCCATGGAAGGGCCCCAAAAAGTCACATGGCCACCCTGACAGTCTCTGTGGTCCTCGCTGTGCATCTACCTCCCCAGCTCCCTCTAAGCCCAGCCCAGAATTGCTCTCCAAACCCTGCAGGCCTACCAGCCTGTGTTGAATGTACTAGGAAGAGAGCCCATACTTTCTGTTTGAAGATTGCACGCCCCTTACACTTATTCAGGTAGGATCATCCCCAATTTTTAAAACCAAGATGCAAACAGGCAAAGCAACTTGCCCAGGATCACACAACAAATTAGTGACAGGGCCAGGCCTTGGGGGAGGATCTGGGACTCTCACAGCAGTGCTTGGTTCTGCCTCTTGCTGGACCTGGCACTGCAACCAGCTCCCTTTTCCACTGCCACCATCTTTAACTTGTGGTCCGCTTCGACCATGAGATTTTAGAGCAAATTTCTGTTGAGGGTTCACCATATCCCAGGCCCTGCTGTAAACCCTTTACATATATTAACGTGTTTAATCCTTCCAACAACCCTTTGAGGGAAGTCATATTAGTTGAGGGAGGTCTGTTTATTCCCTCTGGCCCTCATTTTACAAAGAAGAGATCAGAGGGACAAAGATATTAAGCTACGTGCCTAAGGGTAGCACAGCTAGAAGTGGCAGAGCTGGTCTTTGGATGAAAGCAAAAGACACCCAATCTTGTCTGGCCTCCATGCTACCACTCCCCCCAATGGCAGGAGATGTTTAGGGGATGTTTATGTGCTCCGCAGACTGTCAGACTCTGAGGGTCCTCGATCAGGCCCCAGTGGGTGGATGGGCATTCAGTTTTGAACCTGGTAACATTTTCTTGTCTTGTGTTGGTGGGGAATTCTCTCCTTACATTCATTTCCCTGCTGTCTGACTTGAGGGGGGTCACTCTGAATTTCCTTCCCATTCACTAAGGACTCATTGGTCCACTTTGCTCAGTACCAGCCATTATTCCAGCCAACCAGGAGCATTTCTGGGACCCGCACCAGGTGCTGAGCCCGCTATGTGTGCAGCAGGTTCTGAAGGGAAGTGCGTTAAGGGCAGTTCCTGGCCCAGCCCCCCGGTGTCCTGCCAGCCTGCTGAGGGGCCCCCATGAGTTAAGAGCTTATGTATGGACGGCTCCGAGGCAGTCCCAGGACATGAGATCTGGAGAGGTCAGGGACCTCAGATCCCAGAGGACAGGGGATTTGTCAGTGCTGGGGAAGCTGGGGAGAGCTACGAAGGACAGAGGAAGAAAGGAAGGCGTGCAGGTGGGGAGCACAGCACGTGCAAAGGCAGGGAGGAGGGGATGAGATGTCCTGGCTCCGGTGTATGCCCGGGTACGGGATGGGAGAGGAAGCTGCCTAGAGGTGTTGCAGGCAGGAGACAAGGATGACCGCTCCAGCCCTCGAGAGTGACACACGGCCCCTGGCTCAGCCCAGAAGATCCGCGTTCCCCGTTTGGAAAATAGGGATGAACCCCTTGTAGAGACGCTGAGAGTCTGGAGTGCCCAGGATGCTGGCGGCAGGCGGTGTGCCCTGCCCACCCAGAGCCTGCGTGTCCACCTGGCTCTGCCCACCTCCCATGCTCTTGCCCTGCCCGTCAGCAGCAGCGTTACTCCCCAGCGTCAGCCAGCGTCTTCCACGTTCCCCCCAGGCAGCCTTCGGGTCTGGCTTTGCTGCCCACTCTCCTGCGAGGAGAGGAGCCAACTTTAGCGGCCAGCTCCCCGTGACGCTGCATTTCTCTGCCCTTCCTGATATAACCCAGGAGAATGAGCAACTGTCTTCACACCGGGGTGGACCCGGGATGCCTGTCTCAGGAGTTAGAGGGAGAGTCCACCCAGCCTAGACGTTCTTTTACTCAGTCCTCCTGGCTGCCAGTGGGGGCGGCTTCTATTATCCACCCACTTTACAGAGGCGGAAACCGAGGCCCAGAGAGGGTAGAGTATCCCCTCAGGACTCGTAGCTGGAGAGGGACCAAGCCTGGACTTACCTGAGGCCTCTCGCTGCCCAGAGCGCCCCTCCACCCTCACCTGACCTGTGGTTCCAGGAGCAGTGAGGGTGGAGCTGCAGCTCGGCTGAGCGGCTACACTTAGTCTAACGGTGTCCAGTGGAGCAGGCCGCTGGGGATCCGCCGGGGAGCAAGGGCCCGATCGCTTCGCCCGCGTGAGCCCCGACTTCCTCCGGGTCAAGCAGCCCTAATTATAGGGGCCCTCAGGCGGGGACTCCGTGAAAGGCTGTGCCCCATGCTGAGAAATAGTGTCACCCCAAGTCCCTGCTACTGTTGAGGAGGGGCGCCCTGGGTGTGCAGACAGGATTCCAGGCTGGGCTCAGCCTGCCTGCGCTGTCACCTCGGGTGCCCCTCACCCCACCGGGCCTCAGTTTCCCCTGACAAATTGATACAAACAACTCTTTCCCGCCTCTCCTGCAACATGACCCACCAAAGGCGCTGGGGTGGTCCATGGTCTCTGTCCTGGGCTGGGCCTCCCTCCTCCCGCCCAGGCCCCCAGCTCTCCCAGTACCAGCTGCCCGCCTGGGTGTGGGCCTGGCTCCTTAGCCCTGGTGCAGCTCCGAAGACTCTGAATGGTGCAGAGTTGCTCGTTTGACCTCTTCCCAGCGTGAGTTTATTTATTTCCTCTTATTTCCGAAGAGGCCAGCTTGCAGCAGAACTTAATACCCTCAATAACCAGCCGAATCCCACGGGGACGCTAGAGAAGCGGGCGTGGCTTTAGCAGAAGGACCTGGACTTTGAATCCCCCACCCCAGGTGGGCTCCCGTCTCCTTGGCCCCCTGGAGTCCTTCAGGCAGATAAGGAAACCGAGGCAGGACTGTATGTGCAGCGACCCACCCTGAATCCCGCCACTACCAGCCACCGCCCTCCCTCCCCCACCTCGCTCTGGCCCCTGAGACCACCCCCCAGGCAAGCTGCCGAATACTCGACTCGCGGTCTGGGAGTTGACTTGGGAGAGTCGAGACTAACACAGTGGTTACCTGGCCCCGACCACACAGCTAATCAGTGGCAGAGCCGGGCCAGGCGAGGGCCGGTACGGTCCCGCAGCCACCTTGACACGACATTGCCACGCCTGCTGGCCATCAGAGGTCGCGCTGTGCAGAACCTGAGCTCAGCTCTGCTCTGCCTGGGACCCTGTGGGCCTGTGCGAAGAGCACACCCCTGGGGGTCGGCCGTGCAGATTTCACAGCCCATTCCAGCCGCCTGGTCCCTCCCAGGCAACGTGAGCTCGCTGGGGAGAGGCGGGAGGCCTTCGCGTGTGAGCACCCAGCCTGGCATCTTCAAGTGCCGTGAGCAGCGACGTCTCTTGATTGCCAGCTCCTTGAAGGAGGGCCTTCTGCAGTGTTATCAGCCGTCTGGGCCCCTAGTGATCAGAGGGCATGAGTGGAAAGAGTTGGGGAGGGCAGGTGGGTGGCCAGTTGTCTTGGAAGCGCGCTCCCCTCCGAGGGCCCGTCCCTGAGCCCTTGACGGCGAGTGGCTTTCTTCTTCTGCCCCCGCAGCTGCTGAATTCCTTGTCCGTGGACCCCGACGCCGAGTGCAAGTATGGCCTGTACTTCCGGGACGGCAAGCGCAAGGTGGATTACGTCCTGGTGTACCATCACAAGAGGGCCTCGGGCAGCAGGACCCTGGCCAGGCGGGTCCAGCACAGCGACGCCGGCCTGGCCGCCCGCAGTGCCCGGCAGGACCAGCCCCTGCCCGGGAAGGCGGGCCCCGTGGGTGCGGGCGAGCCCGAGGCCCCGCTGGACTACCACGAGGATGACAAGCGCTTCCGCCGGGAGGAGTACGAGGGCAACCTGATGGAGGCCGGCCTGGAGCTGGAGCGGGACGAGGACGTAACTATCCCCTTCTCCCGGGCGGGCGGCCGGGTGGGCGGGCAGGTCCTTCTACCGTCACCTGTTCTTAGAAAAGGGCCGAGGCCAGCGCCCTTCTGGTCGAGTGTGGGGAGCCCGAACCAACGCCCTCCCCACATCTGCCCCCGGGAGGGGCTGGCCTTCTCGGCAATGACCTCCGGGGTCAAGGCATTTCCTGCTCTGGTCAGTTCCTCCCCTGGGAAGATGGGCGGATGACCGTTTCACGGGCGGAGGACGAAGGTCTCCCAGGAATCTCCCTGGCGCTTGACCTTGGCTTCTCGGGCCTCAGTTTCTCAATCTGTCAAAGGGGGAGGTTGGTCTGGCTGATGCCCGGGGGCCCCGGCGCATTGAAATCTGTGACCATAACACTGGTTTCCAGAGCTTCTCTCCTTGGCAAAGCCTGAGAGTCTTTCTAAGGGAAGTTTTCTGGGGAGAGCAAAAGGTCGGCCGCCTGGCCGGCTGGCTGCCCTGGTGGCAGAAGGCATGGCAGTGCAGGGAGAGTTGACCTTGGCGGCCTGGGGACAGCAGGGCGGCCCCCTCAACTTCTCAGCGGGTTTGCTGATGCTCCCCTGACAGCTCCTTAACCTCTCTGTGCACGGTGGGGCGGGGAGCATCTCTTCCATGAACAGTGGGGGGCAGACCTCTAGCCCGCAGGAACTGTGGCTGTGCAGATTAACCAAGAGTCAGCCAAAGTCTCTGTAACACATTAGGAGCAGTAAAAGTAGTCAGCAGGTGGACTTAGGGACCCACGGGTCCATCGTGAATGTTTAAAATAGAAGTTGGCATTAGTTTTGCTATTTTCATCAATGAGAACCACCGCGTCCTTAGTGAATGCTTTGGGTCTGGTGATAAGGAGCCTTTTGGGGTACCTAGAACAGAAAGCTACAATAGCGGAGCCGGTGTGAATGCTGTTTCGCAAGATGACGTTACTTCCCCCGAAAGCAGCCAGGTGTGCTCAGCGGGCCTCATTCTACCTCGGCCTGGCTAGTGGTAGGGGCATCTTGCTCTCAACGGGGACCACCCCTCTGGGTGACGCTTTGGCTGCCGGCAGGTGTGGGTGAGCTCTGGCTGTAGGGTTGGTTCCCACTGGAGTTGCGAGGGCGCGGGGGGCCTTAAGACGCTTTGATGATCAGGAAGCAAAGGTTGGATCCTGACCGGGTGGCGGAGAGCCTGTCTCCCTGACTTTGAGGGCCGCAGCTGCAGACAGGCCTGTGCTAGTCCTCTGGAGGTTTCTGTCTCACTTTGTCTTAGACCTGAGCTGAGGCCACTCGGGAGAGAGAACAGTCATTCACTCGGACTTTTCCCAGTCCCGCCCGGCCAGCCCCGCGGCCTTTTGTCACAACAATACTGCTGCTAAACAGGCTTGAATTCAGAGTGTCCTTTATAATTGGAGGAACGAACGGCCTCCATTGGAGGCAGGGGAGGCTGGAGGGAGGCTGGTGGCAGAGGCCTCTCCTGGGAGCTGTGATCCTGGGCGCAGTGTTACACGACCGAGAGATTTACTCTCTCTCACTTTCCTGACTACAGCGCTGAAATCTCATGTTTGAAAGGACATCCCCGCCTCCTGGGTCTGGTAATTCACTCTCCCTCTCCGGGCCAGATCCCAGACCCTCTACCTGTCCTTTGCAAGACTTATTAAGCTTCCCCATCTGTCAAACAGAGATAACAATCGTGTTTATATCACTGGATTGTCATAAAGTACTTAACTCAGTCTGGCAGTCAGGGAATTCTCATTGGCTGACGTGAATATTCAATCATATATTTTTGCTCATATGGAAATGGAATGGCCGTGCTCACGAAGGAGAGAAGAAAGAGCATTTCCAAGTCCAATTAAATACTACACCACACATATCTTTTTAAAAACTCCATGACTTTGAAATAAATAGCAAACGTAAAGACATTGATTACGGCCCCCAAAAAAGATTGAATTGTCCCAACAAGTGATGAGAATTCTGCCCCCAATTCCAACACGTATGGGTTGTTTTCTCCACGCCACCCAGCACTTCTCCGACACCAGCTGGATGTCCTACAACTTAACTCAGTTTGGACACTACCCATCTGGAGGTAGCATCAGACCCCAAAGTTAAGGGCTCTACAAGGCCACCCACCCCCCACCAGCCGTCATTTGCAAGCCCAAGTTGTCACCTGTGCTCTGACCCACTGGCTACAGTTCAGAGGTTCTAAGGACTTCGGGTTCTATTAATTTGCTAGAGCAACACACAGAACTCAGAGAAGCACGTTACTTACTAGATCACTGGTTTATTATAAAAGGAAATAACTCAGGAACAGCCAGATGGAAGAGATGCACAGGGCAAGGTGTGAGGGAAGGGCGTGGAGCTCCCATGATTTCTGAGCACCATTCTCCCCAAATCTGCACGTGTTCACCAACCAGAAGCTCTCCAGACCCTGTCCTTTCGAGTCTTTACAGAGGATTCATTACACAGGCAAGACTGATTAGATCGCTGGCCGTTGACGATTGATTCAACCTGCAGCCCTTCTCACCTGCCCAGACATCCGCGGAGGGACCAGAAGTTCCAACCCTCTAACTACACGGTTGGTTCCCCTGGCAACCAGCCCCCATCCTTTGGAAAGGAGGTTCTTTCCAAAAAGTCACCTCATTCACCTAACAAGAGACACCATTATTGCTCTCCCCACTTAGGAATTTCCTAGAGTTTTAGGAGCTCTGCGCCAGGACCGGGGGACAAAGACTGAAAATCTATTATTACAAATCACAAGATCACAGTGACCCACAATTTCATTGATAATTTAGCTCTAGAGCTTGAGAAGCTTTTCCAGCAGTTGACTGGGTCTTTTTTATTTTTTAACATCTTTATTGGAGTATAATTGCTTTACAATGGTGTGTTAGTTTCTGCTGTATAACAAAGTGTATCAGCTATACATATACATATATCCCCATATGTCCTCCCTCTTGCGTCTCCCTCCCACCCTCCCTATCCCACCCCTCTAGGTGGTCACAAAGCACCAAGCTGATCTCCCTGTGCTATGCAGCTGCTTCCCACTAGCTATCCATTTTACATTTGATAGTGTATATATGTCCATGCCACTCTCTCACTTTGTCCCAGCTTACCCTTCCCCCTCCCTGCGTCCTCAAGTCCATTCTCTACGTCTGTGTCTTTATTCCTGTCCTGCCCTTAGGTTCATTAGAACCTTTTTTTTTTTTTTTTAGATTCCATATATATGTGTCAGCATATGGTGTTTGTTTTTCTCTTTCTGACTTACTTCACTCTGTATGACAGACTCTAGGTCCATCCACCTCACTACAAATAACTCAATTTTGTTTCTTTTTATGGCTGAGTAACATTCCATTGTATATATGTGCCATATCTTTCTTATCCATTCAACTGTTAATGGACACTTGGGTCACTTCCATGTCCTGGCTATTGTAAATAGAGCTGCAATGAACATTGTGGTACATGACTCTTTTTGAATTATGGTTTTCTCAGGGTAGATGCCCAGTAGTGGGATTGCTGTGTCATATGGTAGTTCTATTTGTAGTTTTTTAAGGAACATCCATACTGTTCTCCATAGTGGCTGTATCAATTTACATTCCCACAAACAGTGCAAGAGGGTTCCCTTTTCTCCACACCCTCTCCAGCATTTATTGTTTGTAAATTTTTTGATGATGGCCATTCTGACCGGTGTGAGGTGATACCTCATTGTAGTTGTGATTTGCATTTCTCTAATGATTAGTGACGTTGAGCATCCTCTCATGTGTTTGTTGGCCATCTGTGTATCTTCTTTGGAGAAATGTCTATTTAGGTCTCTGCCCATTTTTGGATTGGATTGTTTGTTTTTTTGATATGGAGCTGCATGAGCTGCTTGTATATTTTGGAGGTTAATCCTTTGTCAGTTGCTTCATTTGCAAATATTTTCTCCCATTCTGAGGGGTGTCTTTTTGTCTTTTTTATGGTTTCCTTTACTGTGCAAAAGCTTTTAAGTTTCATTAGGTCCCATTTGTTTATTTTTGGTTTTATTTCCATTTCTCTAGGAAGTGGGTCAAAAAGGATCTTGCTGTGATTTATGTCATAGTGTTCTGACTGTTTTCCTCTAAGAGTTTCATAGTGTCTGGCCTTACATTTAGGTCTTTAGTCCATTTTGAATTTATTTTTGTGTACAGTGTTAGGAAGTGTTCTAATTTCATTCTTTTACACGTAGCTGTGCAGTTTTCCCAGCACCACTTATTGAAGAGGCCGTCTTTTCTCCATTGTATACTCTTGCCTCCTTTATCAAAGGTAAGGTGACCATATGTGTGTGGGTTTATCTCTGGGCTTTCTGTCCTATTCCATTGATCTATATTTCTGTTTTTGTGCCAGTACCATACTGTCCTGATTACTGTAGCTTTGTAGTATAGTCTGAAGTCCGGGAGCCTGATTCCTCCAGCTACGTTTTTCTTTCTCAAGATTGCTTTGGCTATTCAGGGTCTTTTGTGTTTCCATACAAATTGTGAAATTTTTTGTTCTAGTTCTGTGAAAAATGCCATTGGTAGTTTGATCGGGATTGCATTGAATCTGTAGATTGCTTTGGGTAGTATAGTCCTTTTCACAATGTTGATTCTTCCAATCCAAGAACATGGTATATCTCTCCATCTGTTTGTATCATCTTTAATTTCTTTCATCAGTTTCTTATAGTTTTCTGCATACAGGTCTTTTTTCTCCTTAGGTAGGTTTATTCCTAGGTATTTTGTTCTTTTTGTTGCAATGGTAAATGGGAGTGCTTCCTTAATTTCTCTTTCAGATTTTTCATCATTAGTGTATAGGAATGCAAGAGATTTCTGTGCATTAATTTTGTATCCTGCTACTCTACCAAATTCATTGATTAGCTCTAGTAGTTTTCTGGTGGCATCTTTAGGATTCTCTATGTATAGTATCATGTCATCGGCAAACAGTGACAGCTTTACTTCTTTTCTGATTTGGATTCCTTTTATTTCTTTTTCTTCTCTGATTGCTGTGGCTAAAACTTCCAAAACTATGTTGAATAATAGTGGTGAGAGTGGGCAACCTTGTCTTGTTACTGATCTTAGAGGAAATAGTTTCAGTTTTTCAGTTGGGTCTTTCTTTTTTTTTTTTTTTAACATCTTTATTGGAGTATAATTGCTTTACAATGGTGTGTTAGTTTCTGCTTTATAACAAAGTGAATCAGTTATACATATACATATGTTCCCATATCTCTTCCCTCTTGCGTCTCCCTCCCTCCCACCCTCCCCATCCCACCCCTCTAGGTGGTCACAAAGCACTGAGCTGATCTCCCTGTGCTATGTGGCTGCTTCCCACTAGCTATCTATCTTACATTTGGTAGTGTATATATGTCCATGCCATTCTCTCACTTTGTCACAGCTTACCCTTCCCCCTCCCCATATCCTCAAGTCCATTCTCTAGTAGGTCTGTGTCTTTATTCCCGTCTTGCCCCTAGGTTCTTCATGCAGATTGGGTCTTTTTTAAATGAAAATATTACTGTGGCATAAACTAGACAGTTCAAGGTTTCAAAGCAGCTGGAGTTGAGTGTGAGCCATCTTCCTGCTGTAGTCTTTCAGATCATAACCGAGTTTCCCACGGGCCCCTGCAATCCGAGCTTCCCTCTGAGGTGAACTAGGCCCTGAGGCTGTTGAAAGGACCTTCGTTCGCTGCAGCCTGTTGCTTTCACCTGAGACCAGAATCTACTCAGGGGCCGGCCGGCCAGGTGCGTGCAGTCTGCGGGTGTATACGGTCCCCTGCCAGTGAGATTAGCAGAGAGATGCCCGGCTCATGACTCATTCCCGGGGTGTGCTCTGATTACAAGGAGTGAAAGGGTTTGCAGTTTGGGGAACAAGATAGCCTCAGAGAGAGAGCCCAATCGCACAGTCTTACCCACTTTGAAGCAAAATTTAGGGACTTATGTGCACTTTCCTGGGGAGAAAACAATCCGTGGAATCCATCAGATACTCAAACAATGACGCCCAAAAGATGAAGCATCATTGCTTTAAGGCGGGATTTCTCAGCCTCGGCACTGCTGGCATTCAGTATTTTGCAACATCCCTAAACGCAACCCAAAATGTCCCCAGACATCGCCAATATCCCCGGGGAGCCAATATTGAGAGCCTGCTTTAAAGGCCGGATAGGGGTGGAGGGGTGGGCGTGGAGGCGGCAAAAGGGAAGTGAGAGTGAGAGAAATGGGGGGGCAGTTAAATAAGGCCTCCTGAACACCTGGGAACCCCTCCTCAACTCTCTGCTGGCCCGGCTGTGACCAGGCAGCACATGGAGGTCACCAGCAGCACAGAGGTGTGTGAGCTGCCTTTGCTCCCCCAGGGGCCAGCGGGTGTGTGAGACTGAGCCGCTCCTGGGCAGCGTGGGCCACGAGCCTCACACGGATGGGGCCCCTGTGTGCCGTGCGAGCCTTTCTCCCGAGTCAGGAGGTTTATTGTTGTGAAGACATCCCGTGATGACCAGTGGAAGACCGGCCTGGCTCAGGGCACAGTGGGGGGCTGTTCTTAGGGACACAGAACAGTGAGTGTCCTGGGGCTGCCGGAACCAACGACCACAAACTTGGGGGGTCTTAAAACAACACAAGTTGATTCCCTCCCAGTTCTGGAGGCCAGAAGTCCAAAGTCAAGGTGTCAGCAGGGCCGTGCTCCCTCCCAAGGCTCTAGGGGAGCATTCCTCTCGCCTCTTCCAGCTTCTGGGGGGCTCCGGGTATTCCTGGGCTTGTGGCCACGTCCCTCCAACCTGTGCCTCGTCTTCACATGGCCTCCTCTGTACGTCTCTCCTCTTCTCATAAGGACACCAGTCATTCTGCTTAAGGCGCCTCCTAATCCAGTATAACCTTATCTTAACTTGATTACATCTGCAAAGACCCCATTTCCGAATAAGGTCCCATTCACAGATACGGGGAGTTAGGATGTGGACGTCTCTTTTGGGGGGTACCATTCACCGCACTACAGAGCTGAGACTCTGCACAGGGGTGTTACCCCAGGAGTCGGGTGGCTCGTGCAGGACCCCTAGAGGTACAGCAGTGGGTGGGGGAGGCATGGCTCGTGGTTGGAGGGCAGAGCGGGGCAGGTGGTCTGGGGGGGACAAAGCCTTGGCCTGGCTGCCTCGGTGCAGGGCCCAGGATGTGCACGGGAACCCCGTGGGGTCCTGCCAAGATGCGGGCTCTGACTCGGCAGGTCTGCGTGCTTTCACACTGCGCTTCTACCCTGCTCCCAGGGCATATGAAGCGGCCGGCCCTGGACCATACTTGGAGGCGTGAGGACCGTGCAAGCCTGTTCCCCATGAGCCATCAGAAACATCCCAGGGAAGGGGCCCCCAACATCCACGCAAGCCCCTGACCCACTATCCAGTGCCCCAGAGGTAGCCCCAGACAGAGACCCCCGTACTGGGTACACTGGGCCAAGAACCGTGGAGAGGGAAGTGATGGGTCTGGAAGAAGCGTGCCCATAACCCTGATTACAGGATGGATAGAGACTGAGCCTGGCCAACAGGCTCTAACCATAGGTTCCCCACTGCTCCCACCCTCCCCCGGGCACCGCAGGCTCAGAGGAACCCAGCGTGAACACTGCTTCCCTGCAAGAGAGGGGCCCTGGGTGTCAAGGTAGGGTCTGGCGCCTGATCCAGAGGACGGCCCCCAAAGTGGGTTTCACACATGAGGGTCCAAGAGGGGCGTCATGTCAGAGACCCCCTGGGACAACACACGTGATAGGAAATGAGGGAGGAAAAGGTCGTGGAGACAGGCGGCCCAGGCCTTCCTTCTCAAGGAGCCCCTCCTCCCACCCTACCCCCCAACGGCAGTGGGGTCAGCATCCAGGGGTTCCCAGTAAACGGACAAGAGCAGCTTGTGGCCAACATGTTTCCTTGCAACTGAAATCCATCAGCAGTTTTCAAGTCCAGCCTCAAAGCTGGGACATTATTTATGTCCATTGGCGATTGCCAAGAAGGCCACACACTAAAATGCTGGCTGTGTGCTGGGGGTGACCAAGGCCCGCACTGCCCTGACGGTGAACTTGACCCCGGCTTTGGCAGAATTGTTAAGGCCGCGGACACGCAAACCCTGTAAAATCAGTTTGCTTTCATGCTGCTCTTCGGGGCTCCTCTCCTCGCCCCGGGGCTGGTGGGCTGTCGTTTCTCCGTGTTCCTACCCGAAGCTGGTGTGGGCCATCATGACATCCGTTTCCCATCTTTGTGGATGTTGCTTTTGAAAAGCAAGTGAGGAACTGACTGAGGGAGGATGGGTGCTGCTTCCACAACAAACTTTGGGATGCACCGTCAGGTGGTGAGTATATCTGAGCTCCCAATGAGGCTCAGGGCCCTGTCGGGGCCACGTGTGCAGGTCCAGACCCTGCTCAGCCACTTCCTGGCCGAGCAGCCTCAGGCAAGTGGCTTCCCCCCTCTGGACCTCAGTTTTCCCATCTTAGGGATGGAGGTGACGGCCCGTTCTTCCTCCCGGAGGGGTGGTCATGGCACAGGCAGGGGGACGTGTTTCTTGCAGTTTCCAGCTGAGTTTTTGCAGGCATGAGTGGTTTCTGAGCACAGAGGAGCGGCCCCTCCTCGCAGGCTGGGCGTTGGGGTGGGGGTCCTTGACTCTGAGGAGCCTGAGGTCTAATCCCGACATCCTCATGTATAAGGGACAAAGGCGCAACAGACATTCTCAGGGACTTGTCAGTTTGGAAGCAAACCCCATCCCGCCTGGTGTGGGCGCCCTAACCTGCCGTGTGGCACAGGGATCAGATCCCTTTACAGAGGGAAGGAACTGAGGCTCTGAGAGGCGGGGCAAGGAGACCAAGGCCACCGGGCCCAACAGGGGCAGGGCCAGCACTTGAACCTGGGTCGTGGCTCCCAGTGTCACGCTCTTTGCCCTGAACCATGTGGTCTTCAGCCCCCCACTCCCATCCCCAGGCTTAGTGCCTCTGCCATGAGCCTCTCCTACAGTGGGATGTTAGGGGCCATTGTCTAGTCCTGAAGCTCTCATTTCTCCACAATTCCACCATTACGCATTCATTTCTTTGGCCCTAAAGATTTTATGTCTCTTGAGTCTTAAGTGCTGAGGCTTTTACACACCCCACCTGACTTCCTTTGGGTCTGTCTTGGTTTTGCGGAAGCATACTTGCTATAAAGTATATTCTGGACACTTTTTAAAAGTCATGTCTTTAAAGTTCCCCAAGGGCAGCTCTGCCCAGGTCCCAAGTAGGCGGGCTAAAATCTGTGCCACTCTGGCTGCAGTTCTGACGTCCTCCAGTGTCTCTAGGCCCGTGGTGTGCCGGAGTCAGCTCTTTCTGGCTCATCAGGAATTCTGCCAGCCGGGTGTTAACACTTTGGTAGCTTGAAATAGGCCATGGCGGGAGTATTTACACTGTGGAAATTGGCAAATGCTGCAGCTACAGATCAGGGTTGGTTTTTTCTTCCTGAGAGCAGGGGAGTTGTGGAGGGTTGCATACCTTACTGGCATCTCCTTACTGGCAACTCCCTGCTGTACGCCCATGTGTCTCCCTTTCCTTGGAGAGGTCAAGTACCTTCGAACGTGTCTGTTGAATTTTCACTTCTCATTATGACACTTTTTTATTTCTGCAAGTTCTGTTTGGTTCTTTTCCAAGTTGGCTGTGTCATTTTTTAATAGTTTCCTGTCCTTTGCAGAACCTTTCTGTCCTGAGGTTTATTTCTTTAAACAAGGTGAGCACAGTTGATTTATTATCCATCTAATCCTCGCAGAATCCCGAGGCTGAGGACGTCACTTCTGCTGGTTCTCCTCCAGCCGTCTTCGTTCCTGGTGGGCCTGGTGCCCTTGCCCACTGACCACCACCCTTATGGAGCCCATGATCGGGGCGGGGGGGAGTTCCCCAAGCCCAGGAGGAAGATGCCCTTGTCCAGAAAGTCTTGCATTCGTCACATCTGAGGGCATTATAGACAGAACCACCTTGAGCCAAGGTCACAGGCTGAGGTTCCCAGACCCACTGGGGCCGTGGCCTTTCGGACCAGGACTTCTTGGGGAGGTCCTCATTCCCTCCCTTTCCTGCTCAGCGCCAGGACTGCCTTCCTTGTAATTCCCAGGGTTGGAGGAGGGAGCCCTTTCTGGGTCACCTGAAAGTGTCATCTCATGGGGGTCCGGCTCCATGGGGGAGGGTCTTCTGTTAGACTTCCCATCTTGGGCGGGCCTGGGGCAGAAACCTCCCTCCCCCCTCCAGGCCAAGTGTCTGCATCGGTAGAAACCCCTTGGATGGCATGGTCTTGGTTGCTTCTCTGGGTCTTCTCAGGTCTTCAGCAACTTTAAGACGTGACATTTATTTTATTTATTTATTTTGTCCAGCATTTGGTGGCAGGCCATTGCGGGACCCTGACCCCTGGCCCTCCCCACACCCACGCCGTGGTGCGCGGCCCCGGCAGTTCTGTGGCCTCCAACCTCCCCACACCAGAGGGACCAGAGTCAGGACAGAACCCACGGCTCTGGGGCATCTGGCTCAGGGAGGGGACCCGGCATCTCACGATTTCTTCCTGCAGGGGCGGGTTGCTGTCGGGCCGGGCACCAAGGTTTAAAATATCCTGTATGTGTTCTTGTCCAACTGGTCCCACGACCCCTTTCCCCAATCCTGCCAGATATTTCCCTGGGAGGGACCCCACTGCTCACGTAAACAGCAGAGCGTGTTTTCCCAGGGAGGCCAGCCCGGGCACTGGTCCTTGACCACCATCGAGAGAGCTCGCCACGGACTCGGAAGAATATATTTTGGGTCTTTGCATGCGACTGAACACTGGGCACAGAAATAAACTTGGGCTGTAATGGGAAAGAGGGGGTCTGCCTCACGGGGCCGTCCATGGTCACTTCTCGGTCATTTCATGGTGCCCCCGGGGCTTCCTGGAGCTGGGGAGGCGGCTTCAAGCTTCTTAGCCAAAGGAGTCCACGCAGGCGTGGTCTCACCAGCCTCAGGGTCACGGAGAGAAGCCATAGCCCCAGCCACGGGGCTGGATGGAAGTGTTAGGAGCATCAGGGACTCCCCCAGCCGTGAAGCAAGTCTTGTACTGCAAAGATTTGCAGATGAGCAAAAGGGGGTTCAGAGAGGTTGAGTCACTTGCTGGAGACAACACAGCAGCCCGCCAGGACTCGGACCCAGGCCGCCCAATCCATGGCCGCCCCCGGTGCCCACCCGACCTGCCCCTTGAGGGCAGCAGGAAGATCTGGGTTCCCCTTGCCCGAGCCCCCGGGCTGCCTCCTCTGGTCCACACTAGTCCACGCGCCGCTGAGTCCCCAGCCCTGGGCCGTGGTGTCAGGCTCCAGGCTCCCTGCAGGTGTGCCTCACGCCAGCCAGCACACCTCGAGCCTTGCGCATCTGGTCCCTGTGCCCGAGCACCCTGGTCCTGGAAGCAGCCTCAGGACCCAGCTCCTGGACCTGCTTCTTCGAAGCTTCCAGCCACTTTGATAAGCTCCCTGCACCAAGCCCTGTGGGGCTCTGACCTGCTGCTTCATGGTGAGTATCGTGGGCCAAGTGGCAGCTCCAAAAGCCATCCTCCTGGAATCTGCAAATGTGACCTTATTTGGAAGAAGGGTCTTGGCAGATGTAAGTAAGTTACTGATCTCTGCACCAGATCATCCTGGATTCGTGTGGACACTAAATCCAATGACAGGTGTCTTTGGAAGAGAAAAGAGAGGGAGACTTGAAACACAGAGCCACACAGGGGAGAAGGCTTGTGCAGATGGGCACAGAGGTTGGGGTGATATGGCCACAAGCCCAGGAAGGCCTGGGGTCCCCGGCGGCTGGGCAAGGCGAGAGGGCCCCTCCCCTGGAGCCTGTGGAGAGAGCGCGGCCCTGCCCACACCTTGATCACAGACTTCTGGCTCCAGAACTGGAAGGGAATGAATTTGTGTTGTTAAAGCTGCTCAGTCTGTGGCCATTGGCTGCAGCCTGCCCTGGACACTCACAGTGAACTTGCAGAGTGTGAACCTCTGGGCTCCAAGGTGAGGACAGTGGCAGGATCACCCTCACGGGCCTGTCATGGAGTTAAATGAGTTAATACGCACAGATGCCTGAAGCAGGGCCTGGCACGTAGTGAGTGCCTGGTGGGTCCCAGCCTCCTCTCCCCGCACCCCGTCATCATCATTGTTAGGGGACTTCATCCACTCGTTCAGTGGACACGTGCAGCATCTACACTGCCCCGACGTGGGCAGCAGGGCCAGTGAGCTGGGAGGCTCCGGACAGGACTCGCCTGCCTGCTGGGGCCACATAGACAAGGCCTGTGAGGTGACACTGAGGCCCCGGGGAGATGCTCGCTCTTCTGGTTGTGGGGGGCATGGGCGCCTCTGCATCAGAGGTGGAGAGATGAGCTGGAGTTCTCCCAGCAGTTGTGGCCCTTCTCTCCAGGTGAGGCAGGAGCCCCACGTCTCACTGGGGCCCGAGGCTGGCGCTGGATGAGTGTGTTTGGACCACGGAGGATTTTTTCCTAAAAATCAGTCCCAAGTGACTTTGACTCCGTTGCCTTTTGCCAAAAACCTGCAGTGATCCCATGAGCTGTGTACACTCTGAGGCTGGTGACGGGACCTGGGGCTCAGAGCCCAGTGCAGACCCGAGTCAGCCCCATACCGAGTCCTGAGTGCCGGCCACACACACCCCCTGCCGTGGCCTGGCTCCCTTCTGCCAGGACCCCTGGAATTGTGGAAAGGTGAAGTGGGACCTCAACCTGGGGGCCCAGCGTGGGCTCCAAGCCCCCGGGGGTCCCCTTGAGACAGCTGGTGGACTGAGGATCCCACTGCCGTAGGGCGGCTCTGTCTGAGGGGAATGTTGTGTTTCTTTGCTTTTTGTTGCAATGGGGAACCCCAGTTATCTCGGGGTGATTGGGAAGTCTGCTGGTGTTACCTGCGTCTTAGGTGGGGAAACGTGTTATCGCCACATTGATGCTATTCGCTCAGTAAAGGGAATCTCTTAAACACGAAAGGTAAGGGGGACAGAGAAAACCAGAAACCTAGAGAGTTGTTGGGATGTGCGTG
Organism: Monodon monoceros; assembly: GCF_005190385.1. NCBI lineage: Eukaryota > Metazoa > Chordata > Mammalia > Artiodactyla > Monodontidae > Monodon > Monodon monoceros. The sequence goes on from NW_021703784.1 coordinate 104,083,300, forward strand.
GTCTCACCCACGATTAAGAGTGTGTATGGCCCGGGTGAACCCGGGTTCCCACACCCGCCAGCTGCAAGATGCCAGGCCCTGACTTTCCACCCCCAACTTTATTGAGGAGTAATTGACAAACATAATTGTGTATATTTAAAGTCTACACTGTGAGTGATGACTTGATTTACACAGACACCGTGGAATGGTTGCCCAGATCAAGGTAATGAAGTCGCCCGTCACCTCACACAGCTACCTCTGTGTGTGTGTGTGCGCGCGCGCGTGCACGCTCTGAGAACACTTAGATCTCTCAACACCTTTCAAGTATACGATACCGTATTAGTAACTAGAGTCACCCTGCTGTTCATTAGGTCCTCAAAACTTAATCTTATAACTGAAAGCTGGTACCCTCCGACCTATCTCCGCATTCCCATCCCCCCACCCAGCCCCTGGCAAACACCATTCTACTCTACACCGTTTCTATGAAATCAGCATTTTTTTAATTCTACATATAAGTGATACCATGCACTGCTTGTCTCTCTGACCCATTTCACGTAGCAGAATGTCCTCCAGGTTCATCCACGTTGTCACAAATGACAGGATTTCCTTCTTTTTTATGGGTGAATAATACTGCACTGTATATGTCTACACTCTCTTGATCTATTCATCCGTCCAAGGACGCTTAGGTTGTTTCTGTATCTTGGCTGTCGTGAGTAATGCTGAGTGAACGTGGGGGTGCTGGTGTGAACGTGCTGATGTCATTTCCTGGGGATAACTACCCAGAGCTGGGATGCCTGGATCATATGGTGGCTCTAGTTTTAATTTTCTGAGGAACCTAGGCGGTGACTTAATCTCTCAGGCCTCAGTGTTCCCCTCCGTGAAAGGGGGGCAGCGGTCCTGCCTTTCCCATAGAGCTCGTTGGAGTCAGTTCTCGAAGCTCTTAGCTTGTGCAGTTCCTGGTGGGGCAGCACTCAGGGGCCCTCAGCTGCCCAGTCCTGTCATTCAGACACGCTGGACCAGAAATGACTTGTCCAAGTTCACAGCAGCTTAGTGGGGGCGGGGGGCTGGACTCGAATGCAGGGTTGCCTCGAGTCCTCTCACATTAGGATAAAGGCAGTGCTGACCCAGGGAACCCGGAGGGTGGCCGGGTCCAGACAGAGGTGTGTCCTGACCCCACAGAGATGTCCAGAGGGGATCATCTTCACCATCACCTCCTCATCTCTGCTTGGGCACCCCGGGGACACCAAGTACGTCCACTCAGTCGAAGGGCCTGGGCTCTCAGTTATGCAAGATCTTCTGTGGCTCAGGCTGCTCTGAGGCCCCTCGGCTACCCCTCTGAGAACTTCCCAGGTGTTGTGGTACCGGGGACCTCCCTCCAGGCACCCTCCCGGCTGTTTATCATTCCCGTGGGACCTGGGGGAGCCCTCTCAGCCCCGCAGCTTTCTTCTATCATCTGGAAGGAGGGGATTCTAGCAGTGCCTCAAAGCATCGTCAGAGGAGCCATGAGGTGACAGGCAGAAGCAGCTGCCCAGTAAACTGTTTGGTCCCCGAAGGTGAAAATGGTTTTCAGCCCCAAACATCTACCCACGCTGACCAAGGACCTCTCCCCTCTTTCTAGACGAAAATTCACGGGGTTGGATTTGTAAAAATCCATGCACCCTGGAACGTGCTGTGCAGAGAGGCTGAGTTTTTGAAACTGAAGATGCCGACGAAGAAGGTGAGTGGTGACGTCCCTACTCCACAGGGGTCGTTTCAGGGCTGCCCGGCAGGAGAACGTCATCGGGAGGGTCTGAGTTGTTACGAAAGCCCAAGGGAGCTTCAGCCCCACCCCGCCCCGGGAGGGCAGGAGGCCTCCTGTGTCCTGCGGGCGGAGAGTATAACCCGCTCCCCCAGAGATGCCACAGGAGCCCGGGAACTTCTCATAGATACAAACACAGTGAAACTTCCCGCTCTGACCGTTCGTACTTCCAGTATTTCAGCTAATTTATCAGACTCATTTTAATTCCATTTCCTCGCTTGCTGGGGCTTTTCTTCTTAATCTCTGGCAACTTCAGGCTGGGAAGCAGTCTGCCAGTGCGTCCAAGGAGCTTAGCGAGGCGTCGGGGTTTACTTTTGTCCTTGGGGAGGAAAGCAGGGGGGACGAAGCTGTTCTCGGGAGTGAGTCAGCTTCCAGCTTCTCAAAGCCTCCAGAATCCTTTGGATTACCTCTTTTTAAACAAAAGTGAAGTTGGGGGAAGTTCTCTGGAATGTACTAGAATTGCCCTTTTGGCTGGGATCTCCCGAAACTCTGAGCTTTCAGGCTCATCTAGAAACGCGGACGTGGAGGGGGCATCGTGGCCCATCCCCGCCCCCTGTTCCCAGGCCGGGCCGTCTCTGTGGCAGGGGGCTAGTTCCCTGCCCGTCTCAGAATAGATTCCCAGAGTCATGGCTCAGCAGATGACATGCGTCCCCCTTCCCTGCCTCGCCCGCAGCTGTATCACATTAATGAGACCCGTGGCCTCCTGAAAAAGATCAACTCTGTGCTCCAGAAGATGACGGACCCCATCCAGCCCAAGGTGGCGGAGCACAGACCCCAGACCACAAAGAGGCTCTCCTATCCCTTCTCCCGGGAGAAGAAGCACCTGTGAGTGGGGACCCCCCCCTCCCGCTTGCCCTTCCCGAGGGCCACCCGCTGTGTGGTGATTCCACCCCGTGTTGGACTTGGTCCTCTGAGGCCAGAGGGAGTTCTCCAACCCCCAATGAAGTGGGGATTTCAGCCCCTGGAGCATATTCTCATAAGAGCTTGTGGTTCTTGAACACAGAAGAGGCCCTGGAAATAATTTCCAAGGTCATTATTAACTGAGGAGTTAAGGGGACAACAAGTCTTGTCCTGCTGGGTGACACTTGGGAAAACTAGCTTGAGCCCATGTGAGGGAAGGCCTGGGCCTGGGATTAAAGCCCCAAAGCAGTGGCCTGGGTACCCTCCCCCTGCCCTGCTCTGTCCCTCTTGGGATGTGTCCCGAGGAGTCGGGTCTGGTTAGCTGCACCTCCTGAAGGCTGCCGAGCTCTGGGCGCCAGGAACCGAGAAGCAGCCCTGGCTGGAGTCCTGAGGCCCCAGACTCGCAGCCAGCGCGGCTGCCTGGCAGGGCTGCACCCATTCTGGAACCTTCCCTCCCCCCCTGCTACTGAGGGGCAGCGAGGCGTAGCCACCTGGGTCAGTGGCAGCTGCAAGGCCTCCGTGGGACCTCACTGGGCAGAGCTGGAGCGAGGGCAGGGGTGGGAATGGAAAGCTTGGAGTCTGGGAATCCTGTGGGGATAGGATGACGAGCTCTAGGGGATGGGAGGCTCCTGGACACCCCTGGTCCCACAAGACATGAAGAGCCTCCGCTCAGAACTGGGGCTTCCGCCCTGGCCAGGGCATTAGTCACAGGGCCGGGGCCACATGCTTCACTTGCTGTTTCCCGATCCTCCGGGGGATAAGACATAAGAGAGAAGGAAGTGGCTCCGGCCCAACTCCTCCCACCAGCGCCAGGACCCGGGCCCCCGCGCATTAGAGGGAGACGCCCTCTTTCCATGACCCCCAGGGCCCTGGCCACCTCCCTTGGCACCCCCTGCCTTGCCAGGCTTGGCTCACCTCCAGGCTCTGGGCCACCCCCAACCCCGAGTCGCCCTCCCCGGCTGTACGCTGAGTGTGTTGGGAATCGAATAACGTGTTCCAGAGACATCCCTCTGCCCTCAGGAAGCCTTAGGAAATCTCTGTGTGGCCCAGGACCTCAGGACGGAAACCATTTGGAAATTACAGGGAGACTGTCTTAAACAGTAGAGTGTCCGATGGTGGGATCACCCCAGGAGTGCGGCGGCTGAGACTAAAATCTGCCCCCGAGGGTGTCATCGGAAGGAAAAGGGGTCCTTGGCGAGGGAGGTCTGACCACAGTTGCCCCTGGGGTCACTTCCCACCCACGGGGGTCTCCCAGCCTCCCCGAGGGGTGAGAGGATGTACAGACTCTTCCAAATGCCCAGGGTCGGATCACACCCGGCGTGCGGACCGAGCTTCGTCAATTTCACGGTCACCGCTCACGGGGGTAGTGTGGTCCCCCAAGGCCTCGGAAACCGGGAGCGCTGACTCCAGTGAGCTGTGTCTCTTTTTGTTCCCAAAATTTCAACAGATTTGACCTGTCTGACAAGGATTCCTTTTTCGACAGCAAAACCCGGAGCACGATAGTAAGTATCGCTCCCTCGTGGGAATCCATAGCTCCCCAGCAAGGTGGCCCCGGGAAACGGGATGATAATTTCATTTCAGCCAAGCTCCTCTGGGTGAAAGGGGCTGTAATTGTCTGTGACAGAAATAATTAGAATAATGAAACCAGCGGGCTGCGAGGGGCCCAGGGGATGGCGGGGGTGGAGCAGCAGGGAAGAAGCAGAGGGATTCCAGACCCACTGGGTTATTTCAAAACGTTCCCGCATCTTTGCAGTTCCCAGCACGCCTCTCCAGCCTCCTTGCCACTTGCCCTTGGTGGAATCTGTACGTCCCCATCTCTTTGGGGGTTTGTGAGCAGACAGGCCTGGCAGGAGTGATGGGGTGGTGCAGGCAAAGGGACGAGGGTTTGGGTAGACTTCCAGAGCCTCGCCAGACGAGCAAACTGTGGCTTGAAATCTGACCAGGCCGCCCTGCCCTACTCCAGGTATTGGTTTAATGTTTATCCATCGGCCGCCAAGTTGTCCACCAGCCAAGCTGGGCTGTGCACCGCTCAGGACCCAACTTCTGTCTAAACAAGTATTAACCTCTCAGCCAAGCTGCTGCTTCTCTCTCTTCCTGGCCCAGAAAGCCCAGCCTGGCGAGGAGAGGGGCGGGGCTGGCAGGAGGCGGCCGCTTGACCTTGAGCAGATAACTGCCCCTCACAGCCACATCCTGAGACGGGTGGGCACCCAGGCACAGGACAGCGAGCGGTGTAGGCTGCCTTGGCGTGGGGGGCTCAGGCCACTGCCTGGACAGACAGAGCCCGGTCCCATCAACCCTGTGTCCCCTCCCAGCCTCGCGACTCGCAAACGGGACGAGGTGGTGTCCTGCCCAAAGGGCAGCCGTGCGCCCACACCAAGGGTAACCTGGATGCAGTGCCGGGAACATAGCCGCTGCTGTGTTGACCATGTTACTGATGGAACTAGCAATTAAATCTCATAATTTATAATAAACAATGAGGGACTCGTTTATGCAAAAACGTCAGCAGCCGATGTAGCTCGAGGCTGACATGTGGTCCAGGAGAGCTGAGTTCTCCCTCTTGGAAACCGACCGCTCAGGAGAACCAGACGCAGCTGAACCTGAACGGTTTCTCTTTTTCTCTGTCATTTTGGGATGGGAGAGAATTGGAATGGCCAGCTGGGGGAACTGAGGCACGTGCCGTGTTTCCATATGTATGTGCACCCCAGTTTTTACATTATCTGGAGCCACCAGGATGCTCCTGGAAGCACAGGGCTGGGTGCAGATTCGTAAATTCATTCTTTTTTTTAACTTTTTTTACTTTATTGTTTTATTTTATTTTACTTTTTTGACCACACCATGTGGCTTGCGGGATCTTAGTTCCCCGACCAGGGATCGAACCCGGGCCCCTGGCAGTGGAAGTGCGGAGTCCTAACCACTGGACTGCCAGGGAAGTCCCCGTAAATCCACTCTTGCTGTCGGGGTGGTGGCCTGGGGTTGGGGTCATATGTGAATGGAAGCTCTAGGCCCCCTCTCGTGGAGAATCCAGTTTAAAATTGAGCTCAGACCATGATCCCCAAGTCACAGAAGGCAATTCTATCTGAGCCAGTAAGTGTTAGCTGAACGATCCATGACTCCGATTACCTCTGGGGTGGGGGGCATTCTCTCCCAGAGACCCTGAAGGCCTGTTTGTAAAACACCAATGCTCCAGAGAAACTCTTTGGTGACTCAAAACTTTGCCCTTGGTTAGTTGGACCCTGTGGTCTTGAGACCCAACGTCCTTCTAGACAAAGATATAACAGTCCCTCCTGTCTCCTTCCCTGTGCTGCTAGCATATCGGGGCAGCCCTGTGTGCAGGCGGGTAGGAGTCGGGATCAGCAAGGAACAATGGGGAAGGACCTGAGGTGCTGGTCTTAGGACTTGGATTTTCAGCCTGTAGGCACTAGGGAGCCATAGATGGCTGTGGAGCAAGGTCCTAGAAAGATCACTGCCAGTGGCCGGTCGTGGAAGGGCAGATGGAGGGTGGGTGTGGGATCACAGGGGTGGTTGTGAAGGGGGGCTGTGGCTGCACGTGGAAGGGAGGAGGTGGTTATGGGAGAATCAGCAAGGTCAGGATGAGGTCACTGATTTGATTCAAGAGGTGCCAGGGAGAGAGCCAGCTAACTGGGTCATTCATCCATTCATTCATTCATCAGTCAGTTACTGAGCACGTGGTGTCTGCCCAAGATGGGCAGGAGGTGAGGGAGGCAACAGGCACATGGCAGGGGTGGGGTAATCCGGGACAAGAGAGCAGAGTTAGGGAACTGCCTGGAGGTCCAGTGGTTATAGGACTGGGCACTTTCACCGCCAGGGCCCATGTTCATCCCTGGTCAGGGAACTGAGATCCTTCAAGCCGAGTGGGGCGGCAAAAAAAAAAAAAAAAAGAGAGAGAGAGAGAGAGCAAAGTTAGAAGGCAGAGCAACAGGGGCGGTGGCTGCTCGGTGACCTGTTTGTTAAGGTGGCTCTGTAGCCATTTAGCTCTCAGGGGAGAAGCACTTCTGGCCAAAGAAACAGCCATGGTGAAGGCCCTGTGGCCTCAGGAGAGGGTTGGCGAGTGAGGGGGGCAGCCAGGAGGCCAGGTTGCTGGGACAGGGCTGGGCGGACGGAGAGGAGGAGAGAAGGTCAGATGGCCCAGGGCCTGGGGGGAACTGGAGGGTGGGACCTCGGGGGAGTCTCGAGGGGCTAGAGTGCCCTGACCCACCTGTCTATGGCACAGGGCCGATTCTTTTCACCCCATTTTGTGGGTGGAGAAACTGAGGCACGGGGCACGAGGTAGTTAGCGCAAGACCACACGGCTACAAGGACGCAGACCCAGGCAGGCAGACCCCCAAGCTGGGGCTCCTGAGGCGGCGAAGTGAAGTGTTTTGTTCGTAAAAGGGGCACAGGTTTCTAGAACATTCAGGGCCACACCCGAGAGTGGTCATATCAGCGGAGTCCCCATGCCTCTGAATTCCAGCTCACCTCTCAGCCAAAAGGGGCGGAAACCCACCAGCAGAGTGCACAGGACCCCCGTACTCCTGAGCCCAAGCGCAGCGTGGGCCCTTCGAGGTGACCTTGTCCCCAAGAACGCCAATCCTGACCGCATCCTTGGGGCACGCAGGAGGCTGGCACTGGTAACGGTCACCACCTCCCTTCCCGGTGACCCGTGATGGGGTAGCTCTGGTCCCCCCCTTGTCTCCACAACAGGTCTACGAAATCCTGAAGAGAACAACGTGTACCAAAGCCAAGTACAGCATGGGTAAGGGCGTGCTTGGGGCTTGAGCTCAGCGCTCCTCTCGCGGTGTAATCTTGCCTCTCCATCTTCTCCGTGGGAGGCGGGTGGCCGGCCTGGGGTTTTTTAGAGGGTTTTGATTTAAGGCTGGTGTAACAGTCTCAGGCAGGAGGGCCGTTCCAGGACCAAGGGGCGGTTTTACGACCCTTTTAAGCACGAAAGGATCCTCCTCTCTGGCTTGAGGCATCTGTGGTGGCCTGTGGAGCCTCTCAACGCAGAGGCGGTAAATCCTGGCTGCTGGAAACTGGAGGGTGACCAAGGGGTTCTGACCCTCTCTTGATCTTCACAGTCCAGGGGGAGGTAGTTAGGGTTCTGCAGCCTGATGCAGCAGCCAGACACACACACAGGCTAGAAGGTGCCCCACCCGGGCCATGGCCTTGCTGGAAGGGGTGCCCCTCGACGTGTGCCCTTAGGCGGAACCTGCCGCAAAACTGGCCCCGCTGGGCTCCTCGGGTACTGGTTTACAGAACACCTCAACCACAGGTGCAAAACCTTCTCGATTAAAGCGTGTGGAGGGAACCATCCCCCCCACCCCGCGCCCCGCCATGCAGGTCCCTTGCCCACTGCCGCAGGCTGAGTTTGCTGAACGTTTGCAAAACGTTTCAGGGCAAAGTGATGCCTTTTCCCGGTCTTTCCCCCCTTCCTGTTGAGCCGCTTTATGCCCCGCTGAGAGCGGAGCTCACGGCACAATCCTTCATGCTCTGGAAGCATCTGAAGCTCCGAGCCTGTGGTTCAGGAGAGATGCCCTGCCTGTTGGCTTCCCGGGAGGGAAGGAAGCGAAGTACAGGAGGACTCAGATGCTCGCAGCTGAGGTCTGGGGCAGGCCCAGGATGCAGTGGGGCGTGGAGGGGGGAACGACACCTCCATGCTCAGCCAGGCTGCCCAGGGTGGTCAGTGGTCAGTCACGGGCCCACCCTCTGGGCCCGAACTTTCTAAGCCCGTGTACTAAGTCGTGGCGGGGGACACACTTTCAGGAGTCGAGAGGAGGCCAGGAAAACTGTCCCCGATGGAGCAGGTCCTCCAGGGGGGCCCCAGCCACCAGAAGTGGGGAGAAGCATGGGTCTAGTCCCAGCGACGCATCTCAGAAGTCAGTCTCCCTTTAGCGTCCCTGTAGGGTCCCTTCTGGTGGAGACTCGTGCGGTTGCTGTGAAGGTTTGCAGAGAGTCCAGGGTCTGGCGCTTCTCAGATAGAGCTGATCCCCGCCCCGGGCCATGCTGTGGCCAGTTCCCTGGCAGCGCTGGTTCCCAGAGCCAGTGATGAAGCAGAGAGATGGAGGGGCCTTCTCTGCACACCATTTCACACTGGCCTTGTCTGAGAGCCCTCCTGACCTCCAGATTCATGGATGGGTTCGGTCCCGCACCAGCCTCTGTGCCAGGAAGGTCCCTACCCTCAGGGAGTTTCCATTCCGGAGGATGGAAACAGACGAGTGATGACAACGTAAACCAGAAGACAATCTTGCAGGCTGAGGGAGATGGGGAGCGATGGGGGATGTAGAGCCTGTGATCAGAGGTCCTTCTGATGAGATGACATTGGAGGGGTGAGGCTTCCGGGTAGAGGGCGCACCTGCGGCAGCACGGAGTTGAGAGCATTCTAGGGGCAGTGGGGGGGCCCAGTGAACCTGAATCCGGCCCCTTGTTCATTTTTTACTGCAGCTGAACTTTCCGCTCATGGGGCTTTGGCCACGAGCTCCCACCTGGCTCCTGTTTGGATTTCTAAGCGTCCCTAGGTGCCCTGACCATTCCAGATCACTAGCTGAGGAGGTGGTCTATTTTTAAGTGGATTTCAGGGAGTGCCTTTCCCACCAGTGTCACAGCTCAAGAGTGGACTGGCCAGGCCACTGAAAAATCTGACCCCTTACCACCTAGAAAGCCTCTTCATCCAGGCAGAGGGTTCTGTGACCAGCAAAGGGCTTCGTGGAAACTCCTGGGCAGCCCTGGCCCCCAAGGATGTGTGCGAAGCAAGATCAGATCTCTGGGAAGCCCCAGACCCATGCGTGGCCGGGCTCTGCCTTACCCCCTCACGACGCTGTCTTCTGGGGCTGGGTGCCCGAGCCCACACCTCTGGATTCTAGGAGGCGCAGGTGTGGTTATTTTTATCCTGCTCCCAGCGCGGGGCTTCAGGCAGCAAACAAGGGGCCCGGCCATCGTTCCCCTGCCCCCAGGAGCGCTGGACTGTGAGTGAGCGCCTTGCCCCCCAAATGCAGCTTTGATCCTTTCAGGCCCTTTTGCGTGTAACTAATAGCCGGATGTATAAACAGGGCAAGGAGAGGGAAGAAAGAAGGACTCTGCCCTTTTAAGTAAAAGGCGAAAATGTGGTAAATACGGTAAGTGCCTCTGCCCCCGCGTGGGGCACGCAGGCCTCCTCTTTGGCTTTTCCAATCAACCTAAAATCTAATTCCAAATTGTATGTGTGTTTTCTGACACCATCAATTTTTCCATCCATATTTTTCTCATGATTCAGCTTTTCTAACCACTTACAATCCCCCTTCCTCACCTGCAGGTTTGCCCTCCAGCAGGCGGGGGTAGCTGGTGAATCGCAGGTTTGGGGGTACCTCCTTCCTCCCAGATGTAACTTCCTCTTGGGGTTTCCTCTGTGTCTTCCTAATTCTGCCAATAGAGCATGTTTTTATCATCTCCTAGTCGAACCCGGGGAGGAAACCCCAGAAAGGTGGTCGGGCTCTGTGCAAGCAGGTGTGGCTCGCTTTGAGAAAATTCTCGGTGATTGAGACAGCCCTGGGACCGCTCTGATTGAACACGGAGCCGTTGGAGACCGGCCTGGTCCGTAATCCTCTCTCTGCCTTTGTTTTCAAGGCATCACGAGCCTGCTGGCCAATGGTGTTTACTCGGCAGCCTACCCACTGCACGATGTAAGTAACCTTGACAAATATAGTTCATCTCTGCGCGTCATTTGATTCTCCAAACCTCGAGGGCCACACCCCCCAGGGAGCTCTCGTTAGCCTGTGGTCGGGGCTTCCTGCTTTGGCGCTCCTGTAAATGTCAGCCGCTCCCGGCCTTTCCTGGTTCCCCAGGTGGGCACCAGAGTTACACACAGAGCCATCTATTCTTACTGAATCATTCCACCAAGACAGGGGCACTTGTGGTAGAAACTCTGCACGGCCATATCTGAACTTCACGGCCAGCTGGTCCACAAGAAGTTTCCCTGGCTCCGTCTCCCCTACCCCACCCCGCCCGGGCTCTGGCAGAATGACCAGAGAGCTCTGTTTTGTATCTATTTCTGCAGAGCAAGTGGCCAGTTTCCTGAGCCGAATTTCCAAATCCCACTGGTATCCCCCTGACAAATATAGCCTGTGGCCACGGCCGCGTTGTCTTGGCTTGGGATAGAGAGAGAGAAGATTCTCTTCTTATTGTCCCTATGGAAACAAGGACTAGAGTTCAACAGGGCACTGGGGATGGGCCATGGGGCCTGAGCAGTGTGGGAACTCCGGACAGAGGATCTCTGGAACTTTCCAAATGTGCGTTACTGCAAAGGCTAGGAGAGAGAGAGGACAGGCATGGGGGCCCGGGGACCCAGATTCTAGTCCTGGCTGCTCATGCCTCTGTGACCTTGAGTAGAGGCAGCCCCTGTCCTCTCTGAGCCCCAGTGCCCCCATCTGCAAGTCAGAAATAATACCTGCCCTGTCCAGTTGCCAGGGCTGCAGAGGGTGTTAGCAGGAATTCAGAAACAGAAGGGCTTTCAGTAAGACGTTGGATGAACGGGGGGTGGGGCCGGACAGCAAAGGGCTGTCCACCCGGACCATAGACTCAGAGGGAAAGATGCTCAGCCGACCTGCCGCTGTCCCCCGTCACTCACTGTAAGGATTTGGGCTCAACTGATCCCGTTTTCCCACCTCTGTGCCTCCGTTCATGCTGTTCCTTCTGTCTGCAGTGCTCTTCCCTCCTCCTCTGCCTGCACAACCCCTCCCCAGGGCAAACAAAGCATCCCCATGGAGCCTTCCTTTCCCCGCCTCCCCGGCACGGTTGAGTCTTCCCCTCTGGACCTCCAAGCTCCCTGTCCCACAAAGACAACACTGTTTGGCCGCCATTCATTACGCGTGCATCTCATGGAAGCCCCTGCACCTAGTAGGCGCTCAATAAATTCAGCGTGGGGTTAAGTCGAGGTGTCTTGGTGGTTGACCTGTTGCGGGATGAATGCTTCGAGGGAGGACTCAGACCCCGCAGGTCCCGGCTGGTGCTTCCGGCTTCTCCCTAGAAGGCGCCTCGCTCATCCGTCCCATCTGTGCCACTCAGGTTTGCTCAGCCCTACTTGGCCTTTGAGCTGTCACTCCTGCCAAGATGTCAGGGACAGAAGCCGAAACGTTTCAGAGCCTCCCTGCCTGTTTGATTCAGCCCTTTAAGTCTTGAAAGGGAAAGGGGAAAGATCCACATTTCTGAGTGCCTACTGTATGCGAAGAACTGTGTCTAGTAGGAGCTTTATCTCATTCAATCTGGTGCAAACACGGAGGCTCAGAGAGCTTTAGTGACTCGCCCAAGTTCACACAGCCCCTGTGGAGGAGCTGGGGCCAGAAGCCAGCCCTGGCTGACAACAGGCTACTCCACCCCTGGCTGCACCACCACTGCGTCCTCCCCTGGAGGCCGACGCACCCCTCTTCTCAGGCTTCGCTGCCACATTTGTCTTAGGAATCAATTCTAGCAGCAGTTTAAACCGACGAGTACAAGACTTCCACTGAGCCCCCAAAAAGCACCTCCAAGATCCTCATGTTAGAAACTCCTTGCGCACCATCATCTTTGTCCCTTACACAGCAGTAGGGAAGCCCGCCACGTGGGGTTTGTTCCCACTTTACAGATGGGGAAACTGAGGCTGCAACTGCTCAAGCAACTTGCCCACACGCACACAGCCAAGGAGTGGAGCCCAGATCCTCTGGCTCTGCTTCCAGGGTTCTTTCCAGCGGGATGATGGATCTCGGTCATCTCGAGGGAATATGAGATTTTACATCCATGAATTTTCCGTACAGCTGATGGACACACACCCCGTTAAGTACCAGAGCTGATGTTCAAATATTTGGGGAGATAAATCCTCTGAAGCTAGCCCTGTGGACCCCATGCCTTAAACAGAGGATGCCGGCTGTTGCGAGGCTGCACCTCGGCCTCTGGCAGGCAGCAGGCCCCTCCCGCGCGTGTACGCTTCTCACCATCTGCCTCTCACCCCTGAGCTCTCCTGGGTCGCATCTCAGTGCGTGGCCCAGAGCATCCCACCCTCTCCAGGGCCTTGCTTGCTGCGTTCACTCACTCCTTCATTCATTCCACAAGAGCATCTGCCAGGCCAGGGGCCGGGGTCGTTGCCAACCAGACAGCAGCCTGTTGGGACTGCACATAGAGGAAGAGCCTCCTACTCCATAACTAGCATTCGAATCTGGAGAAGGACTTGGCATTTCAGCCACTGCTGGGTGGCTTTTTGGCTTCCTTCCTGGTTGGCAACTGCCTCCTTCAAGGTCACCGGCTAGCTGACCTCTACAGAAATGAGGTGCTGCTGGAATCGTGGGCCCATCTTAGACAAGAGGGACAACTCTGGGAACGGGATAGGTTGGGTTGGGTGGAGAGGGCCCCTGAAGACCCGGGGGGGAATTTGGTTAAACTGCTCCCAGAGCATCTTCATTCAAAGACCACAGGAATCGGTTGCCCACCTGGTGGTCAAGTTCTCCCCGCCTGGAGGGGGCTGGCGGGGCTGGAAGGGGGGTCACGGAAGGAGCTGGTGAGAGGAGCGGGCACCAGGCAGACCTCCCAGAGCCCTCAGAGCTTTATCTGCCTGGCAGTCCTCAGGACCGGTTGGCCAGTCTTCTAGTCATCAGTGTCACCCATTGGAATACTGGGCTAGCTTTCGACCTTTAGACACTCCTTCTCTTCCATTGGATTTGGAGACCTAGATCCAAGTCCCAGGTCTGACCGGATTTTTCTCTCTCCCAGGAATGTCAGTTTGCTCCTCTGAGCCTCGGCGTTCCCATCTGTAGAATGGGAGCATTGGACTCACCGATCTGTATGCACTGGGATCATCTAACTCATGGTCCCTCCTGGGACACTTGAGAGGAAAGGGGGCACCACCCTAGTGGGACCTGGGATGAGACGCCAGGACCCTCCTGGCAGAGTGGGATGCATGTTCACCCTGTTGACAATCCCTCCAGCCCCTGAAGCCCCCTTTCCTCTGTGTCGCCAGTTCCAAGGACCTGACCGCATTCCCATCCTGGACGTCGTCTCTGTGTCGAGGGGAAGGCGCTTCGGGCTTTCCCGGGACACTTTTTATCCTAGGAGGAGGGGGCCTGGGCGCCCTTCCGCACTGTGTGAAGTTCTGTCCTGGGACTAGCTCACCTGCGTAGTGGGGGCAGCTGGAGTGCACGTCTGGAAAGGTTACAGGACAGTAAGACACCTTTCTCTCTTTACAGGGAGACTATGAAGGGGAGAACGTGGAGTTCAACGACAGGAAGGTAGGTGCTACAGAGCCAGGAGACCGCTCCTTGGGGTCTGGGGGTCTGGGGGCCAGCGGGGAACAGGGGCTCGGGGGTCACGGCACTGCAGCCCCACGTCTGAGTGAGAAGGTTGGTGAACTCACCTCGTTGGACTGTTTTCCTCTCTGATTCTCAAAAGCATCCTTGGCAGGTTGTCCGAGCATGTGAAGGGAAGGGACGTGCCCCCCGCCTGCCCTTCCTTCCTGCACTGACCTGGGCAGCTTAAAACCCATGTCTCACCGGATCGATCAGAACCTCCAGGGCTCTTTGCCGACCTTTGGCCTAATCCTGCCTGGCTTCCGGGAGAATAACTCTGGGAGCCACGGGGCCAGCGCCTGGAGTGCACCGGCCCCCGGCAGCACACGGGAACACGATGGATGGTGGTCAAGCCAGTTTCTCAAACTCACTTGACCTGGAACCCTTTTTAATGGGAAAGTTATGGAGCTGGTGTCCCATGAGACACACTTTGGGAAATGCCTAGTGATCCTTTATTCTTCAATGGTTCTCCCTAATTCCACCCACCCAGGCTCTCAGGAAGCTCTGGTCCTGCACCCACCCCACATCCACGCCACCACAGCCAGTTCTCCTTCCCTCGCGTGCCCACACCCGGATCCCACCCTCCCTGCCTCCACATGAGCCTATCCCAGCTCCCCAGCAAGCCCTGCCCTCCCTCACCTCAGGGAGCAGCCCTCCCTGGGCTCTGCGTTCCTTTCAGCCTCCTTTGTCCCATCTCTTGCTCCCCAAGAACGGATCCTTCCAAGGTGCTGGGTAGGGATGTTTCCCTGAGAACCTCACAATGGAGGCCTTGTCCCAAATTGCAAGACCCAGGAGACTCTGCGTGTGGAATGCTCTGTTCCCACCTCCCTCCAGCCCCCCATATGTGTTTTTAAGCCTCCGGTACTTGATACAACTCGCCTGCCCGCCCGCCCGGGAATCCAGCTGAAGATGCTATCTGATTTAGCACAAAAATTACATATTTGGTTATTTTTAGTGTAACATCTGGCATTCGTCTGAGAGCCCGTGACTTGCAGATCTCCTCCATCCTGTCCACGGGCCTGCCCTGCACCAAGCCTGGCCTCAGAGCCCAGCCCCCTTCGTCCCTCTGCAGCCCTCTGCCACTGCCTGGTGCACTTCCTCCACAGAGACCCTCTTCCGGCCGTTCAGCCTCCAGGTCCCAGGCCCCTCCGCCCTAATCTCCCACCCTCTTCCCCATGCTGCAGCCGCACTGCCGCCTTTCTAATCTAAAGACAACTTGGCTGATGGTCGCGTCAGTGCCAAGACTGTCTCCTTCAGTCATTACTCAGGAACTATTTACTGGCCACTATAGTGTACCGGCCCAGCAGACAGCTCCAGGTTTATCCAGACCCCAGAGCTCTCTGCCTGGAATGCGGCCCACTTTCCACCCCCCCTCTCCTCACTTAACGTTATGTCCCAGCCATGAATACAAAGACTGGTCCATGATCAGGGAGTATTGGATGAGTGGATGGACGGATGGGTGGGTGGATGGGTGGACAGATGGACTGACAGATAGATGGACGGGTGGATGGATGGACGGATGGAGGGAGGGAGGGATGGATGGATGAGTAGTGGTGGGTGGATGGAAGGAAGGAGAGAAGGAAGGGGGGAAGGGGAAATGCCCCAGATACGTGTTTGTATCTAACTCAGAGAACTCTTTCTCCCATGGTCGCCACATCTAAAGTGATCTGGTTCTGAGTATTTTGCTTTCACAACGACAAAATCTGTGGCATCCCGTCAGTGGCAGGAGCCCCAAGTGCCTGAGGACAGAAGGGGGGACGTAGCCAAGCCAAGGCCCTGGTCCTGTGCTGAGCTGGCAGAGCAGGGGTACAGTAGGGATATCTCAGCAGAGGCAGGCCCGGGCCAGGGCTGAGCAAGGCCATAGCTATTGGCCTGATCTTCGGGCCACAAACGCTCAGGGCCTTGGGGCCAAGCGCTCCTTCCTCCAGGATTGGGGGGCGGGAGGGTTACTCCAGGTGTGGATTGAGGTGGCCTCATTCCTGTACTGCACTGAGAGCCACGGGGCCCTGGCCCAGCATTCATTCATTCATTCAACAATTACTTACTGGAAACCTGTTATCTGCCCTGTTTGAGAAGCTGGGGATGACACAGACCAGACAAACCTGGTGCCTCCATCCTAGGGGGAGACAGCAAGGGTTGAGTACATACACGGTAATTAAGGACAGCGTCAGTGCTGTGATGGACCTGCCCAGCCACATGGGCCCAGGTGGGAGGTCTGGGCAGGAGAGATGCTGGTGGAGGGAACCAGGATCCCTCTGAGGTCCAGGTGCTGGAAGGCTCCCAGGGTCACAGTGACCAGAGCCACCGGTGCCCAGCTGACCTGCCCCAGGGCCCCTGACACCTCCCACCTGCTCACAGACTGAGGGGCCCCCAGAGTTCTGCCAACCATAGCCGGGAAATCTGATGCTTCATTTCCTTACGCTGACAGCTACAGGGTGATTGACGTTCTCTTCTTGGCAGGAAGAAAAGTCCACCGAGGTAAAGTGGTTTATGTAGAAAGCTGAAGTGTGCCCCCATCTGCCACACCTCTCAGGGGATGGTGGCTTGCCTGCTGTGGCCAGTCCCAGCGGGGAGGCCCGGGAACAGGGTGACCAGCATGACGAGGACAAGCCTTCCAGAGCGTCCGTCCCGTGCCTCCCCTCCCGCGCAGCAATCTCCACTCCCTCCCTTTCCATCCCAGGGTCTCTGCCCTCATTCCTCCCCACTCCCTCCCTCCCTCCCATCTCGCTGCTCTGATGCTCCCCCAGCTGGTCTATGGTGTAAATTTCAGCTGACTTTCTTTCTTTTTTTTTTTTTTTGACATCTTTATTGGAGTATAATTGCTTTACAATGGTGTGTTAGTTTCTGCTGTATAACAAAGTGAATCAGTTAAACATATACATATGTCCCCCTAGCTCTTCCCTCTGCGTCTCCCTCCCTCCCATCCTCCCCATCCCACCCCTCCAGGCGGTCACAAAGCACCGAGCTGATCTCCCTGTGCCATGCGGCTGCTTCCCACTAGCTATCTACCTTACGTTTGGTAGTGTATATATGTCCATGCCTCTCTCTCGCTTTGTCACAGCTTACCCTTCCCCCTCCCCGTGTCCTCAAGTCCGTTCTCCAGTAGGTCTGTGTCTTTATTCCTGTCTTACCCCTAGGTTCTTCAAGACATTTTTTTTCTTAAGTTCCATATATATGTGTTAGCATATGGTATTTGTGTTTCTCTTTCTGACTTACTTCACTCTGTATGACAGACTCTAGGTCTATCCACCTCATTACAAATAGCTCAATTTCGTTTCTTTTCATGGCTGAGTAATATTCCATTGTATATATGTGCCACATCTTCTTTATCCATTCAGCTGAAGGGAGGAAGCTGCCCGGTTGGTGACTGGTGACGGCTGCTTTGCTTTTCCAGAGGTGCTGCATGATCTCATCAGAGTTTGCTGGCTCAGACCTCTCCTTTAGAGAGTAAAACTGTAGGCTTTTCCTCCTTTTCTGCGTAATCAGACAGATGGCACATAACAAGCCCCCAGCACTTCGCTTCACAAAGCATGAGCCCATCTGCGTCCACTCCATGACCTGGGAGGAAGGACAGACTCTTTCAGTATCAAGGAGGTGATGGAGCTCAGAGGGGAGGGAGTCTGCCCTGGATGCCCAGTGGGGCTCAGAGGGGGAAGGCCTGGCTCAGATCACCCACTCGGGACGCTGCCCAGGACACCGACTCCAGACCCAGCAGAGCCACCGTCCTAGCAGGGCAGCACGGCTCCAATTCCTGGACCCCTTCTCCTCTGAGATGGGGGGAGGCCCTGGGCATCCCAGTTCCTTACCCAGAAGCTACAGAGGCTACCCCACCAGCAGCCAGACTTGCCATTAAGTCTTTCAGAACTTGGAATCATGCTGAGCCCATCCTGCTTGTGCCACTTACAGAGAGACTTAAAATCTAAAGAAAGCTACTCTTATAAAGATCAGAGCAGGCAAAACCCAGGATTTTGACAGCAAGGTTCGCTTATAATTTATTAAGAATGGCTTTAGCTTTTCTATGTTATTTTCCTCCCTGTTTTCTCCTCCCTACTTATTTTGTCCCTGTGTGCTGACTTTTGATGAAACACAGCAACTCTGTTCTCCTGGGTATTATTTTCAGAGCTGCAGAAGGAGAGAGGAAATGGAAAAGTTTGCTAGAAGGTCATTTCTAGGGACCCCTGACTCTCTGGTCTGTGGAAGCTGGCCCCGTCCCCGTGAGCCTCTTAGACATTTTTAATTTTCAGAGACTCAGTTGAAGGCATCTTTGTGCATAGAAATCCATCCCATCAGCTCTGGATCTTCCAAGTCAGTGGGGAGAATGTAATATTAGCTCAGGCTGCTATGACAAAATACCAGACTTAAACAGAAGACATTTATGTCTCACAGTTCTGGAGGCTGGAAGTCCCAGATCAAGGTGCCGGCAGGGTTGGGTTCTGGTGCAGGCTCTCTTCCTGGCTTGCGGACAGCCGTCTTCTCACTGTGTCCTCACACGGCCTTTCCCCCGTGTGTGCACGTGAAAAAAGAAAGCTCTGGTGTCTCTTCCTCTTCTTATAAGGACACCAGTCCTGTCAGGTCAAAACCCTGCTCTCATGACCTCATTTAACCTTAATTATTTCCGGAAAGACGCAACCTCCAAATACAGTCATGTTGGGGGCTAAGGCTTCAACCTGTGAATCTGGGGGGACACATTCAGTCCATAGTCTAGAGTATTTTGGGCGATGATATAAAAGGCTGTGTTCGGGGGCCACAGCAGAATCTGTATATAGGAGACCCCCCAAGTTTATAAGTCCAAATATTAAGAAAAGGAAAAAGGATGCAAGCCAAGCTTCGGTGTACAGGAGAGACCTGGGGCCCATGGTGAGTTCTCACGGGCATCCCCCACCCCTGCTTCCTGCCAGCAGAGATGGGCAGCCGAGGCCCTGGATTCCCAGCTGGGGCCCAGCTCCCCTCCAGCCAGCAGTGTCACCGTAGGCTTTGAGTTAAGGTTGGTAAAGCATTAATTACCCACATGCATGGGATTTCTTTATTAAAACCAGCAGTCCTAACCCAGCGTCTTCCCGAGGACACCCTATACCCACGCGTTCATACAAGGCTTCCAATCGCCAAGCTCACTGCCGTCCTGCCCAGAGCCTGGGGCATGATGGGGTGTGTAGAGCTCATTGATCTCACTAACCTGTGTTAATCAGATAGCCCATCTCAGGAGACACACGTCGGGCTCTCTTTGCGTCCCGTGAGACTTTTAAAAATCGTACCACTGGTATTTCTCTGCTGCAAAGCCTGGTGGGTCTGTCTTTTACAAAGAAAGTGAGGTGTCTGACAGCCATTTGAGATCAAATCGTGAGCAGTGAGGACTCTATAATGATGCCAGAAGTTTCTTTCCCATCCCCGCTGTCACCTAAAAACATAAGTCTAGGGCTTCCCTGGTGGCGCAGTGGTTGAGAGTCCGCCTGCCGATGCAGGGGACGCGGGTTCGTGCCCCGGTCCGGGAAGATCCCACGTGCCGCGGAGCGGCTGGGCCCGTGAGCCATGGCCGCTGAGCCTGCGCGTCCGGAGCCTGTGCTCCGCAGCGGGAGAGGCCACAACAGTGAGAGGCCCGCGTACCGCAAAACAAAATAAAAATAAAAGAACATAAGCCTATTCCTCCTTGGAGAGCCCGCCACCACCCGTGGCTTCTTCAAGGCCCTTACCAGAGCTGAAAGTTGTGACCCGTTTTCTCGTGCCCGTCTCCCTGACCAGAACGGGAACTCCAGGGCTCAGGGCCGTGTCTGCCGTGCTCAGCTCAGAACTTGGCGCCCACCACGGTACCCAGCACAGGGCTGACCCTGTGTACGTGTTTGTTGAATGAATGAATGACGTAGCTGTGAGCAGACACCTCAGTCCAGCAGGGGCCCAGCAGCTCTGTGTTCTGGGGAGCAACCTGGGAGCGCTACATTTTCCCCAGCCCTTCACCACTTCCTCTCTCCCAGCTCCTGTACGAAGAGTGGGCGAGTTACGGGGTCTTCTACAAGTACCAGCCCATCGACCTGGTCAGGTGAGAGGGGACGCTGGGAGCAGGCCTGATCGGATAGATGTCCCTGTGCATTTCGACTGTGCTGAGTGGGCAGTGCATGGGGGCCTGTTCGAACTTGAAGAGTTTGTGTAGGAAAGCCAAGGTCTCCCTGCAGGACGGGAGCCTGGCTGAGCCTTAGATAACAATTTATTCAAATTCACTGCGGGACGGGCTCTTACCTGTCATATTCACTGTCTCCCCCTAAATTCACAGTCCAGCTTGACCCAGCCAGGCATCTGGTGTGATTTCTTTCTGTGGTGAAAGGAAGGGAAGAGCTGCCTGGGAATTTGTAAGAATTGCCCCTCTGGGCAATGCGTCCTCTCCTGAGGGGACCTCCATCCCGGGGCAGGAAGGGGCGAACAGATCAGGCAATGGGGCCACGTAGACCAGCACTCAGCCCATCAAGGAGCCAGAAACACGTAACGTACAGCGTGATTGGTTCTCTTGGTGCCTCGGGGCTGGAGTGTTTTCCTGTTCTTAGGCTGAACAGGGCTAGAAGAGAGCTGACAGCCTCCGGGCGACATCGTGTCCTTCAGCGTGGGCATCACAAGCGGAAATGTGCCCACCTTCGGGGCACAGTAGAGAAGTGCTGGCATAGGGAAAGCAGAGAGCACCCCAAACCTGACCTGGCTCGGGGGCCCCCAGTCTCTGCTTCTTTGGTTGAGAGAATCAGGGGCCCCCCTATGAGCTGTTCCTCGCTCGGGGGGAGGGGGTACGGTGTAATTTATTCCCCCTGATGTGGATTCAGAGTATGTCTCTGTTTGGCTTTGCCCTGCGGTGCAGGAAGTATTTTGGGGAGAAGATTGGCCTGTACTTCGCCTGGCTGGGCGTCTACACCCAGATGCTCATCCCCGCCTCCGTGGTCGGGATCATCGTTTTCCTCTACGGATGGGCCACCGTCGACGAGAACATCCCCAGGTAGGCAGGCAGCCCCTCTCTCCGAACACATCCTCATGTTACTAAGGAGCCACGTTCCTATTGCTGCAGGAACAGAACTCCCTGGGACTCGGGCCCCTCACCCCAACCCCTGCCCCGCCGTGCACCCGCTCAGTGCCCCCGGGCAGTCACAGGCCAGGCCAGGCGGTGTCAGAAAGAGAGCCGCCCAGTCCAAAGGATGTAATAGCCATCTGAGCGTGTGGGCGGCCTTTGCAGACACGATCGCCCCCGGAGACGCTTTATTGTCGAGAGGAAGACATAAAATAAATATCCAACTCCTTTTCGTTCTTTGAAGCTTTTTTTCCCATTTAGTTCTTGGTCATTATGTGACAAGAAAATTGACCGCTTCCCTGTGTGGTCAGGAAATGAGACGGATGTGACCATTTGGAGACCTCGGGGCAGCGCACTCAGCCAGCCAGGCCCTGTGTCCGTGCCGCGTCCCCTGGCCACGCGGCTTTGGGAGATGTTGCAACAACAGGACCATCATGAGAGCTGACCGGGTGCAACAGGCCCCGGTCTCTGAACGCAGGGCTGATAGCACTGCTACTGTTCACCAAGGGGTAGGCCAGGCGTGGGGGGGCTCTTGGAAGGAGGCCAGGACCCCAGAGACAGCCCGGCGTCGTGCCGGGTGTGGTTCTCCCAGAATGGCAGCCAGAGCGTGAGTCAAGCAGCGGGAGCTTGAGGACACCGTCTCCCCTCTTTTCTAGTGGTTTCCTAGACTTGCTAATACCGACCCAGGGATAACTGATTGTGTTATGAGTTCAGGATTTCAGGCCTAACTTCCATCAGGAGCAGTGTGCCGATGGGCAAAACGCTGGATAGAAAAGTGGACGCCCCTGGCCCTGCCTCTTGGGGGCTGGCGGTCTGTCGGGGACAGTCCCGGTACATCAGTGCAGTTTACGTTTCTTACGGCTCAGCCCAGTGTCTCTGAAGCAGAGCTGTGGTTTAGACAATCCATCCGTGGTTCTGATCAGAAAAGAGCCAGTGAACGAGTCTTTTACTTGGTGGAGAAACTGACTCCTTAGGACTCAGCGGTGCAGAAAGGCCACATCCAGTCATTTTGTGCAAACGATTTGTGAATACATGAATAACACCTAAACTATTCCACCCACCCGGAATCAGAACGTTAAAGGAATCCCGCTTATGTCCCTCCAGGGTTATTTTGGGCACAGGCAGGAGAAAGCTTGTCCCTTTTGTTTGTTAATGACACGAGCTCACTGTGCTTGGGTTTGAGGAACGCAGAGATCAAAGTAGCCCAGACACAGAGGGGACTGAGTGGAGGGTGAGGGGCCCCCCACGGAGACTTCTCCGTCCGCCTTCCTGCCGGTCCTGGAGGGGAAGCTGGGCTGGTGGCCTCGTCCAGGATGCTCTGCCCAGGCAGGCGCGGGCTCCCTGACAAGGACGCCGACATCCCCAGGCCAGGCCAGGCCAGGCCAGCGCTGTCACACAGCCAGGGATGCAAACAGCATTTACTGGGAATCCTGGAGCCCCGTCTGACCTCGGCCTCTGCTCACTTGGTGCCGTGAACAAAGCAGGAAGTGTGCATTCCCCCTGGAATGTGGCCCAAGCCAGTTTGTAGGATAGCCAGTGCCCCCGCACCCCCTGCGCCCCGCACGATGCTGCCCTGCCGCCCCTGCCCCTCTATTTGCCCCAAAGAGCAGGCCCACCCATGGCTTGTCTTTATTTTGGCTGAAGGCAGTGAAGGGAGAGGCTAAGGGTTTAAAACCAGCAGAAACAGGCTTTTTGACTGGTTGATGTTGTTTAAACTGGCAAGGAGGAGGGCTGGGCAGCCATGGGGCTCACAGGCAGGCAGAGACATGGGCTCTGGCCCCCCCGGCCCCTCCCATCCTCGGGGACCCAGGCGGCACCGTGGCAATGGTGGAGGGGGCCTTCCATCCACAGGTTCCCTGAGAGGGGCTGGGGTCCTGCACGGGTGCGATGTCCTGCCCCTCTGCCTTTCAGGAGAGGCCCCCAGAAGAGAGGAAGCTCAGGGAGGGACAAGGCTCCATTATTCCCACAATAATGATGGTGAACGGGAGGATGAGTCCCAGGGCCCTTACGAGGGCTTCACGTGCGTTCCCCTGTTTAATCCTCCTAACAACCCAGTAACACGGGTTCTCAGGGAATTCCCTGGTGTTCCAGTGGTTAGGGCTGCGCTCCTTCACTGCCGAGAGCGTGGATTCAATCCCTGGTCGGGGAACTAAAATCCCATGTGCTGCACAGCGCAGCCCAAAAAAAAAAAAACAACAATTAAAAAAAAAAATGGGTTCTCTATTCTCAGCATCCCCATTCTATAGACGGGGAAAGTGAGGCCCAAGGAGTTGGAGCAATCTGCCCAAGGCCACAGAGCTCACAAGCGGTAGAGCTCAGATTCAAATCCAGAGCTGGCTGGCTCCCGAGTCCACGGTGCCCTACGGCCTCTGTGTGCCTCTCCCTGCCCCACATACACGTGCACATAGGCACACACACACATGCTCACACACGCACTCCCCCAGATGCTTCGAGGCACCAACTGGTCCATCTTTCCCTCTCCCACGCCTGACACCATGCCTGGCACATACAGCATGTACACAATCTTTTAATGAGTCTTTGGTAAGAGTAACTGTGAAAGAGAATTGAGCTGAATGCCCACAGTGCTAGCAGAGGAGGGTCCCCCACAGCCTCTCAGCAAATGTTTCTCCAACACCAATGGCTGTGGCCCAGCCACGATTCTGTGCATCCAGAAATTTTTTTTAAAAGCCAAAAACAACCACCCAATTCGGCCCCCTCCTCGATAGCCACCTAACCCTTGGGAATCAGACTCCTGCCCAGTGTCTAATAATAGCTCAGTATCTTGTCCAAGTTAGCAGGGAGAAGGGCAGGGCAGGGCAGGGCAGAGTTGGCAGGGCCTAATTCTGGCCTCCCTTCTCATCTTCCAGAAGGAGAAACTGAGTCTGAGGCTAAAGGACAGGGTCGGGGGCACAGAGGGCATCAAGGACCTGGGCCACGCCCCCTGGTCTCAGCAGGGAGCCCTCCTGTGGCCTCTGGGCATCAGCTGAGAGCAGTGCAGGGCACGGGCTTGACAGACAGAGCCCAGGCCTCAATCCCCACTCTGCTGTGTGGCCCTGAGCAAGTGACTTGCCCTCTCTGGGCTCACTTCCTCATCTATGAAGATGGGATTGTAATGGCCCCAGAGCTGGTCCAGGCCAGGTGGACGCTCGGCGCAAGCTTCTGCTCACACAGCTAATGGCCGTTATTGCATTTTTCAGCATTAGCAGGAGACAGCCTGCGTGCTGGGCAGGGCGGACGAGGCAGGCCACTGGGCATCGCGCAGCTCCCCATCCTGTCCAGCCACGCCCCCTGGGCTCGAGCCCCAGACTCAGCAGAATAAAAGCCTGCCCTGAGCCGGACTAGTATCCTGAGCAGGAGCTGCCCCTCACTTTCGGGGTGAGCCCGGCGTGGTGGGTCCCCAACCCCAGGCAGCTTGTGGGTGTGTTCCTTCCAACCCAACCACCCGTCTCCCGGGAGGAGGTCCGGGAGAACCATTTCTCCATCCTCTTAGGGGCCCAGAGTGCCCAGCGATGTCCACAGGCTGGTACCCAGGCCTGCCCGGGGCCAGCTGTCCCACGGCGTCCCCACAGGGATGGACTGAAGCCCGCAGGAACGGCGCTTAGCAGGTGCCAGGCTCACGGCCAGGGCTCAGGAGAGGCGTGGCGTTCTCGTGCCTCGATCCCATTCCTCCTTCGGGTCTCCGGGGCCTTGTCAAGTCAGGACCTGGACAGCATTCACTCTTAGCACAACCTTGACGGTGCCTGGTTATCAGAGGGAGGCTGGCTGGGACCTCGGCTTCAGAGATGAACGCTCACCGGCCACACAGCCAAGTCCGATGGGTCTACGCCCAGTTGCAGGCTGGGTACAAAATTAAAATACAGGGCCCTGTTCAAAAATCATTAAGGCTTTAAGGGGGGACAGAGTGTGAAACCGAGCTGGGGCCCCTGTGTGGCAGCACCTGTCACACATCCCTGAAGCCCACCTGGGATGGAGAAGAGGGATGTGGGCGCCGGCGGAAGCTGGCTGATGAGCCAGACCATGTCCACAACGGCGGGGACCCCCAGCACTTTCTCCCACCCGACATGGCTCCGGGAGGCTCCGGTCCACGTGGGCCGGCAGGGACGCTGCCCATCGGCCAGGGGACTCTGGGCTGCTCCCTTTCTTCCAGCATGGAGATGTGTGACCAGAGACACAACATCACCATGTGCCCGCTGTGTGACAAGACCTGCAGCTACTGGAAGATGAGCTCTGCGTGCGCCACGGCCCGCGCCAGCCACCTCTTCGACAACCCCGCCACTGTGTTCTTCTCCATCTTCATGGCCCTCTGGGGTAAGCTGAGTGCCGCCACCCCGTCTGTGGGTCAGAGGGTGGGTCCCGACATTCCCTCCCTCTCCTTGAGGCTACCCTCAGGACCGTTTGCCAGGAATGCACACAGGAGGAACGGTCAGCAGAAAGAATCCCCCGTTCTGTCTGCAGGTTACTGGGGTCTGTACTGGGTCACGACCCACAGATGCATCTGACCCGGCATGAAAAGCCTAGGAAGGTGCTTTGCTCCCGGAACCGGGACCTCTTTCCTGGGGCCGGGATTTGTTGCTGCTTTAGAACAAGGAGTGCCGAGGGTTCTGCCTTCCTCCCGACCAGGCCCAGGCCCTGGGGCACAGCTCTCATTATCCCCCAGCACCCCTGCAGGTGTCACATGCCCATTTTACAAGTAAGGAAGCCAAGGCCCAGGGAGAGTTGATGTGACTGGCCCAGGATCACCCAGCTCCTGAGCGGCCAAGGTGAGGAGTGAACGTACGATTCCAGAGCCTGTGCCCTTAACTGCTGGACTCCACTGCTACCTGGAGTCCAGGGCAGACGGCTCCTCCTCCAGTATTCTTCCTGAATCCAGGTCCTACCTGGTACCCATCTCAGGCTTGGGGGGCATGGGAGGTGGGTAAGTGGTGGCAGGATGCGTTTCCGCAGACGTTTCTGGATTAGCAGAAGATAAGCCTGTTTCCTCCTCTGTGGCCCCGTGACACAGCCTTTGCCAGCAGGGCATTCAGGATTCGGGCAGAGCCGTCCCCTGGGCCCCAGAGCCCCAGTCTTTGCCCTCAGGGGCTCCCAGCTAGTAGGAGATGGAGCTGCACACAGGAACCCTGGGGGAGGGAAGTCAGCTCTGCCCTTCCCCACATAACTCAACCCTCAGCTTCCTCGCCTGTAAAATGAGGGTGTGATAAGGATCAGAGACAGCGGGCACAAAATCTCAGCCAATGCTTAGCACGTACATGGCTGACTCTCAGTAAACGGTCCTGCCCTTGTGACCACAAACCACAGGCAGGGCTGCCTGACACACGGCGGGGGTTTGAGACTGAGTAAGGTGATGTGCCTTGCGTGTAGCATGCGTACCAACCAGTATTTACTAAGTGCCTGTGCTGGGCACAGGGGAAACCATGGGAGGGAAAACCACTGCATCCACTGACTTAGTCCAAGATTCAGGAGGGCGCAGCATGTGCAAAGGCCCTGTGGTGTGGGTGCAGGGAGCAAGTGGGAGTGGGAACAGGAGGACCCTGGGGATGGGCACGTGATGGCCCTCCTAACAAGGCTGAGAATGAGAGTCACAGGTCACCAGCTCAGCGTAAGGGAGAGATTTCCAGCAGTGAGTGCTGGGCTGGGCTGGCCCGGCAGGTGGTGAGCACCCTGTTTCGGGAGGCATTCAAGCTGAGGTTGGAGGAGTCCTTGCCGGGGCTACCACAGAGCATGGGGAGGCGATGTCTGTGTGTGGTTCATGGTGGCTTATGAGAAGATTCCCCGCACCACACTCTAGCTCGGATGATCAATTCTGGGATCAGCCTGACTATAAATTTAGGCTCAATGGCCATCTTCACTGAGCTGATGTGTATGTGTCTGACATTGGGCTGGATGCTACTTGCGCTTCATCCCACCTTATCCCACAGCTGAGAAATTGTCCCCATTTCACAGATGAGGAAAGTGGGTCTCCACTGGCAGGGCCAGGACTGGAGCCCACGCTGCCCTGAGCCTGTTCCGCCTCCCCTGCCCACCCCTGTCTCTTTGGACCCTGCGTCTATCAGAACCACCCCCCTGCCCCCCACCACCCTCTGCTCTCCCTGCCAACCTCCCTGGCCTTCCTCAAGATCTCTGGTTGGCTCCCTTCCTTCCTCTCTGATCGGGGCCCAGGAAGCTCCAAGCTGAGGCTGGAACACCTCCTGGCTGGGCACCCAGCCTCCCGGTTCCCCCGCTCCGAGCAGGGGAGGCTCACCCAGCAACATTCACGCCCACGGTGGAGCCCAGCTGCACAGCTGCCGGCTTGACGGTTTGGTCCACTTCAATACCCAGCCGCGTTGGCTGCGAGCCAGGATGGCTAGTCAGCAGGTAATAGTGCCAGTCCCTGGGCCAGACTCAGGTCCAACTCTCAGCTCTGTCACCTGCCAGCTGTGCAACTTCAGGAAAGTTGCTTCAACTCTCTGGGCCCTGGGTTCCCCGTTTGTAAAATGCAGACAGTGGTCGGGAATGTCGAATGAGTCACGTCTTGTGATGTCTTAGGGCTGTACCTGGTGCTAGTTGTCATGTCGTGCTAGCTGTTGCATCGGATCAGTGAGCCCTTGCTTCTTGAAAATGTGAAAACAGCCTAGACCCTTGGAGGCTGGAGCTCAGATCTAACCTGTCACCTTGTGCCTGGGGGCCTCTGTGAATTATGTCACTTCATCTCCTTCAGAAAAGAACGCTAGCTTTGGTTGGCTGGTTCCTAGTGTGTGCCAGGCACTGTCCTGAGCATCTTATGTGAGCGACTCATTAATTCTCCCAGTAACTATAGGAGGGAAACAGGCTTTACTACCCCATTTAGCAGATGAAAAAATTGAGGCAACTTTCCCAGGGTTACACCAGCTAACAAGAGGCAGAGGCAAGACTTGAACCCCAGCGTTCTGGCTCCCCAGCCCCAAATACTTGACCCCTGGGCTTTACTCCCTCTGTTACTAATCAGGTCTAGCTCACGTGTGTGCTTATTCCTGGCAGGCTTACCTTAAATTCATTCTCTCACCTGGAATACTTTCCCCAGCTCCCTCCAAACAAACAGGCTCCCTTTCCCCCTCCAGAGTTCTGCACAGAGTTCTGCACAGGCTACCTCACTGGTCCCCACAACAACCCTGGAGAGAAACCCTGTTATTCTGATGTGGACAGGGAAGCACAGAGAGGTTAAGTGACTTGCCCAAGATCACACAGCTAGCAGACTTGTAGCAGACATGATAGATCCGTGCCTGGCCCATCGGCCTTCGTGGTCCAGGCTAGTGCCCTGGTTTCACCTCTCCATCCAAACATCCTCCACCCCCCTTTTGTGCCCTCCTGGGGGAGCAGAGATTCACCATGAGCAGGCGGTGAGGGGCACACAGGCAGCAATGCCACTCAACCCGCCAGGAGGCAGGGAGTTGGTTGAATTCTGTGCACCCCCTCAATGAAGCCAGCTTGGTCACATCATGCTTCTTTATTGAGCACCTACTGTGTGCAGAGGGGTACCACTTCACAGCCTCAAAGGTGTTGGCCAGCCCTTACCAGCAGCCCCATCCTTGGGAGAAAAACAGATGGTCCCAACCTTCCCCTATCCAAGACGCAGCGAAACGGGCAAATCTGTGTTTCCACCGTGTGTCCCCACATCCTCCAGCTCCACTTCCACCGTAGGAGACAACAGAGGTGCCTGTCTGTCAAGGGCAAGTTCAGTCTACACACCCCCATTTGGGGGAGAAAAAAACAACAACAAAAAAGCCAAACCACTCTCATGAAGCAGTTACGGAAAGAGGAGCTTGTTATAAATCAAGACAGAAGCAACAGGAAGGGCCTGCTGGGCTGAGAGGTGCCTGTTGACAATCCGTCCCTGCCCCCAGGGTGGAGGGAGCCTCAGTCCCTCCATCGACCCCGGGCTCTTTCACACTTTACTCTGTCAGGCCTTATTAGCAGCGAGCTTGCCATTGTTGAGGGGGTTTTTTTAGTCCCTTATTCAATTACTTGTTCATTACCCTCTAAAGGATCATTTTCCCACTGGTGTTTCTTATCCCACTGTGTCCTTTCTTTTCCTGTCCCCCAGCTGCGAAGGCTTCTGCTCGCATGGTGACAGAGAGCAACCCCAAACCTGACACTGACAGTAGCGGGGCTCTGCCGCCCCAGGAGTCACCTCTGGCCGCTGTTTCCATGTTGCTTCAGCTCCACTGTGGGCTCTGGTTTGCCCAGAGGCTGACCCGCTGGTCCTGGAGCCGAGAGCTCTGGCTGAGCTCTCCCCTGCCCGGGATTTATGACAACGCAAAGCCTTCATTCAGTAAGGTGTCACACGAAGAAACTTTGAGCTCCATTTAGCTGTTCCCGCCGGGATCAATTTTCTGAAATTATAGCATAATAATGGGGTTTTAAAGCCTTGTCAGTTCCAGGCAGAACAAAGGGGGTTATTTGATTCGAGCCTGCCTGCAAGGAGCTGGAGAAAGATGGTCCCGGCATTAGTGGAGTGACAGGTGTGATTGAAACCTCTCCTGGGGGCGCTGCCCCCGAGACTCTGAGTGGAATGGGCAGGTCACCGGCTGAGTCACCCAGTGCGGACGGAGGGAGAGAGACTGAGTCTCTGCTGGAATTAAAAGGCCAGCAGCGGGTTTGTGAGCGAACACTTGTTCAGGGGATAAATAAATAGAATCAGTGAGAAAATGAAGGGCGGGGGGCCTTTGTGCGGGAGCCCTGTCTCCCCTGTGGGCCGACAGGTGGGTTTGTGACCGAAAGCTCGGCCTCTCTGTGCACCGGTGCCGAATCAAATCTCGGAGACAGAGTTTTGGGTGAAGTAGAAAAGGAGAGCTTTATTGCTTTGCCAGGCAAAGGGGGACACACCGGTTCTGCCTCGAAAAACTGTGTGTGTCCCCCCCCCCCCAGAGGATTTGATGAAGGGCTTTATAGCAGCGGTTCAAAGGGCGGGGGCGGGGGATTCTCTGACAAGATTAGGGTGTGGCGAGCAGGGCCTGCCGTCCCTTAATCTCATCTCAGGTGGTCGTCTCCCCATGTTTTAATTTATTTTAGTTTTGGCTGCCTCGGGCGTTAGTTGCGGCATGCGGGATCCTCGTGGCGGTGCGCCGTCTTCTCTCTAGTTGAGGCGCGGAGCTCAGTAGTTGCCCCACCGCGTGTGGGATCTTAGTTCCCCGACCAGGGCTCGAACCCACGTCCCCTGCATTGGCAGGCGGATTCTCAACCACTGGACCACCAGGGAAGGCCAGCGGTCGTCTCCTGATCTCGATGAGTTTCTCTGGTCCCTTTAATCTTGCTTCGGGTGGTTGCTTGGCTTCTTCTCCATTGATTAGCAGCTGTTTGAATCCACCCTTTGGAATTCAGGGACGGTCATGGGGGCTGCAGTCTTGCCTATAAAGAAATGGTGGACCAAAAGGGCCTCCGTGCCGGGGAGCCCCACAGGGCCCCGCTCAGTTTCAGGTCGCTCTCTTGTCCGGTTCCTGCAGCCCGAGGCCATGCATCTCTGATCTCCACATTCAGAGAAAGGAGTCTGTGCTGAGCAGACGTCGGACTGTCAAGAGCCAGAGGTTTGAGAAGCTGGTCTCTGCTCTCAGGGGTCTTGTTTTAAGGAGGGTGCGGCCCTGCCTGCCCCCTGGGGCCTCCGCGGCTCAAGAGTGCCTGGTACAGGTTTGGGAGACAAGACCCCGGCCCATAAGGAGCTTGGACCTCACCAGGGAGACGGGGCCGTTCTCCGGGCAGCCGCAGAAGCGCCCCAGCATCCATCAGAGCCTTCCCTCCGTGGCCTGTGAGATTCCCACGGCAGGCCTGAGAGCCTGTGAGGTTCCAACGGGCACAAAAGACCACGGGACGGCCGAACCGGGAGCGTCTAATGACACGTCCAAGATTGTGCCACAGGGTCAGCAACAGCGTTTCAGGGGAGGGTGAAAGCTCAGAAAGGTGGGGGGGGGGGGTCAGCAGCCCGCCCAGGAAGCAACCGGAATTGGGGAAATTGGGGTTCGGACCGGGAGTGAAAGCAGTTTGGGCCCGAGGGAGGTAGGGTGGGGTGCGGCCTGGGAGGAGAGCCGAAGCAGAGGCCCGGGGTCCTGTGGGGGGTAGACCAGCAGCTCGTCTGGTGGACAGAGAGATGGATGGAAGGAAAGGGCAGACAGTGAGTAGGTCAGTGCGTCCAGACGCCTGTGTGGACAGCGCCACGCCCAGCGCTTGTCCAGAACGGAGATTCCGGCTCAGCGTGGTGCCCAGGGATCTGTATTTCAGCAAGCCCCCTGCGGTGGGGCTTCCGGTACAGCCCACACTCTAAGAAATCCGGGGGGGTGGTGGGAACGGACACATTGCCCCTTCCCCACGTAAGCATGCGGGTGTGTCCTGGTCCATTTTCTCTGCAGCTCCAGCCTACAGCAGGGGCACTGAAGCCCATAAACACAATGTGTACCCATCGTTCTGTGATTCTTTTTTTTGTTAATTCACGTGAAATTTACATAAATTAACTGTCTTAAGTGCACAGTTCGGCGGCATTTAGTACACTCACCGTGTCCTGCCGTCATTACCACCGTCCTCCCAGGTGGCACCCTGGTGCCCATTTAACAGTCTGTCCCTTTCCCCCTGTGCCCACCCCTGGCAACCACCAGTCTGCTTTCGGCCTCTATGATGGATTTATCTGTAGGTATTCTGGGTGCTTTCTATAAATGGAACCAACCATATGTTTTGTTCTATCGTCAGCCACTTAATGAGAAGCGGTGGAGATCCTTCAGGTGCAGCCAGGTCGTGGGACCGCTCCTCCGTCGAGCCCCTTGCCACGGGTGGGCCCTGCCCTGTGCTCCACGGCGCATCGGCTTATGGGTGCCTCACCGTAGGCCCCACAGCGGGCACTGTTATCAAGCCCATTGTACACACGTGGAGACCGAGTCTGGCAGGCAGGTGGGGGGGGGCGCGGCCCATGCCCAAGCTCATACCTGCTTCGAGCCATGGTAGATCCAGGGTCCATCGCTCACCTGCTGCCTCTGGGCTCCTCTACAAGAACGTGTTTGTCTAACACTGTGTCATTAAAACAAGTGTTTGAAGGGAGAAGCCCAAACACCTGCTTGCACCCTGGCCTGGGTTCCCTCTTCGCTACCTGC